>NC_081802.1:20727797-21052797 GCF_963082965.1 Carassius carassius
ACCTACTCATTGTCGAAATCATACTCTAGATTTAATACTGTCACATGGAATTTATGTTGATAGTGTTGAAATTATTCAGCCAAGTGATGATATCTCAGATCATTATTTATGTCTGTGCAAACTTCATATAGCCTACTTCTTGTTACAAGTATGGAAGAACCATCACTTCTACCACAAAAGACTGCTTTTTAAGTTATCTTCCTGATGTATCCAAATTCCTTAGCATATCCAAAACCTCAGAACAACTTGATGATGTAACAGAAACTATGGACTCTCTGTTTTCTAGCACTTTAAATACAGTTGCTCCTTTACACTTAAGGAAGGTTAAGGAAAACAGTTTGACACCATGGTATAATGAGCATACTCGCGCCCTAAAGAGAGCAGCCCGAAAAATGGAGCGCAGCTGGAGGAAAACAAAACTAGAGGTATTTCGTATTGCTTGGCAGGAAAGTAACCTATCCTACAGAAAAGCATTAAAAAACTGCTAGATCCGATTACTTTTCTTCTCTTTTAGAAGAAAACAAACATAACCCCAGGTATTTATTCAATACAGTGGCTAAATTAACGAAAAATAAAGCCTCAACAAGTGTTGACATTTCCCAACATCACAGCAGTAATGACTTTATGAACTACTTTACTTCTAAAGTCGATACTATTAGAGATAAAATTGCAACCATTCAGCCGTCAGCTACAGTATCACATCAGACAGTGCACTATAGACCCCCTGAGGAACGGTTCCACTTATTCTCTACTATAGGAGAGGAAGAATTGTATAAACGTGTTAAATCATCTAAACCAACAACATGTATGTTAGACCCTATACCATCTAAGCTCCTAAAAGAGGTGCTTCCAGAAGTCATAGATCCTCTTCTGACTATTATTAATTCCTCATTGTCATTAGGATATGTCCCCAAAACCTTCAAACTGGCTGTTATTAAGCCTCTCATCAAAAAACCACAACTTGACCCCAAAGAACTAGTTAATTATAGACCAATCTCGAATCTCCCTTTTCTGTCCAAGATACTAGAAAAGGTGGTATCCTTACAATTATATTCCTTCTTAGAGAAAAATGGTATATGTGAGGATTTCCAGTCAGGATTTAGACCGTATCATAGTACTGAGACTGCTCTCCTTAGAGTTACAAATGATCTGCTCTTATCATCTGATCGTGGGTGTATCTCTCTATTAGTTTTATTGGATCTTAGTGCTGCGTTTGACACAATTGACCACAACATTCTTTTGCATAGTGTAACGGATATGCAGGTCATCGATTCATGGGTTCTGAACTAATGAATCACGGTTCGTTGAATCTAAAACAATGCAAACCCCAAAGTTTGTAGATTTTGAATCCAAGCATATAAACCCAACTCTTTATAAGCTAAATGCCTGGCCTGGCGCCAGCCTGGCTGGATTTAAATTATTTACGACACTGGACGAGATATTCCAAAGTCACGTGAGCCCCCTCAAAGGAGAAATTAACTCTCCTTTCAACTTACACACACACACCCACAAATGTTTTATCTTACACTCATCATGTAAATCCTTAATAATGTGTATTTTGAATAGGTTTGTGTATTGTATATAAATGGTTAATCCTTGTGATGTGAGGATTATAAATATGACTTGTAAATAGGAAATGTTTCTCCTCATTTTAATTTTCTCAAATAGAATCATGAGCTGTAACCCAACTCCTTCAGAGTCGTAAACTTTCCGACTGCATCTGGGAGAAACTGGGAAGCCAGCTCTCGCTGGAATTGTTATAAGGAAAGAGAAAAGCACCTTTATAAGGGTATAAAATATATCGCTTTTTGTGCTTAGATGTCTCCCCATATCAAATTGGAGTATCTGCAATTTTATCATGTGTTAATCAAATTTTAAATGTGTGTAATTCTGCATTTGAATGTAATTTCAGGTTTTTGATCATTTATATATGTCACTTTTGGGGTCTGCTTAATCGTCATGCTTTGACGAACTCATTTATCTAAAGCAAATTAATGAAAAATGTATTAATCTGGAATTATGAACGTGCTAGGATATCACTGTTGAAATCTGATAAACCCTAATTTATTAGGGTGGGTGTTTCCACAGAGACAAAGGAACCTTTTCCCGCTTCAGATCGCGGACGTTCATTGGTTGTTCATGCGAACAGAGGCGTGAACCATTTCAAGCCATAAGAGCTGACCCCGGAAGGTCCAGCCTCTCTCTTCTCTTAGCTCTCTCTCTCTTCTCTGGTCCTCGCTCTCCTCGTACGCGCTGCTCGTCCCTATCGCCGTCCCCCTCAGCACAGGGGCTGAGAGGACAGTCATTCTCATGACTCCTTCGGAAGCTTTCGTTTTCGTTGTTTTGTTTATTTTCTTTACTAAGTTTATTCACCTATTCGCTCATGTTACGAAGTCAATGAAATGCCGATCTTAGCTACAAAGCTCATCTGTTACTTTTAAGTAATATAAATTTTATAAGGACAGGAGAATGGCCAGAAACTATTCGTCCTGGAATTATAGGAAGTGATAGCGTTACTGAGAATTAATAAAACAAATCTTACGGCCGTTTGCTGGACGAACCACGTTTGATTTACATTAATTTCTAGTAAAAGATATCACAATAATTGATATGAAGAATAGAATATTGAAATATTAATGAGTAAATTACAGTGCCTTGTGATGAGTTATTAATATATACAATTGAGCTATTTTTCATCTTCAATAATTTTAAAGCAACTGTAATATGATATATATATTAATCATATTCCTGATTAATTACCCAAATTCCCTATATCATTTGAGTTAATTATTATGTACAACCCAGTGCGGTTACAATAGACTTGAACACTTTGTTGGCATCAATGGAAGTGCATTAGCATGGTTTAAATCGTACGTATATGACCGCCATCAGTTCGTAGCAGTGAATGAAGATTTATCATAAGTGCAGTATGGAGTACCCCAAGGCTCAGTACTAGGGCCGCTACTCTTCACGCTTTATATGTTACCCTTGGGAGATATCATCAGGAAACATGGTGTTAGCTTTCACTGTTATGCTGATGATACTCAGCTCTATATTTCTTGGCGGCCCGGTGACACACACCAATTTGAAAAACTAATGGAATGCATAGTCGATTTAAAAAACTGGATGACGAGTAATTTCTTCTGCACGCTTAGTAAACAAACTACAGCTAGTCCAAAATGCAGCAGCAAGAGTTCTTACTAGAACCAGGAAGTATGACCATATTAGCCTGGTCCTGTCAACACTGCACTGGCTCCCTATCAAACATCATATAGATTTTAAAATATTGCTTATTACTTATAAAGCCCTGAATGGTTTTGCATCTCAGTATTTGAATGAGCTCCTTTTAAATTATAATCCTCTACGTCCGCTACGTTCTCAAAACTCAGGCAATTTGATAATACCTAGAATATCAAAATCAACTGCGTGCGGCAGATCTTTTTCCTATTTGGCGCGTAAACTCTGGAATAACCTACCTAACATTGTTCGGGAGGCAGACACACTCTTGCAGTTTAAATCTAGATTAAAGACCCATCTCTTTAACCTGGCTTAAACATAACATACTAATATGCTTTTAATATCCAAATCCATTAAAGGAATTTTAGGCTGCATTAATTAGGTTAACCGGAACCGGAAACAGTTCCCATAACACCCTATGTACTTGCTACATCATTAGAAGAATGGCATCTACGCTAATATTTGTCTGTTTCTCTGTTATTCCGAGGTCACCGTAGCCACCAGATCCAGTCTGTTTCCAGATCAGAGGGTCACTGCAGTCACCTGGATCCAGTACGTATCCAGACCAGATGCTGGATCAGCACCTAGAAAGGACCTCTACTGCCCTGAAAGACATCGGAGACCAGGACAACTAGAGCCCCAGATACAGATCCCCTGTAAAGACCTTGTCTCAGAGGACCACCAGGACAAGACCACAGGAAACAGATGATTCTTCTGCACAATCTGACTTTGCTGCAGCCTGGATTTGAACTACTGGTTTCGTCTGGTCAGAGGAGAACTGGCCCCCCAACTGAGCCTGGTTTGTCCCAAGGTTTTTTTTTTCTCCATTCTGTCACCGATGCAGTTTCGGTTCCTTGCCGCTGTCGCCTCTGGTTTGCTTAGTTGGGATCACTTCATCTACAGCGATATTGTTGACTTGATTGCAAATAAATGCACAGACACTATTTAACTGAACAGAGATGACATAACTGAATCCAATGATGAACTGCTTTTAACAATCATTTTTGCATTATTGACACTGTTTTCCTAATGAATGTTGTTCAGTTGCTTTGGCACAATGTATTTTGTTAAAAGCGCTATATAAATAAAGGTGACTCGACTTGACTTGACCAGGTCACCAAAATTGGACAGTTGAAGACTGGAAAAATGTTGCCTGGTCTGATGAGTCGATTTCTGTTGAGACATTCAGATGGTAGAGTCAGAATTTGGCGTAAACAGAATGAGAACATGGATCCATCATGCCTTGTTACCACTTTGCAGGCTGGTGGTGGTGGTGTAATGGTGTGGGGGATGTTTTCTTGGCACACTTTAGGCCCCTTAGTGCCAATTGGGCATTGTTTAAATGCCACGGCCTACCTGAGCATTGTTTCTGACCTTGTCTATCCCTTTATGACCACCATGTACCCATTCTTTGATGGCTACTTCCAGCAGGATAATGCACCATGGCCCCCACAGTCACCAGATCTCAACCCAATAGAGCATCTTTGGGATGTGGTGGAATGGGAGCTTCGTGCCCTGGATGTGCATCCCAGAAATCCCCATCAACTGCAAGATGCTATCCTATCAATATGGGCCAACATTTCTAAATAATGCTTTCAGCAACTTGTTGAATCAATGCCACGTAGAATTAAGGCAGTTCTGAAGGTGAAAGGGGGTCAAACACAGTATTAGTATGGTGTTCCTAATAATCCTTTAGGTGTGAATATATATATATATATATATATATATATATATATATATATATATATATATATAAATATATATATATATATATATAAATATATACACACACACAAACACACACATTCAAACAAATAAGATATTGTCACACTTTAGTTTTGGATCCAATTCTAAATATATTAACAAACTATTGACTTTTGTCTCACTGAACTATTAATCTATAAGCCTACTGTTCAGGTATAGATTATATAGAATATGGTCACAAATAATAAGGCATTAGTATATGCTTTATAAGTACTAATAAACAGCTTATATAGTAATATGCAAGCAACTAGTTGATAACTAAAGTGTTACAATACACGAAAATGTATAAAAGGCCCCATTACCTTGTATCTTACGTTATGGCTCCGTAGAACCTGTTTTTGTAAAAATAGGCTATAACGATTGCATCATAACCTGCGACTCTCTGTCGCACAGTAGAGAAATTACCGTATAGACAGGAGGAGAAGCTCGCAGGCAATCTTTTACTGTCTATGAGGCTATCGGGGGGACGTGGAGGCATAAAGTCAAGAGAGAAGCCCATAGAGAGTCCATAAAAGCAACGGGACACAATTATTCAACAACGTCTGCAAGATTTGGTGGGTGATTCAGATTTCTCTTGGCACAGCGATTAGAAGACTTACAGGTTGCTCACGTGACATTTAAGTCATCAAGTTCAGTTTGAGTCTGCGCAGTACGCTCGACCCCCAGGAAGTGCGTGCTTCTAATTGACTTCACTTCCGTTGAATCTAATGGGGTCGCTGTGTTCATTTCTTTTACTGTCTATGACAAAAACAGGTTTGAATGCTTAGGGACATTTTGCTCTTTCTGATTTCCGCTCCCCGCGCAACTGATACTCTACTGCTATTGGCTCATCTGCATTCGAGGGGAGGGGCTTAACGATAGGGCAATAACGCCAGTTCATCACTTTCTTTTACTGTCTATGGTTCATCAGGGGAATCCGCCATTTTGAGAGAATCGAGGTGATGAGTTAATGCAGATTTTAATCGTGTTAAACTTGCATTCTAAACACATTTGGATAAAAATACCATCATTACACAACAGCAAGGATTTTGCAAGTATTGATAGTATTTAAAGTTTTTTTGTTTTTTTTTTAATTCGAAATTATGATGTAATGATATGTTTATTGGCGCTCAGTGGATAAATCATTCATTTGAATCACATTCGCACACATAAGCACACTTGAATGCTTAAATTGGTGTATATTTTTCTAAAAATAATTTTGTAAACGTATATGTTCACTGTAATTACTTCCTTATGAAAATACTATAAAGGTGTATTTGTGTTTAATACAGTGATTGTGTGACTTGTGTGAAAGTGTGACTTTTCATAAATAACAAAAATAGAAGAACAAAATAGAAGAAAAACTGGTTGGAACTGACTTTTTTTTGGCTATTTTTTCTAAATGAATTTTCATCGTTGTACATGTTTAACAGGCAGCTACAGAAAGGTTTGGTGCAGGTTGTTTTCCTGCTCTGTAATTTATAGTAAAAGGCTCCACATACTCTTGTTGTTTTGTCTTTGTAGGATCTCTGACCACCACTGTCAGGCTTGGTTTTATTATGCACCACTTCGTTACGTTCAGAAGACCATATACACATCTATGTAATGTACTAAATACAATAACCTGAAAGGTAAGCACATTGTCTTACATTTAGTTAACTCTGAAGTAGGCATGGGCCGATTACCGGTTTCAAGGTACACCTCAATTTGAAAATGTCACGGTTTCCAAACCACTAATATTTTCCATTATACCGTTCCTGCGGTATGCATTGTTTTCCATGTCTCATCAATGACTGAAAGAGTAGGAATCCCTCAGGCTGAGAGCAGTGTAGAGAGTAACACTGACCCCTTTTCCTCCTGTTGGTGCAAGCGAACCGTCACTCACGTGTGTGTTGGATGACTGAGCTTAAGGCCCGGGTCACATTCAGCATTCCTTTCCGTCTCGCGCACAACAGCGTCCACACGGCTTTCACTCAACAGCAAATGAGCACGGATGATGAACTCACATGCGCAATACCACAGAGCCCTCTTGATGAAGAAAATAACGTAATGCCAACGGTGTGCGGACAGCCGAAATAAACTTTGGGCTTTACGTGATCGCCAACCGGACGTTTTTAGCCTTATTGCAACTCTCTGTTCTGGACTTGTACAATGTCATTTATGTAATAATATGAAGTCTATTAACGCCCGTTAAAACAGGCCAGAGACTCTGAAGAGAGACGCACAGAGAAAAATACTGTAGCAGGCAGATCACTCACTGTTCATGATGCACAAACTATTGGAAGATAATCCTCAGTATTGATTTGGGGGGTTCATGAATTATGATATTATTTCTGAGGGAAGCTGACTGTCTTCTGAAAAGTTTACGGGGTATAATTTCACAAAGCTTGTCAGAACATTCTGTTTTTGCTTCAAATTGGGTTATTATTCAATCAAATTATGTGTATTATTATTATTATTATTATATAACTAAATGATTTAATATGATATGAATGATATGTATATGCTATTATATAACAAACAAATCAAAGAAAAAGAAAAAAAAACGAATTCTACTGTTCCTAATGTTATGTATGTTGCTGTAAAACAAAATATATTGTGTCCTGTGGGAAATAATATTTTTTTTCTACCCAGTCATTTACAAATAACACATTTCAGAGCTTTAAGAACAAAATGAAAAAGTGAAATTTACATGACATTCAGCCAAGTATGTTGACCCATACTCAGAATTCGTGCTCTGCATTTAACCCATCCAAATTGCACACACACTGTGAACTCACACCCGGAGCAGTGGGCAGCCATTTATGCTGCGGCGCACGGGGAGCAGTTGGGGGTTCAGTGTCTTGCTCAAGGGCACCTCAGTCGTGGTATTGCTGGCCTGAGACTCAAACCCACAACCATAGGGTTAGGAGTCAAACTCTCTAACCACTAGGCCACAACTTCCCCAAATTCGTCAGGATTCCTACAAGAGGAAAGTACAGGGACATCTGATCGACAACAACCCATGACGGATGTGGAGGGGCATTCAGGACTTAACCAGCTACAAAGGCCGCCCCCTCCCAAATCCTCCAGCAGCAGTACCCTGGCGCAGGAGCTAAACAGCTTCTTTTGCCGGTTCGAGACCACCACTACACACCTGCAGTCACTGCCTCCCCCTGGCTCCAGCACTCCACCTCTCTCTCTTCAGGAGCATGATGTGAGGAAGAACCTGAGAGCAGTGAACCCCAGGAAAGCTGCTTGTCCCAACGGCATCCAAGGAGCGGTGGTTAAAACATGTGCAGACCAGCTGGCAGGGATCCTCACAAAAAAAAAAGAAACTCTTCAATCTCTTCCTGACAAATGCCACCATCCCCACATGTCTGAACACCTCTACCATCATTCCCATTCCCAAAAAACCTGCCATAGACACCTTGAATGACTACAGACCCATCACTCTGACGTCTGTAATCATGAAGTGCCTGGACCGATCAGTCTCCCAGCACATCAGAGACTGCCTCCCTCCCTCCCTCCTTCGGCCCCCACCAGTTTGTCTACAGGGCAAACAGGTCAACGGAGGATGCCATCGCCTTCACACTCCACACTGTGCTGAGCCACCTGGAAAACAAGAAGAACTATGTGAGGATGGTCTTCGTGGACTATAACATCGGCGTTTAACACAATCATTCCGGACATTCTTTACAGTAAACGGATAGAGCTACAGATCCCCCTCCCCACCTGCATTTGGTCGAGTCGCCCACAATCCGTGAGACTCGGCCCACACCACTCCTCCATACCCACACTAGGCACTGGTTCTCCTCAAGGCTGCCTTCTGAGCCCTCTGCTGTATGCACAGTACACCTATGACTGTTCTCCAACTCACCCAACTAACCACAGTATAAAATATGCGGACGAGTGGTTGGATGTATCTATGACTGGACAAGACAGCGTATAGGGCAGAGGTGAAGGATCTGTTGCGCTGGTGCTCAGACAATAACCTGACCCTGAATATCCATCCTTAAAACAAAATAACTAATTCTGGATTTCAGGAAGCACAGACAGGACTACACCCCCTCCTCATAAATGGAGACCGGGTGGAAATTGTCACCATCTTCAGGTTTCTGGGTACCAATATCTCTGCTGACTACTCCTGGGCCTACAACATCAGGGCCCTGGTTAGGAAGGCTCAAGAGCAGCTACACTTCCTGCGTATCCTCAGGAAGAACAATCTGGACATGAAGCTGCTGCTGTTTTTCTATCACTCCTCTGTGGTGAGCGTACTAATAACTAACGTAAGTAACTGGTTAAGTGTGAGGACAGGAAGGCAGTGCAGAGGGTCATTAACACTGCCCAAAGGATCATCGACTGCCCTCTGCCCAGCCTGGCAAACATCTCCACATCCTGTTGCCTCAGGAGAACCAAGGCCATCACAAGAGATCCCTCACACCCTGCCTGCCCCCTGTTTGATCTGTTGCCTTTGGGGAGATGCTGCAGGTCAACCAAATCCCACACTAGCAGGGTGACGAACAGCTTTTTCCCCTGGGCCATACAAACTGCCAACACCCATGGATATTCACACACATAAGCCCCTACCTTCAAATTCACTCCATACCGCCCCGAAGAGCAGACAATCAGCCCACCTCCTCATAACTGCACTCCTGCAATAACTACAGACAACCTTAAGATTTTAACCTTTTATTAGATTTTATGTATATATATATATATATATATATATATATATATATATATATATATATATATATATATATATATATATATTACATTATGTATGTATATATTATTAAATTATTTTAATAAGAGAACATTGCTTGTTTAGCCAGCCTGTTTTGTCTTTTGTCCTGATGTATGTTGTTTCTATTTTTGTTTTTTTGTTAGGTGGGGGGGGCACCCTAAATTTCATTTTGCATCCACAGTGCAATGATTCTATTCTATTCTAATACCGTGATACCGTGAAACATTGATATTTTTGCATAAGGTTATCATACCGTCAAAATATTTTACCAGCCCATGTCTACTCTGAAGATATACACCGTAATCCAAGAAAACAAATAACTGTAGCCTTTCCTACCCCATAGAATAAAGAAACCTGCTGCTATACTGTAGATCAAATGCTGTCTACACAGACAACCTAAAGACCCGTAAAGCAAAGAGCACTTTTTATAAATGTTTCAAATAATCATCTTTATTGTCACTTTAGTTCTACTTTCTTTTTATGACTCCATCAATTGAGTAAAAGACAGAACCATATCCAAGCTCTATAAGTGTTTGAAACACTCATCTGACTTCTCTCCTGTCATGATTTCTCCTCTGACCATATAACTGTGCTTGAACTTGTAACTTCTGACTGAAACATTATTGTGTTAGATGAGTAAAGCATTAAATTGACACCACAAACAGGTGCGGCCCCATCCCCACGCCAGTGTAGTTTATTCAATGGGCTCTGGATAGTGATATTTCAAGGACAGTAATTGTTTAAAAAATCTATTTAGTTTGTGTTTTTAAATTAGTGTAATTGCTGAGTACAATAGATGTATTGTGAAACATAAAAGTCATCCTAACTATGATCATATCCTGTCATCTATATATTGTAAATTGTCTGCAAATCCACTTCCAGGAGCCCCTTCAATCAGCTGGAAGTGGACTGTCCTCTTTACAGTTCATGATGCCCCATGAAATTGTTTTCAGAGTCTTAAGAAATCAAAACTTCAGGGACTAGAGTGGAAGGTGACCTTGGGGAAACTAAAGTTGCTGAGCGTGATATGTCCAGCCATCCATAAGGGAGAAGACCCCATTTGAAACCCAATCCAACCATGCGGCCCTACAAGAATAAGAAGGCATGTCTGATCCCAAATGGGAGAGTTGAAGCAGGCCAAGACTACTGAAACCACCGTCCACCACTACCTTAAGAACGTGGTCCAATTTAAGCCCAACTGCCGCCTTTCCAAGCATGTGTTTGTTGGCTTCAGACATGAGATCCAGGGTCATGATGCCCCAGGTGACTTATCCCCAAGTTTGTGCTACAAAATTGCCAACCCTAGGCCAGAGAGGCCATCCCAGACATTCTTTGAGAGGTCTTGCCTCACCTCACTGCATCCTCCTTTCCACCTCTTGTGGCCGCTTTCTCTGCCCTGTGCAGCTTGTCATGAAGGACCAGTGGAGCGTCTACAGGCACCTGACCTTCTTCCTGCCCACCATCTACAGACACTGTGGTGGTGTTTTTTTAAATTATGAATTCAAAAAGTTGGAGGGCACTGAAAAAAGCTCCTTGGGATGCTTATGTCATCAAGTGAGAGTTTATCTTTTACTCCTGAAAATTTGCATTTTATTGTTTGCTGGCAGTTGGGTCCTAATAGTAACTTACATAGTTGGACTATTAACCCAAAGGTCAGTACCCACAACTGATGTGTCCTTGATCAAGGCACTGATCCCCATCTGCTCCCCAGGCACCTGGTCTTCAGGAAAGACACTAAGCTGTTCTTTTTCATCTTAATGCCTAATCTGAACACTTACTTTCACTTTCTTTCTTTTTTTTTTTTTGTTTTTTTTTTTGCCTGGAAAAATGTGGGATTTAGTAGCATTGCCAGGATCAGTCTGTAAACTGGAATGAAGCAGAGGTCAAGGAGCTCCTCACTATCTGCGCTGAAGTTGAGATTATTTGCCAGCTTAGTGAAAGCTATACGTCATATTACACATGAAGAGCCTAATGTCACGTGTCCTTATGGGATCTTTACGGAAGGTGTGTGTGCAGATTCCAGAAAACCATTGCCAATGTGAATGGTCCCAGTACAAACCCCAGGGCACATTATCAGTGTATTTCCCAGAATCTCTGTGTGAAAGTGGCTCACCACTCCTGGCTCCAACTTGGCTCCTCCCTCATTTGGCTCTGCCTCGGGTTTGTCTTCCACTGGCTCCTCCATGGACTTCTTCTTCTTGCATCTCCTCCCACCCCTTTGTTTTATTATTGTTTATGGTGCTAACGTGGCACTTCACAGGATAGGAGTTAATGTCAGTTTCTTCCCCCCTCCAGTTTATGATGTCTGTCACCATTTGACAGTGTTAAACACGGAGTGAAAAGCCCCTACCGAAGTATTCGGAGCAGCTTCTTTCTTCATTAAGAGCTTGTGACAGACCGGTTTTTAAAAGGCGTTATGTAGTTGTTTACTTTCTCTGTGATTAATTGTTTTGCTTCCACAATCACTCTTTAGTATTGATGAATGATAGTGTGTGGTATTAAATCTTGTGGGTATGGTATCAACAACATTATTTAATTCTAATGTGTATAGAGTATGAACATCACTCCTAAAGTCTTTCAAATCAATTCTAAGCCAATGTAAAGTGCTGTTACTTAATTATAAATAATTTAATGGCTTTGATCTAAACACATTGCACATATGCATATTGATGATAAACTTAAAGACTACTTAGTCCATTAGGAGCAAATGGAAATTATATATAAGATCCCTTAAATACCCTTTCGATAGTACCTGTCAATGTTTGCAACAGCGCCACTCTGTGCACCAGAGCCACTAACACCAGGCAGGAACTTGGGCACAGGTACGTCCACCTGAGCACTTCCCTCCTAAACAAACACAAAACACAAAAGATCATGAATAGTCTCGACATTGATGCTGAAGTGTAATAGAAGGTGCGAAGAAACCCACCTCTGAAAAGATGTGTACGGTGTTGTTCAGGATGACTAGTTTGGGTCGGGACTAGCAACCACAAATGATCCCAAGACGTGTGAAAATTCATGTTTAGTACATGATGACACTTAACTTAAGACTATGTGAAATCTCTCAAACCATTTACAAGATTTACCTCCATACTTTATGTCCCATCTGGATTGTAAGTAATAGAGAATGCCATTTCTGCAAAAGAAATGATATTTATCATTTATTAAATAATAACATTGTCAGAAAGCAATGCATCGTAATGGTGCCAAGTGAAATATAATTTACTATTTTTGGAGACATTTCTTGGTGAGCTCCGCTCATCTATACAGATCTTACTGTGCAGATTCTATTTGAGGCTTGTTATGCTGAAATCCTACATTATGATCCATGGCATCTCTTTAGTGCTCATGTATAATACAGACGTTTCTATTTCAAGAGAATGATCTGATAGTGATCTGATAGTGATATGTAGAAGAATCAGGTGAGCCGTTCATTAATCAGCACACTGATCATTCATGCATTCATAATAATACTCATATAAACTGACCCTCTGGAACTTTTAGTCAAGAATCTGATCAAAGCAGTTATTACTTTGCAGACACTTAATCATGGTTAATCTATGAAGTAGTTCTCTATGTGTGTGCACTGATCCCCCAGCGGCGTGGACAAGTGTAGCAGCGGACCCACTCCAGGAAGGAAGTTGTTATTGGGGTTTTCAGTGTATATTCTGGCTTCAAAAGAATGACCATGCAACACGATCTAAGCATTGCAACTTCTCCCCCACTGCCACCCAATGAATGAAAACACCACATCAGATAAAAAGAAGCTGCGACACCTTGTGGACAAATCTGCAAAAGCCACTGTATTACTTAGGCATTATTACTGGCATTTTATTTGCACCTTTCATTATTTGTACCTCTGCACAATCTATGTGTGTTTTGTGTATACGTCTAAGCCTTATGTAAAGTATTGATGCAAAGTATAAGTTATGTGTAGATTTGTTCTGTCTGCATTCCCATGTTTTCATGCGCGAGCAGGGCATTTTGTTCCTCTGTATGTCTCCACATATGGTGGAATGAAAATAAAGCTGACTTGAGATCCCTGAGCTGGTGTCTTGCTTGCAGCTGCCACACCACCAGGTCTGTCCCTGTGATCATCTCAAAGACGGGATGCTCCCCCTGCAGACTTGTTCATCTCCATGAAGTAAAAATTGTGCTGCGCGTCCATGATGAACTCCACAGTACCTGCAAGAAAAGCAACGGGGCAGTAAGAAATTAACATTCTGATATTATCTAATGACCCTAGGTTTGTTTCACCGAAAAAAAAAATATTAATGGTGAATATTTGTTTGATTTCCTTTAAATAATTATATTTACTAAATCAATAATATTAGACAATATAAACGATTTATTATAAAATTAATATCTAGTATCTATTAAACTTGGTCATTTCACTATTTACTATTCAAAAGTTTGGAGTCAGTAAAAATATTTCATGTTTTTGAAAGTCTCATCAAGCCTGCATTTATTTGATCAAAAATACTGTAAAATCATTAATATTGTGAAATATTATAATAATTCAAAACAGATGTTTTCTTTAGGAATATATGTAAAAATCGAATTTATTCCTGTGATGCTCCGCTGTATTTTCAGCATCATTCCTCCAGTCTTCAGTGCCACATGATCCTTCAGAAATCATTCTGATATGATGATTTACTGCTCAAGAAACATTGCTGATTATTAGCAATGTTGTGCTGCCGAATATTTTTATGGACTTACTTTTCTTTTTAGAATTTATTGATGACTAGAAAGTAAAAAAAAAAACATTTGTTTTAAATACCATTTTGAATGTCTTTCCTGTCATTTTTGATCAATTTCATGAATCTCTGTTGAATAAAAATAGTACTTCGTTGAAAAACCCTAACTGAGCTCAATCCTTTGAACACCTTTGTGCCTTCAACTTCGCACAGCCATTGAAGACGATTGGACCAACACACAACCCACAGGCCACAATCAACAACCTGATCAACACTGTGCAGGAGATGTGTTGCACTGCGTGAGGCAAATAGTGGTCACACCAGATACTGACTGGTTTCCGGACCCCCCAATACAGTAAAACTGAATAATCATAATCATAATCATGCTTTCTAATCAGTATCTTGATATGCCTCAGCAAAGAAGAAGTGCTCACTAACACATATTTAAACAGATTTGTAAACAACATTTGACAGAAATAGGCATTTTGTGTACACAAAAAAAGTCTTAGATCTTTGAGTTCAGCTCATGTGTTGCGTTTATAATTTTGTTCAGTGTATATTATCTGGACTGTACACTTAAAAAAAAAAATACACATACACACTTCATTTTCACGCTTCTGTTGTATTGCTGAGCAGTTTCTACAGACAAAAATAACTTTTTTTTGTTTTTTTTTTTCAAAATGACTGTACCTTTTGATTCTCATGTACTGACTGGCTGCTGATGGCGGTCCGGTGAAGATGATGCCTTCTTGTTTGTACAGTTCAGCAAACTCTGTGTTTTCTGACAGGAAACCATATCCACTATGGATGGCCTGAACAACAGAAACAGAAAGGATTGAATCAAGAAGAAAAACCGGAGCCCTTCTTCAGTTGTAAATGTGATCTTGACATTGGCAAACCTCTGCAGAGGATTTCTTGGCAACATCGAGGATCTTGTCCATGCACAGGTAACTGCTGAGATGCTGCTGGCCCGATATGATATGCCTCATCTGCCTAGACAAGTTATACTGATACAAAGCTCAGCTGCATATTTTGGTTATTTTTATCCAAAGCAGCTTTTTTCCTCACCATAGCCACATGCATGTATTGTCTGTCTGCATCTCTGTATAGGCCAAGGAGTGGACGCCCATTTTCCTAGCGTCCGCATCACCCAGCATGCTACCTCTCCTCTGTTAGCAATGAGCACTTTCTCAGTCTGGCCTGAACATAGACATATAGCACCTGGAAGTGTTATTATTATACATTGTTGTTGTTGTTTTTTTAATTCTTTTAAAGAAGTCTCTTTTGCTCATCAAAGCTGCATTTATTTGATCAAAAATACAGGATTATTTGATGAATGAAGTTAAATGAAGAGCATTTATTTAAAATGTAAATCTTTGTTATCACTTTTTTGTCAATTTAATTTAACACATCATTAGTAAATAAAAGCATTAATTTCTTTAAAAAATAAAATACTAACTGAAAAATGTATAGCCATTGCACCAAACATACCTTCATTAACAAAAACAATATTTTCTTCACCAATATATGACTTCAGCATATATCAGCATTCAGGAAGATGTGCTTGCACTGAAATTAGCTCGCAGTGCATTAGGTTAAAAGAGAAATATGATATGAAATATGAAATATGAAGTTTGAATTTCATTTCTGACATACCGACTGATATTAGTGCACACTGTTCTGATTTAACTTATACAGCCAAACCCAATGTACACCTATATATTTTCTTTAGATTTATAATAATGTAGCTTGTCACTTGAAGCAATGTTTGTTTATAGTTCTGTTGATTTGAGTTTTCAGAAACTGCAGTCATGATAAACTGATATAAAGTTGGTTTGACATTTGATGTTTGACATTTTGTCAGAGATTCATCCTCAGAAATCTTCAGTAATTCTTTAATGATTTTAGCACAATGACAAGAAACATACTGTGTTGTAATTGTTTTTAAATGTAGAAGAGAACACACATTGTGTTTTATTGGTTTTAATCTGCCTTAAGGAATTATAACTGATAGACCTAAATGTAAAAGTGCACGACAGGGACTGTCTGCAAAGTGCAAAACAAAGAGGAAAAAGCAATTTTTTTCCATCTAAAAGCTTCACTTGTAAAATGTATATATATAATAAATCTCAGATCAAAGGAGTGTGTCTTATTATTGTCACAGTGTCTGGGTTGTGTTCCCTGGGTTTCCACTAGGTGTCCTCCTTTCTCACGGTGTCTGTCTCCTTATCACTTCCTGTTCCTTTATTTGGTCACCTTCCTGCTGTTTAGTAATTGATTGTTCCCCACCTGTCTCCTGTTCCCTCATTATCCTTCTGTGTATTTATACCCGGTCTGTCTGAGTCTGTGTTACGGAGTCCTTGTTTAATGTCCTATAGTTATTCATGTCCGTCGCTTCTTGCCTTGCCTTGCCTTGCCTTGCCTTGTCTTCTTGTTCTTGTTCTGTTTATGTTTGGATATTCCGGTTTTGACCCTGCCTGGACTGTTTACCCCTTTGGATTACCCTTTGAATAAATAACTTACCTGCAATTGGTTCTATCTCCGTGCCTCATTGGATCCCTGCCGTGACAGAAGGACTCCGTCATTCTAGGAACCAGCGGTATGTCGTCTTTCCGTTCCCCAGCCAAGATGGCGGAGCGGCGAGCCAAGTATCTTAGGTTGATCGCCCTCCGCCAAGAGGGAAATGAAGTGGGTGCCCAGGCTCAGGTGTTCTGGTCCCTGGCCGAGGGCATGGGCTACAATGATGCGGCCCTCAAGGACTATTTCAATGGCGGGCTGGATGATCCAGTGTCTCAGGAGGAAATGGCGCAGTTAGAGACACTGGAATTCTGGGAATTCGTGCGCTACCTGCAGCATCGGCTTCGGTGGGATGCCCCAGCCACTTCTGTCTCTTCCGGCGGGGTGGTCGTCAGCCCAGCGCCACTGCCCAGGATGGCAACCAGCCAAGCGCCACAACCCAAGATGGCAGCCAGTCCAGCACCACTACCCAGGATGGCTACCAACCAAGCGCCACAACCCAAGATGGCCGCCAGTCCAGCACCACTGCCCAGGATGGCTACCAGCCAAGCGCCACAGCACAAGATGGCCGCTAACCCAGCGCCAATGCCCAAATTGGCCACCGTTCCAGCGCCACAGCCCAAGATGGCCGCCAGCCCAGCGCCAATGCCCAAATTGGCCACCGGTTCAGCTCCACAGCCCAAGATGGCCGTCAGTCCAGCGCCACAGCACAAGATGGCCGTCAGTCCAGCGCCACAGCGCAAGATAAGATGGCCGCTAACCCAGCGCCAATGCCCAAATTGGCCACCGGTCCAGCGCCACAGTACAAGATGGCCGCCAGTCCAGCGCCACAACCCCAGGTGGCCGCCAGCCCAGCACCACAGTACAAGATGGCCACCTGTCCAGAGTCATGGCCCAAGATGGCTGCTTGCCCAGCGCCGCTGCACTGGATGAGAGTCTCAGCTGACCCTCCGGAGTCGAGTCAGGTGCCAGTTGACCCTCCAGAGTCGAGTCAGGTGCCAGTGAACTCTCCAGAGTCGAGTCAGGTGCCAGTGAACTCTCCAGAGTCGAGTCAGGTGCCAGTGAACTCTCCAGAGTCGAGTCAGGTGCCAGTGAACTCTCCAGAGTCGAGTCAGGTGCCAGTGAACTCTCCAGAGTCGAGTCAGGTGCCAGTGAACTCTCCAGAGTCGAGTCAGGTGCCAGTGAACTCTCCAGAGTCGGGGCTAGTCACCGCTGATCCTCCAGAGTCGGGGCTAGTCACCGCTGATCCTCCAGAGTCGGGGCTAGTCACCGCTGATCCTCCAGAGTCGGGGCTAGTCACCGCTGATCCTCCAGAGTCGGGGCTAGTCACCGCTGATCCTCCAGAGTCGGGGCTAGTCACCGCTGATCCTCCAGAGTCGGGGCTAGTCACCGCTGATCCTCCAGAGTCGGGGCTAGTCACCGCTGATCCTCCAGAGTCGGGGCTAGTCACCGCTGATCCTCCAGAGTCGGGGCTAGTCACCGCTGATCCTCCAGAGTCGGGGCTAGTCACCGCTGATCCTCCAGAGTCGGGGCTAGTCACCGCTGATCCTCCAGAGTCAGGGCTAGTCACCGCTGATCCTCCAGAGTCAGGGCTAGTCACCGCTGATCCTCCAGAGTCAGGGCTAGTCACCGCTGACCCTCCAGAGTCAGGGCTAGTCACCGCTGACCCTCCAGAGTCAGGGCTAGTCACCGCTGATCTTCATGGACAAGGACAAGTCACCGCTGATCTTCATGGACAAGGACAAGTCACCTCTGATCTTCATGAACAAGGACAAGTCACCTCTGATCTTCATGAACAAGGACAAGTCACCTCTGATCTTCATGAACAAGGACAAGTCACCTCTGATCTTCATGAACAAGGACAAGTCACCTCTGATCTTCATGAAGAAGGACAAGTCACCTCTGATCTTCATGAACAAGGACAAGTCACCTCTGATCTTCATGAACAAGGGCAAGTCACCTCTGATCTTCATGAACAAGGGCAAGTCACCATTGATCTTCATGAACAAAGGCAAGTCACCATTGATCTTCATGAGCAAATACAAATCACCAATGATCTTCATGAGCAGGGTCAGGCCAGCACCAATCTTCTGGAGTCCAGTAAGGACACCAGGGAATTACCAGAGTTTCGTCGTCCCGTTGGTCCAGCCGCACGGAGGTCTGCTCCGCCTTGGGGGGCTCTGGTCCTGACCACATGGCTGTGGGGGTCTTCCGCTCCGCCCTGGAGGACTCTGGCTTCGTCCACAAGGACGTGGTGGTCTTCTGCTCCGCCCTGGGGGACTTCCGTCCTGACCACACGGTTGTGGTGGTCTTCTGCTCCGCCCTGGGGGGCTTCCGTCCTGACCACACGGTTGTGGTGGTCTTCTGCTCCGCCCTGGGGGGCTTCCGCCTTGACCACACGGCTGTGGTGGTCTTCTGCTCCGCCCTGGGGGGCGCCACATGATGTCCTTATGGATTTCTGTTTTGTGTTTCTTGGTTTCTGTTATGTTTCTGTCTGTTCCCATCAGTGAGTCTGGCCCTCCGTCCCTCCCCCTGAGCCTCCACCTGTCCGCCTCCCTCCTGGTCTGTGTCATGTCTTGTCGTGGAGCGTCTGGGAGCCGCTCCGTAGAGGGGGGGTCCTGTCACAGTGTCTGGGTTGTGTTCCCTGGGTTTCCACTAGGTGTCCTCCTTTCTCACGGTGTCTGTCTCCTTATCAGTTCCTGTTCCCTTATTTGGTCACCTTCCTGCTGTTTAGTAATTGATTGTTCCCCACCTGTCTCCTGTTCCCTCATTATCCTTCTGTGTATTTATACCCGGTCTGTCTGAGTCTGTGTCACGGAGTCCTTGTTTAATGTCCTATAGTTATTCATGTCCGTCGCTTCTTGCCTTGCCTTGTCTTCTTGTTCTTGTTCTGTTTATGTTTGGATATACCGGTTTTGACCCTGCCTGGACTGTTTACCCCTTTGGATTACCCTTTGAATAAATAACTTACCTGCAATTGGTTCTATCTCCGTGCCTCATTGGATCCCTGCCGTGACAATTATTTGTTCATAGGCAAGGCAAGGCAAGTTTGTTTATATTGCACATTTGTACACAATGGTAATTCAAAGCGCTTTACATAAAAGAAAGTAAAATAATCATGAAGAAAAATAATAAAAAAATTAAAACAAGCTATTTAAAAACTGAAAATTATTAAAAAAAAAATACTTATTTAAACTGAATTTAAAACATTTAAAAATGTAAAATTATTTTACATAAAAAACAGTGAATACGTAAAATACAGTGCAATCAGTTCGGACATCACACAGTGCTCATTCAATAAATGCACAGTTAAACAGATGGGTTTTGCGACTAGATTTAAAAGTGGCTAGTGTTTTAGCACATCTGATCTCTCCTGGAAGCTGATTCCAACTGTGGGCAGCATAGTTACTAAAGGAGGACTCTGCTTGTTTTGTGTGAACCCTTGGTATTTCTAACTGACTCGATCCTAGTGATCGGAGTGCTCGGTTAGGTTTATATTCAGTGAACATATCTGCAATGTATTTCAGTCCTAGGTCATTGAGTGATTTATATACACCAGTAAAAGTACTTTAAAATCAATGCTAAATGTAACTGGAAGTCAGTGTAAGGACCTGAGGACTGGTGTGATATGCTCAGATTTTCTGGTCCTAGTCAGAATCCTGGCAGCAGCGTTCTGGATGAGCTGCAGCTGTCTAATGGTATTTTTGGGAAGGCCAGTGAGGAGCCCATTACAATAGTCCACCCTGCTGGTGATAAAGGCATGAAAAAAGTTTCTGAAAGTCTTGGCTGGAAACAAAACATCTAATTCTTGCAAAGGTTTTTTTAGATGATAGTGTAATGATTAGTTACTGCTTTGACATGACTACTGAAACTAAGGTCTGTTTCCAGAATTACACCAAGATTACTGACTTAATCTTTAGTTGTTTGACTCCTAGAGTCAAGGTATGTATTCATCTTGAGAACTTCAACTTTGTTTCCAAATGCAATGACTTTGCAATGAGCAGTTTTTTCCTTGTTTAACTGAAGAAAGTTCATCCAACTGTTAATTTCATCAATGCATTGGCAGAGGGAGTCAATTGGGCTGTAGTCATTTGGAGATAAGGCTAGGTAAATCTGGGTATCATCAGCATAGCTGTGATAGGCAATTTGGTTCTTTCTCATTATTTGACTTAGTGGAAGCATATACAGGCTAAACAACAGCGGTGCAAGCATTGAGCCTTGTGGTACCCCGCATGTCATGGACATCCACTTAGACTTATGCTCTCCTAGACTCACATAATAGCCTCTCCCTTCTAAGTGTGACCTGAACCATTTGAGTCCCATCCCAGAAAGCCCGACCCAGTTTTCCAGTCTCTCTAGTAGTATGTTATGATCGACAGTGTCAAACTTAGCACTGAGATCTAGCAATACCAGCACCAATATTTTGCCAGAGTCAGAATTTAAGTGAATATCATTTATTATCTTAATGAGTGCTGCCTCTGTGCTGTGATGCGATCAGAAACCAGATTGAAAATTGTCCAGGTATCCATTTGAGTTTAAGTATTTATTCAACTGATTAAAAACTACCCTTTCTATAATTTTGCCCATAAAATTTAGCTCTTTTTCAGGAGGGTCTTAACAACTGCAGTTTTCAGGGAGTTTGGAAATGTCCCAGAAAGATGTAAGGTGTTCACCACTTCTAAGAGATCTGCTTCCAAGCAGTTAAACACACTTTTGAAAAAGATGTGGGAAGTGTATCAAGATAGTAGGTAGATGATTTTAGGTGCTGCACTATTTTTTCCAAAATTTTGCTATCAATTGCTTCAAAAATAGACATAGTATATTTTTGATATTGTGGCCAAATCCGTCTGACTTCTGCATTACTTGAGGATGTGCCAATCACCTTCCTGATATTGATGATCTTCTCAGAAAAGAAGGAAGCAAACTTTGCTGTCTGAGAGCATTTTTACTGGGAATCTAATTCAGGTTTGTCAGTTTTTCAACAGTGGCAAAAAGAGTACGAGAGTTGTTTAAGTTACTGAGTGGTCCACTGATGAACGGCTGAACTTTGAGTCTTCGAAGTGTTTCAACGAGTTCGCCGAAGTCCTTCTTAAGGAGTTCTGACTGCTCTTTCCGAATATCATTCATAACAGAACATTTAGATGTTGGTTTTATTCACAGAACTGTAGCACAACAAAAGTTATTGAAATGTACCGATTGAGAAAATGCTTGCAAAGCATTACAAAGATTGTGCAGTTTACTGCCCCCTAGAGGAACATATTGCACTTGACTTGACCAAGTTTGACATTTAGAAGTTTAAATTAATTAATTTAGAATGCACAGTTTGATATGTAAACGTCAAGGGATGTGTATTATTACTTGTTTAAAGAACAATATTTACAACCATCTTTTACTATCATATGTAAATCAGGATCCATACTATTGAATTAAATTTGAATCTGTTAACACGCTTATTTTTTAAAACATACAGTATTCCAATCTCAAATCCAAAGGGTGTGTCTTGTTACTGGTTTCTAGAAGAACATTTTGATGGTGGTACTAGGCACAGAACTATAATAGAACACACACTACTGAAAAATAAACGAATACATAATTTAGTCAAATCAAGTCAAGTCTGCTTTATTGTCAGTTCTTCCACATGTACAGCACATACATACAGAGAATTGATAAGACAGTTAACACTAACTATAGAGCATAAAAAATACAGATAGATACAGATTAAATATAAAATATAAAATACAACTATACAAATAGGGGCATGTAAAAAAAAATATAATAATAACAAAAATAAAGTTAAATAAAGCAGTGTAAGGCACATGGCAGATAGAGTGCAAACCAGTGAAGTACAAATAAAAGTTAGTTTCAAATAAATACAATCTTCTATCTCAGCTAAAAATGCTGGGTCTTGTTACCGGTTTGTTATGGAACATTGTGCAGAAGTTTTCATTGTCAAAAGTGATGCAGAAGTCATGTTATTGACCTTCAAAAATCGAATGTGAAGCCTTCCAAAGAGTCTCCAGTATTACTGCCCCTAGAGGAAGATAGTGCAGGTGTTTTGACTAAGTTTGACATTCAAATGTATAGATTCATTTCAAACCAGTAAAGTCTTCTGTTTCAACTTCAAAAAGTGTGTCTTGTTACCTGGGACTAAAAGAACATTTCCGTGAAGGTTTTACTGTCATTTGTTACTCAGATGTTATTGAACTAAATTCAAATCTGGTAAAATTCATGTAAAAATGCATGCAGTTTTCTTTCTCACGTCTTGCTAGTGGTTTCTAGAAGAACATTTTGATGGTGGTTTTAGCCACAGAACTATAATAGAACACACACTATTGAAAATGAAACCAATACATCATTTAGTTTAAAATAAATACAATCCTCTATCTCAGCTACAAAGGCTGTGTCTTGTTAAAGATTTAATAAATTATATTTAATAATAAATGATGCTTTTGGAACCTTCCATAGAGTCTCCAGTGTTACTGCCCCCTGGAGCAAAGTGATGCAATGAGTTTAACATTCAAACTTATAAATTATTTAAAAATCAATAAAGTTCAACTTCAAAAGACGTGTCTTCTTAATAAAAAATTTAATTCAGGTTTTTCCACTATCATGCACTTTTACATTATAAGGTCTATCAGTTATAATTCAAGGCAGATTAAAACCAATAAAACACAATGTGTGTAAATGTGAAAACAATTATAACACGGTATGTTTCTTGTCATTGTGCTAAATTGTTCAAGAATTATTGAGGATTTCTGAGGCTGAATCTCTGACAAAATGTCAAACGTCAAACCAACTTATACTTTACTTATTGTATATCAGTACAATGCATTCAGTTAAAAGAGATATATTATACTTCAAGCAAAGTTTGAATGTCAATTTCTGACAGACCGACTGATATTAGTGCACACTGTTCTGATTTAACTTGCACAGCCAAACCCAATGTACACCTATGTATTTTCTTTAGATCTATAATAAAGTAGCTTGACACTTAAAGGGATAGTTCACCCAAAAATGAAAATTATGTCATTAATGACTCACCCTCATGTCGTTCTAAGTCACCTTTATTTATATAGCGCTTTAAACAAAATACATTGCGTCAAAGCAACTAAACAACATTCATTAGGAAGACAGTGTCAATAATGCAAAAATGATTATTAAAGGCAGTTCATCATTGGATTCAGTTATGTCATCTCTGTTCAGTTAAATAGTGTCTGTGCATTTATTTGCAATCAAGTCAACGATATCGCTGTAGATGTAGTGACCCCAACTAAGCAAGCCAGAGGCGACAGCGGCAAGGAACCGAAACTCCATCGGTGACAGAATGGAGAAAAAAACCTTGGGAGAAACCAGGCTCAGTTGGGGGGCCAGTTCTCCTCTGACCAGACGAAACCAGTAGTTCAATTCCAGGCTGCAGCAAAGTCAGATTGTGCAGAAGAATCATCTGTTTCCTGTGGTCTTGTCCTGGTGCTCCTCTGAGACAAGGTCTTTACAGGGGATCTGTATCTGGGGCTCTAGTTGTCCTGGTCTCCGCTGTCTTTCAGGGATGTAGAGGTCCTTTCTAGGTGCTGATCCAGCATCTGGTCTGGATACGTACTGGATCCGGGTGACTGCAGTGACCCTCTGATCTGGACACAGACTGGATCTGGTGGCCACGTTGACCTCGGAACAAGAGAGAAACAGACAAATATTAGTGTAGATGCTATTCTTCTAATGATGTAGCAAGTACATAGGGTGTTATGGGAAGTGTTTCCGGTTCTGGTTTACCTAATTAATGCAGCCTAAAAATCCTTTAACGGATTTGGATAATAAAAGCATATTAATATGTTATGTGTATGCCAGGTTAAAGAGATGGGTCTTTAATCTAGATTTAAACTGCAAGAGTGTGTCTGCCTCCCGAACAATGTTAGGTAGGTTATTCCAGAGTTTAGGCGCCAAATAGGAAAAGGATCTGCCGCCTGCAGTTGATTTTGATATTCTAGGTATTATCAAATTGCCTGAATTTTGAGAACGTAGCGGACGTAGAGGATTATAATGTAAAAGGAGCTCATTCAAATACTGAGGTGCTAAACCATTCAGGGCTTTATAAGTAATAAGCAATATTTTAAAATCTATACGATGCTTGATAGGGAGCCAGTGCAGTGTTGACAGAACCGGGCTAATATGGTCATACTTCCTGGTTCTAGTAAGAACTCTTGCTGCTGCATTTTGGACTAGCTGTAGTTTGTTTACTAAGCGTGCAGAACAACCACCCAATAAAGCATTACATTAATCTAACCTTGAGGTCATAAATGCATGGATTTACATTTCTGCATTTGACATTGAGAGCATAGGCTGTACAACCCGAATTCCGGAAAAGTTGGGACGTTTTTAAAATTTTAATAAAATGAAAACTAAAGGAATTTCAAGTCACATAAGCCAATATTTTATTCACAGTAGAACATAGATAACGTAGCAAATGTTTAAACTGAGAAATTTTACACTTTTATCCACTTAATTAGCTCATTTAAAATTTAATGCCTGCTACAGGTCTCAAAAAAGTTGGCACGGGGGCAACAAATGGCTAAAAAAGCAAGCAGTTTTGAAAAGATTCAGCTGGGAGAACATCTAGTGATTAATTAAGTTAATTGATATCAGGTCTGTAACATGATTAGCTATAAAAGCTTTGTCTTAGAGAAGCAGAGTCTCTCAGAAGTAAAGATGGGCAGAGGCTCTCCAATCTGTGAAAGACTGCGTAAAAAATTTGTGGAAAACTTTAAAAACAATTTTCCTCAACATCAAATTGCAAAGGCTTTGCAAATCTCATCATCTACAGTGCATAACATCATCAAAAGATTCAGAGAAACTGGAGAAATCTCTGTGCGTAAGGGACAAGGCCGGAGACCTTTATTGGATGCCCGTGGTCTTCGGGCTCTCAGACGACACTGCATCACTCATCGGCATGATTGTGTCAATGACATTACTAAGTGGGCCCAGGAATACTTTCAGAAACCACTGTCGGTAAACACAATCCGCCGCGCCATCAGCAGATGCCAACTAAAGCTCTATCATGCAAAAAGGAAGCCATATGTGAACATGGTCCAGAAGCGCCGTCGTGTCCTGTGGGCCAAGTCTCATTTAAAATGGACTATTTCAAAGTGGAATAGTGTTTTATGGTCAGACGAGTCCAAATATGACATTCTTGTTGGAAATCATGGACGCCGTGTCCTCCGGGCTAAAGAGGAGGGAGACCTTCCAGCATGTTATCAGCGTTCAGTTCAAAAGCCAGCATCTCTGATGGTATGGGGGTGCATAAGTGCATACGGTATGGGCAGCTTGCATGTTTTGGAAGGCTCTGTGAATGCTGAAAGGTATATAAAGGTTTTAGAGCAACATATGCTTCCCTCCAAACAACGTCTATTTCAGGGAAGGCCTTGTTTATTTCAGCAGGACAATGCAAAACCACATACTGCAGCTATAACAACAGCATGGCTTCGTCGTAGAAGAGTCCGGGTGCTAACCTGGCCTGCCTGCAGTCCAGATCTTTCACCTATAGAGAACATTTGGCGCATCATTAAACGAAAAATACGTCAAAGACGACCACGAACTCTTCAGCAGCTGGAAATCTATATAAGGCAAGAATGGGACCAAATTCCAACAGCAAAACTCCAGCAACTCATAGCCTCAATGCCCAGACGTCTTCAAACTGTTTTGAAAAGAAAAGGAGATGCTACACCATGGTAAACATGCCCCGTCCCAACTATTTTGAGACCTGTAGCAGAAATCAAAATTGAAATGAGCTCATTTTGTGCATAAAATTGTAAACTTTCTCAGTTTAAACATTTGCTATGTTATCTATGTTCTATTGTGAATAAAATATTGGCTCATGTGATTTGAAAGTCATTTAGTTTTAATTTTATTAAAATTAAAAAAACGTCCAAACTTTTCCGGAATTCGGGTTGTAATTTAGATATATTTTTGAGATGGAAAAATGCAGTTTTACAAATGCTAGAAACGTGGCTTTCTAAGGAAAGATTGCGATCAAATAGCACACCTAGGTTCCTAACTGATGACGAAGAATTGACAGAGCAACCATCAAGTCTTAGACAGTGTTCTAGGTTATTACAAGTGGTGTTTTTAGGTCCTATAATTAACACCTCTGCTTTTTCAGAATTTAGCTGTAAGAAATTACTCGCCATCCAGTTTTTTATATCGACTATGCAATCCATTAGTTTTTCAAATTGGTGTGTTTCACCGGGCTGCGAAGAAATATAGAGCTGGGTATCATCAGCATAACAGTG
Organism: Carassius carassius; assembly: GCF_963082965.1. NCBI lineage: Eukaryota > Metazoa > Chordata > Actinopteri > Cypriniformes > Cyprinidae > Carassius > Carassius carassius. The sequence continues at coordinate 20,755,001 of NC_081802.1, forward strand.
AAAGCTAACACCATGTTTCCTGATGATATCTCCCAAGGGTAACATATAAAGCGTGAAGAGTAGCGGCCCTAGTACTGAGCCTTGAGGTACTCCATACTGCACTTGTGATCGATAGGATACATCTTCATTCACTGCTACGAACTGATGGCGGTCATATAAGTATAATTTTAACCATGCTAATGCACTTCCACTGATGCCAACAAAGTGTTCAAGTCTATGCAAAAGAATTTTGTGGTCAATTGTGTCAAACGCATCACTAAGATCCAATAAAACTAATAGAGAGATACACCCACGATCAGATGATAAGAGCAGATCATTTGTAACTCTAAGGAGAGCAGTCTCAGTACTATGATACGGTCTAAATCCTGACTGGAAATCCTCACATATACCATTTTTCTCTAAGAAGGAATATAATTGTGAGGATACCACCTTTTCTAGTATCTTGGACAGAAAATGGAGATTCGAGATTGGTCTATAAGTTCTTTCTAGTCTAGTTCTTTGGGGTCAAGTTGTGGTTTTTTGATGAGAGGCTTAATAACAGCCAGTTTGAAGGTTTTGGGGACATATCCTAATGACAATGAGGAATTAATAATAGTCAGAAGAGGATCTATGACTTCTGGAAGCACCTCTTTTAGGAGCTTAGATGGTATAGGGTCTAACATACATGTTGTTGGTTTAGATGATTTAACAAGTTTATACAATTCTTCCTCTCCTATAGTAGAGAATGAGTGGAACTGTTCCTCAGGGGGTCTATAGTGCACTGTCTGATGTGATACTGTAGCTGACGGCTGAATGGTTGCAATTTTATCTCTAATAGTATCAATTTTAGAAGTAAAGTAGTTCATAAAGTCATTACTGCTGTGGTGTTGGGAAATGTCAACACTTGTTGAGGCTTTATTTTTCGTTAATTTAGCCACTGTATTGAATAAATACCTGGGGTTATGTTTGTTTTCTTCTAAAAGAGAAGAAAAGTAATCAGATCTAGCAGTTTTTAATGCTTTTCTGTAGGATATGTTACTTTCCCGCCAAGCAATACTAAATACCTCTAGTTTTGTTTTCCTCCAGCTGTGCTCCATTTTTTGGGCTGCTCTCTTTAGGGTGCGAGTATGCTCATTATACCATGGTGTCAAACTGTTTTCCTTAACCTTCCTTAAGCGTAAAGGAGCAACTTTATTTAAAGTGCTAGAAAAGAGAGACTTTTATGTTAGAAGTGATGGTTAGAAAATCACCAAACTCTTTAATAAAGTCTGTATGGTGCCCTGGTGGCCTGTATACAGTAGCCAGTACAAACATAACAGGGGATTTATCATTTACATTTGTTTCTCTGGATAATGTTATATGAAGCACCATTACTTCTAACGAGTTATACTTGAAGCCTGCCCTCTGAGAAATCCTGAAAACGTTGTTATAAATTGAAGCAACACCTCCACCTTTGCCTTTTAGACGTGGCTCATGTTTATAACGGTAATCTTGGGGGGTGGACTCATTTAAAATAATGTAATCATCAGGTTTTAGCCAGGTTTCTGTCAAACAGAGTACATCTATATTATGATCAGTGATCATATTATTTACAAAAAGTGTTTTCGTAAAAAGGTATCTGATATTCAATAAGCCAAGCTTTATCATTTGTTTATCCATATTGCTTCTGTTTTTTTATTTGTTGAACCTCAATTAATTTGTTAATCTTAACTTGGTTTGGACGTTTTTTGTTTTTTCTAGTTCGGGGAACAGACACAGTCTCTATAGTGTGATATCTAGGTGAAAAAGTCTCTATGTGCTGAGAATTAACTGACCTCTGTGACGGGAGGCAGCTAGCAGACGGTCGGTTTAGCCAGTCTGTCTGCTTCCTGACCTGGGCCCCAGTTAGTCAAGTATAAACACTAAGACTATTTGCCATATTTCTAGAGAGAAGAGTGGCGCCACCCCAGGAGGGATGAAGACCATCTCTTTTCAACAGGTCAGGTCTGCCCCAAAAGCTCGGCCAATTGTCTATGAAACCTATGTTATTCTGTGGGCACCACTTAGACATCCAGCCATTGAGTGATGACAATCTGCTATGCATCTCATCACCACAGTAAGCAGGGAGGGGACCAGAGCATATTACAGTGTCTGACATCGTGCTTGCAAGTTCACACACCTCTTTAATGTTATTTTTAGTGATCTCCGACTGGCGAAGTCGAACATCATTAGCGCCGGCATGAATAACAATCTTACTGTATTTACGTTTAGCATTAGCCAGCACTTTTAAATTTGCCAAGATGTCAGGCGCTCTGGCTCCCGGTAAACATTTGACTATGGTGGCTGGTGTCTCTATATTCACGTTCCGTACAATAGAATCACCAATAACTAGAGCACTTTCATCAGGTTTCTCAGTGGGTGCATCACTGAGTGGGGAGAACCTGTTTAATGTTTTGATCGGAACAGAGGAGCGGTGTTTTGACCCACGACTACGCTGCCTCACCGTCACCCAGTTGCCCTGCTGCAGGGGCTCTGTTTCCGGAACTGAACAATGTACAGGAATCCCTGAGATAGACGCATCCAAAGCCGTATCTAGAGCCCTAACATTCTTACTGTCCTCAATTAAAGTTTGGATGCGTGTCTCTAATTCTGAAATCTTCTCTGTCAGCCTAACTATTTCCCTGCATTTATCACATGTGAATCCCTCATCAGCGACAGAGATAGATAAGCTGTACATGTGGCAAGAGGTGCAAGAAACAATGATAGGAGAAGCCATTACTCACCGTGCTTGATGAAAATTCTTACTGCGGTTGTTTGATGAACTTGTGAAAAACTGGAGCGAGAGGAGAAAAGAAAACAGCGATAGGTTTGAATGAAAACGCTAATGACAAGCTAACGAGTGCTAACGCTTTGCAGGTGTACTGCACTCACGGATATAAAATAAAAGTGAACGAATAAGTTAATCTGATAAGATTGATCGATAATATCAGAAATATGGTGTGAATTAAGTTATATTTTACCACTTTAAAAAACAGAGAGTGATAGTAAGATAAAGATTCTAGAGAAAAAAATAAAATAAAAACAGCTACACGGAGCTACGATTTGCTACAGAAGGCCAACAGGAAGTAGAGAAAACACTGTCCAACCGCGACACCCGCAGGAAACCAGTAAGACCTCCGTTTATCTTCAGAACACAGATTAAGATATTTTAGATTTACTCCGAGAGCTTTCTGTCCCTCCATTGAAACTGTGTGTACGGTATACTTTCCATGTCCAGAAAGGTAAGAAAAACATCTTCAAAGTAGTCCATGTGACATCAGAGGGTCAGTTAGAATCTTTTGAAGCGTCGAAAATACATTTTCAATGTTTTGTTCGTTATCTGGCTCGGCTCGGTGTTCATCTTCAGTTCTCTCTTCACAGCAGTTCAGTCAGTGTACTGTTTGAGTAAATGAATTACTCCAGAATATTGGTTTGTTTTAACTCAGAGGGAGTGTTAGCCACATTAAAAAAGTTAAAAGCTTAAGTCATTTGTTGATTAATGCATATTGGAGACGCGAACTGTTTTAAACGATTCGGTTCAATTTGGTGAACTGGTTCAAGAAGATCCTGTTACATCGAATGATTGGTTCGCGAACTGGATATCCAGACTGCTTTGTTTTGAACTCTCTCACAACAGACACAGAAGAGAAGACAATGCTGAATAAAGTCATAGTTTTTGCTATTTTTGGACCAAAATGTATTTTCGATGCTTCAAAAAATTCTAACTGACCCTCTGATGTCACATGGACTACTTTGAAGATGTTTTTATTACCTTTCTGGACATGGACAGTATACCGTACACACAGTTTCAATGGAGGGACTGAGAGCTCTCGGACTAAATCTAAAATATCTTAAACTGTGTTCAGAAGATAAACGGAGGTCTTATGGGTTTGGAACGACATGAGGGTAAGTTATTAATGACATAATTTTCCTTTTTCGGTGCACTAACCCTTTAAAGCAATGTTTGTTTATAGTTCTGTTGATTTGAGTTTTCAGAAACTGCAGCCATGATAACTGTGTTGTTAGCATATGTCAGTGTGACTTTGCTCTAAAACTTGCATTAATTTCATATACTTCATCGGCTTCACAGCTTCATTTTTTATAAACCTGACCAAATAATATTTATAAATATTTACACTAAGTCTAACTATTCAGTGTAAAATGTCATTTAAACAATAATATTGGCGATGGAAAAAGCAAATGTTACTCATCAAGTCCTCAACAAGTTACCGTACTTACAGCGGCCAATCAGAAATGGGAGCTTGGAGGCGGGGACTGACGTGTGTGGAAAAGGATTGTAGGATATGAACTACATTAACATAATAGGCCAAATATGCAAGTCTTCCCTTAAAATGAACTGTTTCAGTAGGGTTACATTTTAAGATGTTTCACCGATTTAACGACACTATACTGTATACTGATGAAAAATACAACAGCATTGGATGTGCTGGTGTACAAAGATTCAGGACATCTTATCTGAACGAATGGACCAAAACATTAAAAAAAAAAAGTTTTGTTGTTATTGTTTGTATGATTATTTGTTTTTACAGCCTGTGATTCTCAGGAGGTTTTTCCGTTTAAATAATTTCTTCTCATTCGTTGTGACAAACTCTCCTGATAGTACACATACACCACGGAGGCGTCTATTTGACGTCTGCACTACATCTGCAAGACCTATTTTATAGTGTTTGCCCATCTGCAGTATGACTATAAAACATTTCCCATCAGATGTCAAATAGATGTTTAGAAGATGTCTTTAAGATGTTTATGACTTAGAATTTACAGTATGTAAAACTAACATATTAAAGACGTATATCAGATGTTTGTACACAGCCGATGCTTTTCAGTTGAAGCAATATTTAACAGATATCGTGCAGACGTATGTGTGCTATCTGGGTACTTTGTAGTCACAACGAACTTTTACTTTTCTCTGTTTATGGATCTGATCATGACACGTACGCACGAACCAATGTCCAAGATAGCACACATACACTGTTGTGTACAAACATCTGATAAACGTCTTTACGATTTGTCATAGTTATATATGTGTCAGAATAGGTGTCATGGTGACACAATGACTTAAATTATAAACCAAGTATGAAAAAATACCACAGTTTTCATGTTATTACATGTTTAACAAAAAGCATCACAGGTGGGTTAAATGCCCCTGTTCTTACAAAGCAATTTGCTTCATACATTTACAGCAAAGTCAGAGTACATGCAGTTTAAGCTTCAAATTAAAAGTAATATAATCATCAATTACAAAATTATAATAGCCTGTTTAAAAAATATTAGCTGATTCTAACTGGCTAGCTAACTAGCTACATGATGCTAACTTGAGGTCATTTTTAAATATAGATAGAGTACATTTAATTGAAAAACAAAGGATTTGATGTTCAGGACAGAGTAACTACAGTAATAAAGTCATGCCGCCTCACAGATTTATCTACAGGTCTTACTGCTCTTTCATAATACATAACTGTGATGTTCTGCCAAACAACAAGCTTTAAAAAACACTTTTATTTCTTACTGGTGAAAATTTGATCACTGAAATCCTCCAGTAAATCACCAGTGGCGCCTAAACTCTGGAATAACCTACCTAACATTGTTCGGGAGGCAGACACACTCTTGCAGTTTAAATTTAGATTAAAGACCCATCTCTTTAACCTGGCTTACACATAACATACTAATATGCTTTTAATATCCAAATCCGTTAAAGGGTGTTTAGGCTGCATTAATTAGGTAAACCGGAACCGGAACCGGAAACACTTCCCATAACACCCTATGTACTTGCTACATCATTAGAAGAATGGCATCTACGCTAATATTTGTCTGTTTCTCTCTTGTTCCGAGGTCACCGTAGCCACCAGATCCAGTCTGTGTCCAGATCAGAGGGTCACTGCAGTCACCCGGATCCAGTACGTATCCAGACCAGATGGTGGATCAGCACCTAGAAAGGACCTCTACATCCCTGAAAGACAGCGGAGACCAGGACAACTAGAGCCCCAGATACAGATCCCCTGTAAAGACCTTGTCTAAGAGGACCACCAGGACAAGACCACAGGAAACAGATGATTCTTCTGCACAATCTGACTTTGCTGCAGCCTGGAATTGAACTACTGGTTTCGTCTGGTCAGAGGAGAACTGGCCCCCCAACTGAGCCTGGTTTCTCCCAAGGTTTTTTTCTCCATTCTGTCACCGATGGAGTTTCGGTTCCTTGCCGCTGTCGCCTCTGGCTTGCTTAGTTGGGGTCACTACATCTACAGCGATATCGTTGACTTGATTGCAAATAAATGCTATTTAACTGAACAGAGATGACATCACTGAATTCAATGATGAACTGCCTTTAAATATCATTTTGCATTATTGACACACTGTTTTCCTAATAAATGTTGTTCAGTTGCTTTTACGCAATGTATTTTGTTTAAAGCGCTATATAAATTAAGGTGACTTGACTTGACCAGTGCAAGCTTCTTGATCAATACTTCTACGTCACTCTTGTCAGAACAAAAAAAAGTACTTATATCTTTACTTTATCTAGTGGTTATTTAGGGATAACAGGAGGGAGCATTTTACCCCAAGAGGGCTTTCCCCCCAATCTACCTTACCATTGAAAAAGCATTGACAAAGAAGCAAGTTGTTATACTCTATGCAGTTCAGGATTTTTTCCCCATGGCAAGTGTTTCATAGTCACATGTAAAACTTGCACTTATCATAATCATTCCCTTGAATGTACATATCTTGTCAAGACCCAAAACTTCCATACTATAAATGATAACTTATGCATTACAATGAACACAATATCTAAGGTATGTCATGTCAGCCATATTTTAATTGTTTACTGAGATTTTAACTGTAAAGCATTATCCACACAATGTAAAACACACAATTAAATCTCTTGATTCATCTTCACAATGCACATGTATAGTCTCAGAGTTGTTCGTAACCTCGGCCACGGCGTTCTCGGACAAGCACATACGTCAGAATGGCAATGAGGCAAACTCCCGCAGCTACACCACCGAGAATAATGGGGATCATGCGCTTGCTGTAGTCCTCCCAGCACTCCACCTCTGAAATCAAGACATGAGAAATCATGTTATTCTGGGATAAACTGGTTGACAGAATATATATGTGTTCACATTTATATAGATAATGAAAAATAGCATGTCTACGGTGTACAATGTGAGATATATGTACCTTTTCCAAACGCTCCATTATCCAGATCAAAGGCTTGAATCTGCAGTGGCACCAGTTTGACTCTGAAGGAACTCGCCAGTATTAGAGTCATCTGAGACTTGCATTGGAAGCTTAGGCCATTTTTTGCTTTGAATAGCTTGTCGTTATTTATAACTCCTACGTAGGTTTTATCTGTGGATTAAATTTGAAAAAAAAAAAAAAAAAATACTTAGAGGGGAAGTTTTGTCAAATTACATTCTCTAAACCCAATTGTTCGTTAACTACTATACTGTAAGTATGACATCCATGGGTTAATCTCCTCCAAAAGTGTAAACAGTGAGCCTCTCAGTCATCATTTACATGTCAACTAAAAACAGTAGACTTTTTATGTATTTTGGACTTTTTATTTAAATGTCAGAATCATTTTGATGACCTGAAAATGCAACCCCTTTGAAAACTATGGAAGGCACACGGTGCCAAAACTTTATAAACTGAATGAATGAAATCTGACCGCATCAACACACACCGTCAATTTTGAATGTGTTTCTTTTGTATGTGTCACATGTTAATATTTTCTTTATTTCATTGCAGCATTGCTTTACTGATATCTACTGAGCTAGAGTAAATTAATTAAAGTTACAATATAAATTAAGACTTTTCTACCTGTGAAAGAATGTTGAACGAAATAACTAAATTTACAAATCTCAAACGTTCCTTTTAACGACTTTTGGACCCATCCAGTTGTGAAAATTAGGGATGCACCGATACCGATCGGTATCAGCCCCGATACTGAGCTCCTATACTCCTACTTGTTAAAATGCCCCAATAACAAATGCCGACATCACACAGCATATGATAAGTGCCATTTTCAGACAAAGAAACGCCACAACAGAACAACAGACAGCAGAATGGAGTTATTAGAGATTAAGGTCGTCTACATAGGCTATCTATGGGTGGCAGATTGGGTAAATTCCTGCCCCTGCATTTAAAATGACAGCCAATCAGAGCCAGGTATGTGTCACTGCTAGCTCCGCCCCTTGGGGCATGTTGGCTTCTGCTTAAAAGGTATGTTTTTAGCTGTTTGGCAAATGTGACCATGAACTCGTGCATATCAAATGTTATTTACTTATTGTAGTTGGAATCGGATCTTGTTCACGACTTTGCGATGGTGTGTAGGCTGTTATTATCCTCCCAGTCATTGAGTAAACTGCTAAGATTCATTCTGTGATCAGCCAAACAACTTGCTGACCAATTGTCGTTATGTATGATTCATTTATTTTCCAAATAAGTGATTCTATTTAAGTAAATTTTAATAGTTTGTTTTTAGCAGGACAAACAATGTTTATTGGGAGTGCTCCATCTTGTGGGGGTTGGGACGATCCTTTCCTACATGAAGCGGGATTAAGACAGTGCTGCTGTTTTGTTGCTTTGTTTTGTTGCTATTATGTGACAATTGTTTAGTTTTTTCAAAGGTCCCATTTTTTGCGCTTTTTTGAAGCTTTGATTGTGTTTACAGTGTGCAATATAACGTGTTCATGTTTCGCGTGTAAAAAACACTGTATTTTTCACACAATTCACCTATCTGTATACCGCTGTTTTCACTGTCATAAAAACGGGCTGATGACTTCTTTGTTCTATTAAGTCCCTACTTCAGAAATACGTAACGAGTTTTGATTGGGCCAGCTGTTCCTGTGTTGTGATTCGACACGAGCTTAGCTCACCCTGCCCTCCTGGAAACGCGATTGGGCTAGAATGCACATGCTGATGTACTTATAATCACAGGAGCGTTTTTACTGACGAGATGCGCATGAAAATCGCATTCGATTTTTTTGCACAGCCCTAACATCTAGTTAACAAAGCTAAACAGCGTTGCCCTTTGTGTAATAAGTTACAGAAACTGTTAAACGCACCAACTTAAATATTAAAATACACTTACCGGTTGTGGTCCATAAACAACGCCTTCTCCAGACAAAAGAGGGAACTGCTCCATTTTTCAAGAATAATCTTTGTAATAAAATATCTCGCTTGGCATTTAACTTTGAGCTTTAGAATTTTACAGATATTATTTATACTCTAACAAAAACATTACACACTAAATAAAGTTTAAAACATGGGATCACGAAGAAGGGGACCTTTAAGCATTGTGCATGTTTTATAAATTTGGTGTTTTGTGTGTTAGGCCCTGTGTCAGGAGGCTGGCTGTACTAGAACCTTGGTGGTGGTATTTGGAGCACTGAGATTGGATTGCCGCTTGTGATCACTTGCCTCGTGTGTGTGTGTGTGTGTGTGTGTGCGTGTGTGTGTGTGTGTGGTTTTAAGAATAATCACTTTACAGCTAGCCTACCTGGCCATGGGTAAGTTTTAGTCATTTTGTTTTGTGTGTGTGTTGTATTGAGTCGTAGTTGTTTAGCTCCATTGAGCTATATTTTCAGTCTTAAGTGTTCTGATTATTGTAAACCTAAATATTTGTACATTAATACCTTCTAGTCTCTGCCCTACCTGGTAACGAACCTGTGTGTCTAAAATCTGTTAAGTGGTTAGTTCCCCTCACTTTAAAGGGGTGGCGTAGTCAACATTAATGCATCACCTTAGGGTTTTGGTACTCCTAGGGTGCTATAATATTCTCCTCCCGCGCAGTGGCACAGATGTACGAGCTTGTCGGGTGAATATACATTTCATCACAGGAAAATTTGAAGTTCGCTTGGCTTTTGTCAAAAACAAGTAAGTAAAACAATACACAAGCTACTTAACAGGAGAGAGAGAGAGCACGCTCACGCACTCGCACTTCTGTTGTGTGATCTTTGATGTTCACTCACTTAGCACACGCATTTGGATGAAAACTAAATCATTAAAAAAGACAATTTATAAGGGCATCCACTATAAACATCATTTATTTTCAACCTTAGGCATACATGACTTTCTGGTGAAAGTGAATCTAGCAGCCTTTGTGTAATGCACTCAGCAGTACGTTACTACCGTCCCTCTCGTTCTGCAACAGTACAAACACATGCACGCATTACGTGTGTTTTGCTGGCTTGAGTGTTTCTGCATTATATGAGTGGCTTTGGAATATAAATCACAGCACTTTTTTTAGATAAAAATAAATAAAAAAGACTTCTATTAGTGAAAAATATCACAGGAGATTTATAATGAGTGGTTCCCTGCATTATTACAGCAAAGCGCGTCATTACAGTACAAAGTCATTGCAATGGAGCAGTTCTTATGCTATTAAATAACAAATGAACCATAGAGCCAAAAAATTAACAAAGAAAGTTACAAAATCTTGTACAACCCGAATTCCGGAAAAGTTGGGCCGTTTTTTAAATTGTAATAAAATGAAAACTAAAGGAATTTCAAATCACATGAGCCAATATTTTATTCACAGTAGAACATAGATAACGTAGCAAATGTTTAAACTGAGCAATTTTACACTTTTATCCACTTAATTAGCTCATTTAAAATTTAATGCCTGCTACAGGTCTCAAAAAAGTTGGCACGGGGGCAACAAATGGCTAAAAAAGCAAGCAGTTTTGAAAAGATTCAGCTGGTAGAACATCTAGTGATTAATTAAGTTAATTGATATCAGGTCTGTAACATGATTAGCTATAAAAGCTTTGTCTTAGAGAAGCAGAGTCTCTCAGAAGTAAAGATGGGCAGAGGCTCTCCAATCTGTGAAAGACTGCGTAAAAAAATTGTGGAAAACTTTAAAAACAATGTTCCTCAACGTCAAATTGCAAAGGCATTGCAAATCTCATCATCTACAGTGCATAACATCATCAAAAGATTCAGAGAAACTGGAGAAATCTCTGTGCGTAAGGGACAAGGCCGGAGACCTTTATTGGATGCCCGTGGTCTTCGGGCTCTCAGACGACACTGCATCACTCATCGGCATGATTGTGTCAATGACATTACTAAGTGGGCCCAGGAATACTTTCAGAAACCACTGTCGGTAAACACAATCCGCCGCGCCATCAGCAGATGCCAACTAAAGCTCTATCATGCAAAAAGGAAGCCATATGTGAACATGGTCCAGAAGCGCCGTCGTGTCCTGTGGGCCAAGGCTCATTTAAAATGGACTATTTCAAAGTGGAATAGTGTTTTATGGTCAGACGAGTCCAAATATGACATTCTTGTTGGAAATCATGGACGCCGTGTCCTCCGGGCTAAAGAGGAGGGAGACCTTCCAGCATGTTATCAGCGTTCAGTTCAAAAGCCAGCATCTCTGATGGTATGGGGGTGCATAAGTGCATACGGTATGGGCAGCTTGCATGTTTTGGAAGACTCTGTGAATGCTGAAAGGTATATAAAGGTTTTAGAGCAACATATGCTTCCCTCCAAACAACGTCTATTTCAGGGAAGGCCTTGTTTATTTCAGCAGGACAATGCAAAACCACATACTGCAGCTATAACAACAGCATGGCTTCGTCGTAGAAGAGTCCGGGTGCTAACCTGGCCTGCCTGCAGTCCAGATCTTTCACCTATAGAGAACATTTGGCGCATCATTAAACGAAAAATACGTCAAAGACGACCACGAACTCTTCAGCAGCTGGAAATCTATATAAGGCAAGAATGGGACCAAATTCCAACAGCAAAACTTCAGCAACTCATAGCCTCAATGCCCAGACGTCTTCAAACTGTTTTGAAAAGAAAAGGAGATGCTACACCATGGTAAACATGCCCCGTCCCAACTATTTTGAGACCTGTAGCAGAAATCAAAATTAAAATGAGCTCATTTTGTGCATAAAATTGTAAACTTTCTCAGTTTAAACATTTGCTATGTTATCTATGTTCTATTGTGAATAAAATATTGGCTCATGTGATTTGAAAGTCTTTTAGTTTTAATTTTATTAAAATTAAAAAAACGTCCCAACTTTTCCGGAATTCGGGTTGTAAAATATATTTTAATGGGCATTATTAAGTGTGAAAACCGAAGGATATAACAAAATTATTCAGAGACCAGATGAATAGTGGGTGCAGGACACTATAGTTAATTTATGTAAGTGAGGATAGCAAAATAAAATACACTTTGACAAAAGATACCCATAAATTCTTCAAACAGAGGACTACCAGTAAAATGATACAAATTTGGGACCAACATTTTTTCAGACCAAGTCTGTGGGAAAAAAAAAGTTTAGGTTTGCATGAACCTGGATGACAGCATGCCCAGGAGACTACAGGCAAAAAAAATTTTTTTTTTTTTTAAAAACTGTAAAAAAAAAAAAAAAAAAAAAAAAAGTTGCGTCAAGTTAAAAAAATAAGGCAACTCATCGCAAGTGCTTTTTTGAATAAACTTAACAAATGGGGACTAAAGTCCACCCAACTTAAAATAATAACTTAATATCACAAGTTGTCACAACATAAATAGTCATGTTAACCTAAAAAATATCAGAATAAAATATTTTTTGTTTACTGAACACAAGGCCTATTATCTATAAGCTTACACAATTTTAAAGTGAAAAGTGACATGGTGACCCATACTCAGAATTCGTGCTCTGCATTTAACCCATCCAAAGTGCACACACACAGAGCAGTGAACACACACACACACACCGTGAACACACAGCCAGAGCAGTGTTCATCATTTATGCTGTGTTGCCCAGGGAGCAGTTGGGGGTTCGGTGCCTTGCTCAAGGGCACCTAAGTCGTGGTATTGCCGAACCCACAACCCTAGGGTTAGGAGTCAAACTCTCTAACCACTAGGCCACGAATTTATATTATTCAAATAGTCTAAATAAATAAAAGACCATAACACGGGTCAAATAACTTTTTTTATTATTGAAAGTTTGTGTCTAAAGCACAAGGACATACCAAGTCTTGTATATTAACTTTTTTACTCAATGCATTTTACACTGAACTCAACACATGGTACATAATGCATGTTAAATAAATCTAGTGTTAATTATACATTAATACGTTAGCAGTCTTGTGGCATGAAGTAACATGTATTTAACATTTTTTTTTTTTTTTTAAAGGAACTATTACGTGAAAATGACTATATTGCGTATTTTAACATCAGCCTAATCCACTGGGCAAAGTTACATCCAGTGGACGTCTTTTTATGTCTTTGCAGGCGTTGAAAAGACGTCCACTGAGGAGACAGACTGTTTTTATGACGTCTTTTTTTTTAAATGTTTTTTATGTCTTCTGTACGTCCGATATAGACGTTCACAGATCCTCCTTACAAGGTTCTGTGACTTTATTTCTGTCAGACATCTAGAGAAGCTCTTATTGAGAAGTAACAGAGGTTTAAATGTTGATATTTTATTCATTTGAAGTCACCGTTGTGGTGATCAGTGTTTGATTTAGTTGGGATCTTGGTCCAGATACTTCTCATGTTGGCTTGTCTCTAGATGCTGTAATAGTGTATTTTAAAACGCTGTTTTTGTGGCGAAGAAAGACTAAATTTAAGAGAGCTCAGTTGTTATCAGCTCTTTGTTGTTGATGAAAAAGTCATCACATAAGAAGTATTTGAGATCATAAAATAAGTTTTTTTATATTTTTAACAGGCACCAGGAGCAAAATACTTATTTTGAAGATGGACAAAATGAATACGTTTGAGTAAAAGGATCAAATACTCACACACACAGACTTCTAGATTTAGCATATGCATCACAACAACGGTGACAAACAAAAGAGCTCCATAGCACAAACTCATCTTTATTTTCCAGCCTTTTTTGTTCTGATTGTCCCATTGATGTGATGCATATCCAAAATCTTGATGTCTGTTTGTGACGACATGATCAGTTTTCTAAAAGTAAGTACATTATTTTTTTCTACAAGGTTTCTATCCATAAAAATAAATCCATAGTCACTATTACACAATTACACAAGCCTCGTTGGCGCAGTTAGGCAGCATGGAAGTCGTGGCCTAATGGTTTAAGAGTCGGACTCCCAATCGAAAGGTTGTGAGTTCGAGTCCCGGGCCGGCAGGAATTGTGGGTGGGGGGAGTGCATGTACAGTTCTCTCTCCACCTTCAATACCACGACTTAGGTGCCCTTGAGCAAGGCATCGAACCCCCAACTGCTCCCCGGGCGCCGCAGCATAAATGGCTGCCCACTGCTCCGGGTGTGTGTTCACAGTGTGTGTGTGTGTTCACTGCTCTGTGTGTGTGCATTTTGGATGGGTTAAATGCAGAGCACAAATTCTGAGTATGGGTCACCATACTTGGCTGAATGTCACTTCACTTTCACAATTAACATCTATTATACATTAACATCTTATTTTGCTATAATTCGTCACCATTACAAGCAAGATGTGTAGTGTACGCTTGATCTCAACTCTCTCTGCCATAATAAGAGTATTTTATAACACACAGTTTCAGCAGCAAGAGACAAGCTAACAAAAGAAGTAACTGGATCAAGATCCCAACTAAGCAAAACACTTTCCACCACAACGGTGACTTCAAATGAATAAAATATCAACATTTAAACCTCTGTTAATTCTCAATAAGAGCTTCTCTAGATGTCTGACAGAAATAAAGTCACAGAACCTTGTAAGGAGGATCTGTGAACGTCTATATCGGACGTACAGAAGACACAAAAAACATTTTTAAAAAGACGTCTTAAAAACATTCTGTCTCCTCAGTGGGCGTCTTTTCAACATCTGCAAAGACATAAAAAGACGTCCACTGGACGTAACTTTGCCCAGTGGATTAGGCTGATGTTAAAATACGCAATATAGTAATTTTCACGTAATAGTTCCTTTAAAAAAAAAAAATGTTAAATACATGTGACTTCATGCCACAAGACTGCTAACGTATTAATGTATAATTAACAATAGATTTATTTAACATGCATTATGTACCATGTGTTGAGTTCAGTGTAAAATGCATTGAGTAAAGAAGTTAATATATAAGACTTGGTATGTCCTTGTGCTTTGGACACAAACTTTCAATAATAAAAAAAAAGTTATTTGACCCGTGTTGTGGTCTTTTTTATTTATTTATACTATTTAAATAATAAGTCATGGCCCAGTGGTTAGAGAGTTTGACTCCTAATCCAAGGGAGTTTGGGTTCGAAACTCTGGCTGGCAACACCACGACTTTTTGTTCTGATATTTTTTAGGTTAACATGACTATTTATGTTGTGACAACTTTTGATATTAAGTTATTATTTTAAGTTGGGTGGACTTTAGTCCCCATTTGTTAAGTTTACTCAAAAAAGCGCTTGCGATAAGTTGCCTTATTTTTTTTTAAGTTGACGGCACTTTTTTTTTTTTTTTACAGTGCAGTCATTAAGGCTAAGAGTTGCCCTAAGTATTGATAGTTGTGTAAATACTGTCATACAGCTGTCTGAATAATTTTTGGTTGATTGTAATTCATTACATACCTTTCTATCAAAGTTATCTAACATTATCAAGATGAATTTGTTCTGACACAGTTTAATTATGAGTTCTTGTCATATTTTTATTACCATCTTCTAAACTATAGAGAATAAACTGATAATGTGAAATGTTGAAGGTGTCTGAATGGTTTGACTGTATCTATTTAAGAAATTAAGTTAACCAGCTAACATTATAAATACTGTTTTGGTTTCTGTAACCAATATTTTTAAAATGTATAAATGCAATAAAAATATTGTTATCTGTACTTGGTATCGGCAAGTACCAAAAATAAAAGTATCGGTGCATCCCTAGTGAAAATGGTGATGTCATGAACATGCATATTACATATTCTGTTTATAGCTATGTGCGCAGACAAGTAGTGTTTCTTTACAAAGTGACATCGCCACCTATTGGCCTGGCATGAAAAATAAAGCATCTTTGTCATATTTGTGGATCCTATAAATGGGAATTGTTTTTGACAACGTTGTCATCTCCATGTAAAAACTTCAGTTTTTAGTACATTGTTGTCATATTAATGTACCATTAGAGCATTATTCTCAAATCTGTCAATCTCTTTTCAGCTCAGCCAATAGTGAGAGATTGGGGCGTGGCTACTGTAGCAGGCTGAGCCAGAAACTGTTTTTTGCAAATGTGGCTGATGTTATACATGGGAAAAATACATCTGAAGACTTGCCAAAATACACAGAAGCAGACAACGGTGTATAACAAGGACAAACACTGGCTGTGTTGAAGGAACTTGAGGGAATATTTGGGTTTCAATCGAGATGCAGATTTTATGAAGTTTTTTCTCGACAGGTAGGTGAAAATCATGATTTTCCATATTTTAACTTTTTATTGTCAAGCCCTAGATAAAATAGTAAGATAATTTAAGGATAAGAATAATCGTGACAGCGTGATGAGTGTATTTGCAAAGTTGTAGTGTAATTTATACTTACCCTGGCAATTTTTACAAAGAGGAGCAGGTCTCAGAAGACCTTTGATAGTGCTCACATAGGAGAGATTGCCTTCCTGTGAGTGTAAAGAAATATTGCATAGTATGTTAGACTGCTTGTTTTATACATGTTTAACCCCAGAGAGAAAACTTATCATAGAGATAAAAACTACTGTAGGTACCTTGACGAAAGTGAACTCCAGATGACCACCATCAAAGTCCAGGGAGAGATTAGCCTTTTGGTTCCCACAGAATCCCGTGGCTCGTGTTGAGCTGGGATTCATGTTGAAATAATAGTTCTTCTGGAATACAAGTTAAGCAGTGTGATTACTGGACCAACATCATATTATATGGAAATCCTGTCAAATTGACAATATAAAACCCATCGTTGATCTAAGCTGCACAGAATTTGTAGGCGTAGCCTATGACATTGTACCCTTTGAGTGTACTGAATGAATGCACACAGTGAAAGAAGATACAGTAATCATAGAAAACTGGGGGCGTTTTGATGCACTGGCTGTGCTAGAGATTATGAGAGGACAGTTTTGACAAACACCACATGAACATTAAGGTGTCTATATTATGAAAAAGACATATAGCATACTTTTTAAATATGCATATTATATAAATAAACTTTATATTTAAGTGCAACTTAATGTAATGTTTTCAGATACTTAAGTGCATGTTAATTGCAATTAAATGAACATTTGTTATAGTTTAATTTATATTAAATTAGTTTAGCCAAACATGTAGGTGTTTTTGTCTTACCCACTTAAGTATGACTTAAGTGCATTTTATGTAATAAACTTCACTGTCAGTTCTATTGAAACTTGCATGTAATGTAGTTAAATATCCATAAAGATACAAGTTCCAAAGGTGTTTTTCTGACTGTGCAGTGAGTCGCTGGCAATGTTGGTGGTAAACCAAGTGAGTTCTCACCCCCTGCTAGAACATGCTGAGAAGTTGAAGAAAAATGCTGAGAAAATAATAAGCTTACATTGTTCTCTCTCACCACATACTCAACTCCTAGATTGGCCCGCACACACACTTTGCCCTGAGGGTTTCTCAAGGTGCACGGAAACTGAAGTGGTGCGGTTTCTTTGGGCTGAAGAACAGGTCTCTGAGACAGATTAGTAATAGGAGGATCACTTTTGATGATGGCAGGAACTTCATCTGCTGAAGCTGAAAGGTGAAGAGGCTTTGAGGCTAGAGAGCTTCCTGTAAGCACAAAACAGTGGGGGGCTTTAGCACCATTTCCTGAAGTGTTAAACAATACAGAGCTACCAGGACCAATTATGGATGTTGTTAAATCGACGCAGTGTTGCATTGTTCTGGGTTCTCAGAAATTACGCCTACTAGAACTTTCTAAGTTATTAAAAACACATTTATAAATCTACATTTCTAATTATAAAACTCATTATCAATCATCATATTAGAATATGTGCGAAGTTTGTAGGATTTTTTACCATTAAAATCACTATTTTGACTTATATAAAAAGGCAAATCAGCTCACCTAGCGAATGCATGGAGGACAGCAAGAGAAGCAGAGCAATGTGGCGACTTGTGCGAGTCATTTTAAGAAAGTGGCTCTTGTGTTTCAATTCAGTTGCTCTTATGGTATCAGCTCTGAAGCTGTGGTAAAATAATGCACATGTGGTTGTGAAGGAGGACAGTTATGCTTTGATCTTGTCAGCAGTTGTCTTACATCAGGAAGCATCTTTAGCCAAGCCCATGATTAGCAAACCAAGTAATGATACAAGTATGATAACTATACAATGGTATAGATCATATTTCAGATCAAGAGTTGTATTTCTAAATTGAATTTCTAAGCAATCTAGACAGCTCTTCAATTAAAAAGAAGTTGCATGATGGTAGACTTGGGTCTGGACATTCATGGTGCCAGGTTGGGCTCTTGCCCAAAATGTAGTGTCACCAACAGGTCAGTTGTCACTAATAATTTCACCCTTTTTCGTTAGAGCAAAATGAATTCAATGCCTCAAAGGGTTCGATGTCACAGCAAGCACCGCTCATGTTAGATAATTAAAAACTATTAACTATAACTTGAATAAATTACATTTTCGTATAGATTCGGTATGTGCGCATTTCAAATCTTCCACATTCATCACAATTATCAGCAACTTTAGTCACTGTTTCATCATGTGTCTTGAAAAAAACAAAAAATGTAAGATAATTGATTAAAAACAGCACTTTAGGACACAATGGCATAAAAACTTTTGTTTTCATTTGTTACACACTTTTTCGCTTTGTGTGTGTAATTATTATTATTATTTTTTTTTGCATTTTGAAAGGTGTGAACATTACAGATCACCAAAAACACGTCTGTTCACACTTTGTGTGCTCTGTCCACTTTCTTTCTTTCTTACTTGGATCTTCACTCTGCCAAAGGACAGTATCACCACTCTTTCACTTATCATTCACGGTTGCCACTTCAGTTTGACTCACCTGTGTTCACTATTCCCTCTGCTTGTGTCAATAAACAACCTTACCTGTGATCTCCCGTCTCCGACCAGTTTGTATTGTAACAAAAGATGGGACCAAAACCAGCTGACACAAGTATGAGCCATCTACTGAAGTGGCCCGGTGAAACACACCAATTTGAAAAACTAATGGAATGCATAGTCGATATAAAAAAACTGGATGACAAATAATTTCTTACTGATAAATTCTGAAAAAACAGAGGTGTTAATTATAGGACCTAAAAACTTTGCATGTAATAACCTAGAACAAGGTCTAAGACTTGATGGTTGCTCTGTCAATTATTCATCATCAGTTAGGAACCTAGGTGTGCTATTTGATAGCAATCTTTCCTTAGAAAGCCACGTTTCTAGCATTTGTAAAACTGCATTTTTCCATCTCAAAAATATATCTAAATTACAGCCTATGCTCTACAAGTCAAATGCAGAAATGTTAATCCATGCATTTATGACCTCAAGGTTAGATTATTGTAATGCTTTATTGGGTGGTTGTTCTGCACACTTAGTAAACAAACTACAGCTAGTCCAAAATGCAGCAGCAAGAGTTCTTACTAGAACCAGGAAGTATGACCATATTAGCCTGGTCCTGTCAACACTGCACTGGCTCCCTATCAAACATAGTATAGATTTTAAAATATTGCATATTACTTATAAAGCCCTGAATGGCTTAGCACCTCAGTATTTGAATGAGCTCTTATTACATTATAATCCTCCACATCCGCTACGTTTTCAAAAATCAGGCAATTTGATAATACCTAGAATGTCAAAATCAACTGCGGGCGGCAGATCCTTTTCCTATTTGGTGCCTAAACTCTGGAATAACCTACCTAACATTGTTCGGGAGGCAGACACAATCTTGCCGTTTAAATCTAGATTAAAGACCCATCTCTTTAACCTGGCATACACATAACATACTAATATACTTTTAATATCCAAATCCGTTAAAGGATTTTTAGGCTGCATTAATTAGGTAAACCGGAACCGGAAACACTTCCCATAACACCCTATGTACTTGCTACATCATTAGAAGAATGGCATCTACGCTAATATTAATCTGTTTCTCTCTCTTATTCCGAGGTCACCGTAGCCACCAGATCCAGTCTGTATCCAGATCAGAGGGTCACTGCAGTCACCCGGATCCAGTACGTATCCAGACCAGATGGTGGATCAGCACCTAGAAAGGACCTTTACAGTCCTGAAAGACAGCGGAGACCAGGACAACTAGAGCCCCAGATACAGATCCCCTGTAAAGACCTTGTCTCAGACGACCAACAGGACGAGAACTCAGGAAACAGATGATTCTTCTGCACAATCTGAGTTTGTTGCAGCCTGGAATTGAACTACTGGTTTCGTCTGGTGAGAGGAGAACTGGCCCCCTAACTGAGCCTGGTTTTTTTCACCATTCTGTCACCGATGGAGTTTTGGTTCCTTGGCGCTGTCGCCTCTGGCTTGCTAAATAGGGGTCACTTAATCTACAGCGATATCGTTGACTTGATTGCAAATGAATGCACAGACACTATTTAAACTGAACAGAGATGACATCACTGAATTCAATGATGAACTGCCTTTAACTGTCATTTTGCATTATTGACACACTGTTTCCCTAATGAATGTTGTTCAGTTGCTTTGACGCAATGCATTTTGTTTAAAGCGCTATATAAATAAAGGTGACTTGACTTGACTTGACTGACCACATAAACCTGGAGTATCTGTGAGTGGCTAAGAGACTTAATCCCAGACAAGCCCATTGGGCTTTATTCTTTACCCGCTTTAATTTCACGATTTCCTATCGACCCGGATCCAAAAATGTCAAGGCAGACACGTGATCACATTGTTACACACCTGAGGAAAAGCTCTGGAGAGCCTGAAGCTGTACTCCCAGAGAAACTCAACATCAGCCCAATCACCTGGTCAACGGAGACCATACTCTTCACCAATAACTCCACCAATACACCAGGACACAACGCTCTCCATTCATTCACTCTGCTCACACCTCATTAGGCACTGGCCACCCGGGGGTCAATGAAACCCTCTCAATGCTAAAGGAACGCTTCTGGTGGCCCAACATGGCATCTGATGTCAGAAAGTACGTGCAAGGATGTAAGGAATGCGCAAACTTGAAGAGTCCACATCATCTACCATCTGGTAAACTCCTTCCCCTGCCCCAACCGACCATTGTCACACCTAGGGGTGGATTTCATCACAGACCTACCAGCTTCGAAAGACTGAATCTTTGTGGTTGTTGATAGATTTTCTAAATCCTGTCATTTGATTCCTTAAAAGGGACTGCCTACAGTCATGGAGACTGCGGAGCTCATGTTCAACCACATATTCCGGTACTTTGGCATCCCAGGGGACATCGTATCAGACAGAGGACCGCAATTTATCTCTCGAGAGCCTTGCTCTCAATCCTAAGTGTGACTGTCAGCCTATCATCGGGATACCAGCTGCAGTTGAACGCGCAGATGGAGAGGAAGATCCAAGAGATCGGTTGCTTCCTCAATACCTTCTGTCATGGCCACCAGGACTCTTGGAACCAGTACCTGGGGTGGGCCGAGTATGCACAAAACTCCCTGCACCAACCATCTACCGGACTCACTCCATTCCAGTGCGTACTCGGTTACCAACCTCCACTATCCTTGGTCAGGGGAACCCTCGGACGTACCATCTGTCGACTACTAGTTCCAAGAGAGCGAGAGGGTCTGGGACTCAGCCCACCACCAACTACAATGTGCTCTATGTAGATGCAGGATAACAGAAGACCTTCACCACTCTGAAGCTCCAGCCTATCAACCAGGACAGAAAGTCGTGCTATCAACCAGAGACATCTGACTGCGTCTACAATGTCGTAAGCTGAGTCCCAGGTTCATTGGCCCATTCACCATCACGGAGCAGATCAACCCAGTCACTTACAAGCCTCAACTCCCTCCTGAGTATCGCATTCAGCCTACATTCCATGTGTCACTCCTGAAACCTCACCATCCTTCTGTTCCTCTCTCCACTGAGCCTGACATAGCTGCAGCCGAAACCTCCCTTCCACTCATCCTGGACAACAGTGCTGCCTACGAGGTTCATGAAATTTTGGATTCCCTGTGCCGTGGTGGGCAGCTCGAGTACCTTGTGGACTGGGAAGGTTATGGCCCCGTGGAAGGCTCATGGGTTTCACGCAATGACATACTCGACATGAACCTGCTGGACACCTTCTATGCTGCTCATACCAACAGACCTGCCCCCCAGGGAAGAGGAAGACCACCACGACGTCGGGAGCGGGATGGGGAGAGGGGTACTGTCACAGACACGCCAGGCTCCAACACTATCCAATCACAGCGCACTGACCTGAATACTGAGCTTACAAACCTGCACCTCATCAGCACCTTAATTAACTGGCACATAAAAGACACTCACACACACACAGCCACTGTCCGGTCTTGTTCGCAACTAGGACTTACCTACATGCTTACTTCAAGGACTACCAGTGTTATACTTAACTCTCTCCAGCGATCCCAAGTTACCTCCTGTGTTCTTTGTGTGTGTGTATGTGTTGTCATCCTCCTACATCTCAACTTCTCCACTGCCACTTGGATCTTCACTCTGCCAAAAGACAAAGGACATCACCACTCTTTCACTAACCCTTCATGATTGCCACTTCATTTTGACTCACCTGTATTTGACCAGTCTGTATTGTAATAATATGCTAATGTAAAGTTTACTGTAGCATTTTCCATAGTTTTTCTTTAAAATTACAAAATTTTCAAAATGAACTGTTTATAAGTAAATTTGTAAAATCAGTATGTTTAAATACTAACTCTGTATTTGGTGTGAGATAGTGTTTTTAATTCTATGAGTGGAAAACACACAGCACAGGTCAAAGGTAGAGGGGACAAAGTATGGCCTTAAATACACACTGCTGTTTTTGTCAACTTACCCAATTTTTCAACTTCTATTCTAACACTGATGAATGCTGTGTGTTTGTCTCTGTTTTGAAGCACTGGACTGCTCTTAAAAAAAAAACTTTAACTTCAATAATATGAAAAGTTGAGATAAAACAGTAAAATAAATCCAAAAACCAATTAACACCATAATCAATAATCTATTTGTAGATAAACAGACTTGCAAACACATTTCTTTTTTTTTTTGGCCTGATAGCCAGTGTTTGTCAGAAACGCTTTGGACTGATCTTTTGGAACCGATTTTCTTCCAAAATTAAAAAAATGTCTCTCAATGTCAGTTTGTGCACCATCATCTAAAGGTCTCAGTGAGGGTCTCTTATCATTGTTTTGCAGCGGTGATTCAGAGAACTGTGTGTTGTGGAGAGCATCTCAGATGAGTAAACATTTGCATTACATCTGCTGAATACCGCCGCACCATATTTGGACAGCTGGAGATAGAGACACAGAACAGAGCTTTCTAACAGTGAGTAAATCATTACAGGGGCGGATAGAGTCCAGCGCGGACACTTCTGAACCCTCTCACTCCACTGTTGGGTTTTCAGAATGATGCGGGACAAGATATTGGCACTTTTTGCGCTAGCTTGGCTTTATTCTTCTGGAGGACATGGGCAAACTGACATTAAAATTCCCTGTGATGATAAACGTGTGGAGGATGTTGTGAATTTAACTCTTTCCACACATAATAAGATATTAACTGAAGGTGCTCAACTTGCTCTCTATGAAATCCTGGAGGCTATAAAGGTAGGATGTAGTTTTGCTCTTTGCATTATACAATATTTCAGCTCTAAGCGACTGTAGGTTCTCCTCCACTCTTAAAAATAAAGACTCTTTATTGGAAATGGTGGTTCATGGTTGAATTTTAACATCAGTGGAACATTATCAATGCACAAAAGGTTCTTTAGATTGTGCAAATGTTCTTCATGGTAAGACAAAATGGCTCTTTTAAGAACTGAAAGGGTTCTTTAGGGAAACAAAAATAGTTCTTCTTTGGCATCACTGTGGAAACCTTGATTTTTTAGAAAGTGTAGAGTGTAGCAATGCAACAGAAGAGTCATTTCTGGTTCCCCAAAGAACCTTTCAGTGACCAGCTCTTAAAATAACCATTTTCTTCTTAGTATGAGGAATATTTTAATAATTAAAATAACCTTTTCCCACTATTAACTTTACTGGTTACATGGATGTTAAAGGTTCTTCATGGAACCATCAATGCCAATAAAGAGCCTTTATTGTTTAGAGTGTAGCATAATACGGCAGTTTTTACAGGCTCAGAATGAATCGGCAGAAGTTGTGTTCGTACGGTTCACAAGCAGAGAGACAGATTGTCCAGCAGGAGGAGACAAGGTTTGGCAAGAATGTGACTATCTGCAACAAGCAGATAAGGTAAGATCTTTTTTAGATCTTTTTTTTTGTTGTTGTTTTCTAATAACAAAAAAATCCATAAGTTACCACATATTTGGCACCTGTCAAGCTTTTCATACCAAAAGTGAAATAATTAAGTCTCTGGCAGCAGGAAGCGCCTCTACTTTTGCACTCATGCTGATTTATCTCAACACGGGTACAGGAGCGAAGTCAGTCAATTTGAACACAAAATAATGTGCATTACTCTCTCTCTCTATATATATATACTCAATATTTTCTTGTAAATTTAAAAGTAATGCGCAACTTTACTAGTTACTTGAAAAAGTAATCTGATTACATTGCTTGAGTTATTTGTAATGCATTACCCCAACACAAGTAATTAGTGTCTAACAGCAGCCTTTGGCCATGATTGTAGTCCATGTATATTTTGTGGTTCCTCAGGCACTCAGAAACTGTCATGCGAAAGTCCTGTTCACAGAAGCAGATCAAGAGTTACTGTCACATGACTGTTCAGGTATGTCGCATGTTATATTATGACTGTTTAATCCCTTTTATACTTTACCGTTATAGGTGCACTTAGCCATTTTTTCCATAGTAAAAGTTCTTAAAAAGAAAGTAATGGCACTTTTCTGCCTATAGAAATTCAAACCGCTGTAACTACGAAATATATTGATCAGTGACAGGATTCAGATTCCCTCAGATTCAGGATAACCTTGAACCCCTTTTTTCATTTCTAGTATTGCCGTCATTACATGAAACATAGTTTAAATTTGTGATTTCCATCTCCAACACTGACTACTACGATTGGTGGATCTCCCTTTTGAACTGTTCTTCACCAGGAATTTGTCAGTTATTTGTTTTGAAAGCTAAAGGCTGGCCTCTATCGAAGTATATATCAGATTTGACTCACTCTCTTTCCTAAACGTTCTCCAACAGCTGAGCCACCTGTTTCCTCTGAAGTCGCCCCTTGTCTGGGCTGCCCTGAAAAGATCGATTTACATCTCGAGGAACTGAGGGGACCGCTCATTCATTCTTTGTCGAAAGCCAACGGCCTGATCAATCACATGCATTTCTTCATCTTTAAGGACTTGACGTCAGCAACAAAACAGGTAAATGATTCCTTTTCATGATCCTGCCGCTCAGCTGAATGATTCCCAGGGAACGTGTTCACTGGTAAAACCAGGCGTTTTCCAAATGGACAAAAATTATGTAAAATCACCTCATTTAATCCACTGGGCTGATTTTTTGTCGGATTGGGCTGTTGGCTGTGGCTGGTTGACCTCAGGACCATCGAGGGTAATGTTGTGGTGTTGTGAATCTTCTCTGTGTGTAGGTCGTTGCTGGATTCAGGTATAAATTGCAGTTTGAGGTTGAGAAGAGCAACTGCACCAGACCAGAAATCAAAGTAGTAACTGAGGAGTGCCACCCAATGCAGGAAAATACGGTACTGTCCAAAAGCAGTAAAAAAATGTTTTCTCTATTAGCAAATGAACTGATTTGATTAAAGGTGCTGTGTGTAGGATTGACACCGAGTGGTTAAACTAGGTATTGCAGTCTAAATTCAAAATATTGGCGAGGGTTTTTCACCCGGCCCCTCCTCATCAGACTTGACACACAGGCAGGTTGCCAGATTGACGACACCAACAGGAATGAGTGAACTTGATGATGATTGAATTGAAATATGCTTTGTTTTCCACCAACTGGCAACCTGGGGTGCTGAAATACAATTGGGTAAACTGACCAAACCAAAACAAACACGACATTCTGGGCCAGAACACACGTTTTCAAAGAAGAATAACTGACTGTAGCATTGTTTTTCAGATAAACAAGTGTTTACTTACCATGTTTCTTAAATATCTGCAAACATATTATGGTATTTTTATGCTTTAGGAGAGTCAAAAATGTACATACAGCACCTTGAATTAAAATATTAATTACAAATATACATGTGCAATTTTATAATTCCTCGTGCTGTTCTAAAGGCTTGGCTGTATCCCAAAATATACTATCATTCAAAACGTTAGAGTTTCTGAATGATATTTTTAAATGTTTTTGGAAGAAGTCTCTTCTGCTCACCGAGACTGCATTTATTTGGTCAAAAATACAGTTAAAACAGTAATATTAGGAAATAGTATTACAATTTAAATAGCTGTAATATTATAATATACTGATTTACTGCTCAAGGAACATTTCTGATTATTATCAATGTTGAAAACAGTTTGCTTCTTCATATTTTTTTGAAATCGTAATACATTCTTATATAGAAAGATACAAATATATACTGTATATATTTGTGTAAAAAAGTGGATGTGTACTTGTAGCCTCTCACATCAGGCTGTTGTTTAGGAGGTCTTGCAGTGTAACTCGACTGTGGATGTGGCTCCTTGGAGGCACGAGGACCCAGAAGTGCATGTTGAATGTCAGGCAGCGTTTGTTAAGGTGAACCACCCCATCAATTATTTTACATCTCGCTTATTTTTATTGAACGATATTGATCATTTTCACATCATTGCTAGAGATTTTCAGTAAACCCATTCATGCCCTTCATCCTGTCTTCAGAGTGTCGCTAGATTTAAACGTCCCCCAGGCTGGTCTCCTCTTAGGATCAAGCCTGACGAACAACCGAGTCCACAGAAGCAAGTCAAAGAATCCTCCAAGGAATCCAAGGAGAGCATCGGCATGAGCAAAAACTCAACCATCAACTGTCCCACCAAACCCTGGAAAGAGTTCAAGCCTCTCGCTGTCAGCATCGCTCCTCCCAACACTACAGAGTCTCCACAGCCGGACACGACTGCAGCAGTGAGCTGAGCGCGTGTGTGAGTGTTTAAACCATCACCTGAAGAAGAACCAAAGGAAAATCAACTTTTGTTTTTCATTCATTTGTTTGTGTATTCTACAATAATTCACAGTACACTGTCTCATATTAAACAATAAAGACCAAGATACTGGTGGAACTGTGTTGCTTGTCTATATACAGTAAATGGAGGATTTGGCCCTCTGGTGGTCAAGACATAAACTGTGAGTTGTAGATCGATCACATTGTTGACTGAATTCCTGCTGAAATTTCCTTCGGCTCAGATCTGGCCCAAATCAACAGCTAAAGTGTCTTTAGCCAGAACTGAACCCAAACCTGAAGTGAGCCAAATCATAAAACAGGCTGATTTATGAACCTTATATTGTATTATATTCTTGTATCATCTTAAACACAAAGATGTAATCACATAATTTATTTTAGTAACAGAAGTACAATACAGAAGAGTGCTGTGTTGTCAATGTCAGATGAGTGAATGAATGTACAATAATTGATACTATTAGTAAATCTCGCCAGTCTTTCTCACTCACAGGCTGCCAGGAAATGAAGAGAGAAATTAGTTACATTAATATATCATAATTAGTAAGTATCATGTATTATTTGAATACTAAGACAAGCACATATAATTAATGACTGCACACATTCTCTTCTTCTGACATGAGTGCTGCTCTCTAGCTCTTTTTAATTGAGGAAAACTAGCTACTCTAATAACAAGACATAATACTTAATAATATACAGAATATTAATGAAAACATAAGATGCATAAGATGATAGTTCAGTGCCTCCATTTTGAAATTGGATACATGTTTGGTACAGCAGGGCGAACAAACATAAAATTGCTACTTTTTATATTTTTACTGAACAATGGCTTACAGAACGATTTTCTGGCTCTGGCTTTAAATAAATTCAATTATAATTACAATCTTCCTAAGGATAAAAAATCTACCTCAGCTAATGCTATAAAAGAGGAAGCCCTATTACACTAAAAAAATAAATAAATAAACTAACAAATAAATAAATATATTATGACGAATATCGGTTAATAATGTTTTTTGAGCAGTGTCTTTGACTGGAATTTTTATTTATTAAAATAATTGCTTTAATATAATTATAAACTATAATTATAAATTCTTTCACCTTTAAATGTTGTTGTTGGAGGCCTTTAATGCAGAAATAAGTGGTTTTCTACATTTTTGACTGTTTAGTCTGTTTTTAGGGAAATGTTGTAATACGTTGGGCTTTTGGGGAGCAGATTTCCAGTGTTTTTATTCACTGTCAGGGTTCACCTGCAGTCCCATAACAGTGACATATATGGATATATACACTAATAATCACATATGATCAATTAAATCATATTTTTATGAACAAATATTTATTATAAAAATACGTCCAGATTATATTTAGAAAACCTGATGAACTACGTTAAACGTGAATCGTTTTAACAGGTGTGGAACCATCAGAGAAATGTATTAAAGTCACGGTGATCTAATTGTTCACTTATTATAGTTATTTGTTCATGCTGAGGTGTTTACATCATTTAGTCTTTAGCACTGTGACATGCATGTTTCATTTTCACTCTTAACCCACATGACACACAAAACCCAAATAGATTTGCTAAAGGAATCGTTTGCAGCTGGTTCTCTTGTGATGAAATGATCTTCTCCGGAAATCGAGAAGACTGGTGATTGTAGTCAAAGATGAGGTTAGGTGTACATCAGTGGTGTGATGTTTGAGGTTCATGGGTCAGGCGTATGAATCATCATGCTGACGCTCTCAGCTGGACGGTGGGGTCATGACCCTGTGACATCTACAGCATCTCCTTCTGATGCATCTAGAATGGATTTGTGTCATTGCACAGTGAGCTTATAAGAGCTTGAGATGGTCCTTCTTCTGTTACTCGAGAAGACGTCTGTCTCAGATCAAGTCCTGTTCCTCGACACGATGGTCAGTGATCGGATCTTTCTTCTAACCCTAACCTGCTCCGTCTTAATGCTACTAGTTAGTTGTGATGACTTCCTACAGATCCGCTCCCCAGACGATGACATGAAGGCTCAGGAGGAGAAAGAGCTGGTAAGAATTGGCTTCAGATACTAGAAATCAGTCCAAAATTACAGCACTGACAGATGAATTCATTAGGAACAAACCATATTTTATAGATTGAAGCTCTTCAGGAAGTTCTCATAAAACTGAGGAACAAACAGATTCCCACTGCAGAGAAGAGGTTTGGCTGGGTCTCCTCGGTAAGTCACAGATTTTACACATAAATATAATACACTTGTAACTAGGTCACTGATATTCTGCAGGACGTTTTGAACTCTGGATATGAACTTTGTATCAGCGAAATCATGCTTTGGTTGAAATACTTTGTTCAGAGAAAGGACAAAAGGATACTGTGATTATATGTCAAAAAATATTGCTTAATAGATACATTTATAACCATTTGTCACATATTTCTGCAGTGTTTAGCAAATACACAGCAAAATCCCCTCAAAATAAAACTGGACTAAATCAAATTTAGCTATATGTTAACTTAATACTAATATGTATTCCATTTTTTAAAGATGCAAGTGTAATATTTTATCCAATATTAAAGAGTTAGGTCACCCGAAGATGCTAAATCTGTCATCAGTTACTCAGCCTCATGTTTTTCCAAACCTATACGTCTTTCATTCATCTCCGGCACACAGATTTAGATATTTGTAATATTCTTTCATCATTTGTGTCCATCTTTTGAAAGTCTAGTGACTCGACATGATCGTTTGAGTTTCCGTTCACTATATTTAATGAGCTCTACGTATGTGTTGATCAGTGTGAATACAAGTCTCTATTATAATCAGTTCATGATCTTTAGAAGACTTGGATTAAATTGCTCGATTACTTGTATGATCATGTCCTTTCTGATGTTTGTTGATTGCCTTTCAACGGATGGACAAAAATGATGAGTGAATCTTAAGAATATCCTCATTCTAGTTCCAGAGATAAACAGTTTTTGGGGGGGTTTGGGTGAGTAAACGAAGACAGGGTTTAATTTTGGGATGAAGAATGACCCAGTGTGCTCCACAGACTACTGACACATTGAGTTGTTGGGGTTGTGCTTCCTAATGTAATTATGTGAGATGAAAACTGTCCATTAAAGAAGCGATGCACTGGTGTGTTTAGTGTGGTGCGGGTGAGCAGTGTGCGGTTCGTAAAGGCGCTCGCTTCGGGAAGCTGTGCAGCTGTCCAGGAGGAACCAGCTGCAGCTTCTCCATCCTCCAGTGTCTGTGAAAACATGCCTCAGTGTCACAGTGCTGCCTTTTACTCTACCTACTGATGCTTGTTGTTTCCTCATCACTGCTGTAACATGTTTTATGAATGCAAACTGACACATCAAATAAATGCATGCATTTTTCTACACATCTCTATTTTTTATTCAAAGCCTGATTGCACTATGAAACGATGTGGTACAAATATGTTTCATGTTATTCTAAACTGACTGTTAAAATCTTGTAATGTCGTGTTCATGCACTAGGAGGTGCAAAGCTTATTCAATCAATAACAGCCCCTGAAAATGAAACTTTAATGAACAAGGGACTGCTGTCATATCAGAGCTATCCGATTAGTCTAACTAGACTAGTAAAAGTTAAACTGATGGATTAGTTTATTCAAATATATTCAAATGTATTTTCATAAAAAGACAGGACTCATGTGTTTGACATGACAGTGGAATGCTATCAGTATCATTTTTCATTATTTGGCATGCACCCTGTACCTCATAATAACTAGTTAGGAGTCTACATGAAATATCTGTACTTTCTAAAATTATTTGCCACACTGCAGCAAACTACCATTCATTAAAAGCAAACATTAAAAAAAGAAAGAAAGAAATTGTGACCAGCAATAAAACATTCATCACATATTCCTTGAATTTTGCATGTAGAGCACATTTAGTACATTTTTTCATATGTCAGCTCCTTTTTCTTTTTAGTTCCAAAATGTTTGTGCATAAAAAGTCATTTATTAAATGTAGAAGCTTTGTTTGTGAAGAGCCGACTTCTCTAGCATTTCCCTAATAAAATAGACGTCATTGTGAAAACAAAAAAACACATCCAACACACCAATTTCTATCCTAGACCCAGTTTTCTGTTTCTAAAATCTTTTCAAAATGCCAATTTGCGATCTCTTTATCAACTGATTGGACGCAGATGACGTCACCCACCATTCCCCGCCCCTTGTATATAAACTGTGGGTGTTTCCCTGAGCTGGGATGTCCAGTTCATTTGAGGTGGTCGGTTCGTTCGAACGATACATTTCAGTGAACCGAATCGAGTCTAAATTGTTTGCCAGAAGTCCACGAGCAGCATTTTGCGTTTCATTGTTTTTGGACCTACATTTAATGTTTGGCTGTTATCACCATGTTTTCGATTTAATTATTATCGATATGGATACGCTAATATATTCGCTCGTATTCTGTACCCTGAAATGTACGCGTACAAGATTAATTCGCTCTATCAATGTTTAACATCCCTACATCTTTAATAATAATAATAATGTGTCAAATATTTATGTTGTTCACTGAGATCAGTGATGTTGCTCCATTTTCTCCCTCACGTCACTTCATGCTCTCTGTAAAAGATCCATAGAGAATCGGTTCGACCGAATCGTCACAGAGAACCGAGTCAAACGAACCATCCGCCTGCGACTCGGTGTAAACTTTGCATCATGGCGTCGGAGCACAGCGGCGAGTTGGCAAGCATGAGGAGCTCAAGCCGAGGCGCTCGAGCCGGCTTCTGCAGCGACAAGTACTCTCTGCTGGTCGTTGTGGGACAGCCCGGTCCGGCCGGGTTTGTGGATTTACTGGTGTCAGAGATTGACAGAGGTAAAGTCTTATTGTAGGACGATGATTGAGCGCGCTCTCGCCCATCACGCTCCGAGCTGACGTCACGAAGAGAATAACCGCGTGAAACAATGTAACAAAGTCATTCGATAAATGACGACAGTCTCTTTTGGTCGCTCATGTGGCTAGAGCTTTATTATTATTGTTGTTGTTATTATTAATAGTGTTTTTATTGTTTGTACAGATATGTTTAAATATAAAGAATAAGAGCCATAGTTTTCTAGTTTAAAGTGTAGGCTAAATTTACTAGTTTAGACGTATTTTAACTTTAAGGAGTGTATTGCTTATTGTCAGACATTAAAGCCTGAGTGATGTTGATGAGTAGATGAGTTGTCGAATTACCATTGAAAGTCTCTTGAAAGCTGTCACATGGCACGAATGT
The DNA here is from genome assembly GCF_963082965.1 of Carassius carassius. Taxonomy (NCBI): domain Eukaryota; kingdom Metazoa; phylum Chordata; class Actinopteri; order Cypriniformes; family Cyprinidae; genus Carassius; species Carassius carassius. The sequence goes on from NC_081802.1 coordinate 20,787,323, forward strand.
AACCAAATATCAACTCCAGGGAGTCACTTTTTTGTTCATGTGACCTTGACCTCGTTTTCATTTTGTGAGCTGAGTAGGAACTAGAATGAGATGAATGCTCACAGAGGGCTCATGCACATATTAACTGTTGAGCAGGGCTCTCAGCTTCCAGGCAAGGCATTAAACCAGAGTAGGCTCATAAATCAGCACGAGAAGTTTGACTCTGAAGGTAGTCAGTGCCAGAGAGACGACAGAGTCTACCGTCCGTGTCCGTTCAGAGCTTCTGTTTACAAAGAGAGATGTTTCCTGTAATCTCTGAGGTGCAAATGATGTTATTGTTTTTCAGTGTTTCATGGTTTTTGTGTGAATTGTTTCTGTAAAAAGTGTTCCTGTAGCTCAAGTGGTAGAGCATTGCGCAAGGTTGGGGGTTGCATTCCCCGGGAACACATGATAGGTAAAAATTGATAGCCTAAATGCACTGTAAGTCGCTTTGGATAAAAGCGTCTGCTAAATGCATAAATTTAATTACAATTCTGTGAGAGATTCTTGGCCCCTGGATCCCAAAGCACACAAACAGACCCAGCCTGCTCAGCAGATCATCAATAATGCAGCTCATTTACTTCAGCATGGTTGAGCCAACGTGACTTCCCTGTTCAGACGGTCTGCTCGCAATCCTCCAATCTGAACACTCCCTCTTATGAAAGAAAGATAAGCACATTCATATAGCAGCTGGTGTGCGTCACTGGCTTGTTTTCTCTGTTGAATGTCCCTGAAAAGTGAAGCAGCTCTTTTGCAGTTATATATAGCCAGTCTTGTGTTTGCAGACTGTCCTTCCTCATTGTGCTGGATGGTTCAAAGTGCATCTTTAAAATGTGTGTGGTACATCTAATTGCCTGGTCTTCCACCCCTGTTGGCTTTTAGAGGGGGTTTATAGACTTTTAGACCGTCAGACTTGAGACCAGGCTGGATAGAGATGATTGTTTGTGTGCTGCTGGGATTACTGTAGTTATTTTTCTCTTATCATCCGCTTTATCATCAGTCTCTTTCTCTGTGGTTATAGACAAGTGTCGTGTGACTGACACACACACACACACACACATCCTCTTTGTGACTGTGGCCAGTGTTTCCTTCTCTTCCAGGTCAGACGCTGCAGCTTCCACATCACTAGTTTGAGAGGAAGAAGCTTTCTTCTTTAAATGTTGTCAGCAACTTTAAATAGGAAGGAATTCTTGTTGTTTTTCATCATTTCGGCCCTTGTTGAGCCCTACTGAAAGTGTGACCACAATTGGTTTGTAAATCACGAAAACTGTCTGCACCACATTCCTTAAAACGCGATCAGCTCCCACACTTCTTTATCCTTCTAAAACACACCACAGTGTGCAAACTTAAGTGTGCAACGCTTGTTCAGCAGGCATGAATGACGAAGTGTGTTGTGTGGCTTCTTGAGAAGCACCCTACCAATATGCTAGCAACCACAGAAAAAAAAGCTACTTAGAAACAGGCTACTTTGTAATTTGAAGTTGTTAAGATGCGCTCACGTTCACCATTGTTTGGCATATTTTCACAGCGAATTCCAGTTATTTCAGTAGGAATCCATGCGATTGGGAATTTCACATTGATTGCGAAATATTTACCCACACGGGGTTGAGTTGGTCAAATGAATTCACCATGTTGACCAACAGAAAGCTGTTTGGTTTGAAAGTGCATGAGAACAGACAATGGACCTTTTTTGGAAAAAGTACTTGTCTATCCAAGTAGCTACTAAGGGTACGTTTACTCGACAACAATTGTACTAGAAACAGAAATGGGTTTTATTCAAATTTATCTCAAAATTTGTGTACAGATGAGAACATTGTTAAAGCGATTCCCTTTCGCATGGATCTGTGAAAACAACTAAAAACGCTGTATTATTCATGTCAGACCAGTAGGTGGCGATGTCACTATAGAGTAACACTATGCGCCTGCACACAAAGCTACAGAGTGAACACGAAATATGCATGGTTCACGTGTTTAACAAATTCACGTTTTTATAGTTTACATGGAGACGATAATGGTATAATTTTCAAAAACTCGCACTTTGAAACCCATTTAAACCCGTTAGCTAATTTACAGGGCAGTATATTTTAGCATATATTGGACTATACATTTTTTTTTTTAAATAAAAGGACTTGAGGCTGACATCATTACGCTTGAACAGATAACTTAAATAAATACTAAATACAACAATTCAACTAGAAAACACACAAAGTAAAAAAATCACAAAAAAATTTATAAATATTTCAATGGGGAAATCATGTCATGATCAAATCATGAATTCATGTGATCTTCTAAAATAAACTGAACTTCTGATTGCAACACCTGAGAGAGACATTCCATGAGACTGTGATCATTTCCTGAGCTTCCGTGGTTCACGTGTGTGTTTTGTCACACTATATCATTAGTCAGAGGCTTGTTAGTCAGCTGCACTACTGGAAAATACAAAGGCTACTGTCAAAGCATACTACTGCCATCCACTACTGCTGAGTATCTGGCTTAAAAGCTCAGTTTGGGCAGTCTACGAGGAAAAAATGCTTCCATTGCAGTAGTAGGGTTCTTTTAAAGTGAGTCAGAGGTAGAAAGAGGTCATCTTATTTTGGCTCAGGGGGAAAAAAAGCTTTTTCCAGTTTGCTGTTGAATTGAGTATAACTTCTCCTGCTCGCTCTCTTTTTATTTCTGTCCAGAGAGCAACAACTCAAACCAAGTTTGACTCTGACCTCTTGTTTGGTTGTAAAATATGTATCTAAAGAAAAACTGTTTTTGATCTCATATTTTCACAAAAACCCTGAAAGCTTCAGTTCACCTACGCATTTCTTTAACCAAAGACACAGCATAATAATCTGACCAGGTGGTTTATAAATGCAGTCAGTGTGTCTTGAAAGTGCACAAAGTCAGTATGTTCAGTGGACAGTGAATGTGCTCCATGTATAATTGAGTTTTGCTTGTCATGACTGCAGTCTGACTGGAGCGGATTCATTTTTGTGTAGGTATTCGCTCCTGGGACATCGACTTGACCGCCTGCAATATAGACCAACAGCTGAAACTCTTTATTTCAAGACACTCGGCTTCCTTCTCTGAAGACCTCAAAGGTAAGAATCAATCTATGAATCCTTTACCCTTGTCTGTTTTTTGCATTTTCTTTTAGGAGGGAGATCTGTGAAATTGTATGGGATTCATTAAAACTATTAGCCCAGAGTCTTATATGGAGCCCCTGAAGGGACATAGTGATGGGGAAGAATATGATATAAAATTATAGTTCAAGTTTTGTTTCATTAATGGTGAGTTTCCTAGCAAAACGTTTGCATTCTTTGAGAGTGAACACAAAGTTACTTGAGTTAATGCAAAGGTTTTGCAAGCAGGCGCAAAGTTTTTAAGAGGAACCTAAGGAAAGTTGTGCAAATTAATGCAAGTTGTTTTTTTTTTGGGTGGAAATGCAAAGTTTTTTGGTGGAACACACAAGTTTTTGCGAGTGAACAAACAACGTTTTTTGGGGAGAATGCAAAGTCTTGCAGGGAAATGCAAAAGTTTAAAGTTAAAGCCTAAGTTTTGCAAGAGTGATTTATAGAAATAATTCTAAATCTGAATTTAATGAATGTAATTGTTCCTCACATAGTACTTTACTCTTGGTCAACAGTCAAGGAGTTAATAAAGTTTGTGAAGAGTGATTCCATGTGTGCAGACTATATGCTGGCCTGAAACTTTATATCATGAATCAGCAAAAAATGGGAAAACAAACATGTCCTTCATGCCCAAAGGGAAAGTCCCTTCGGGTCAGGCTGCAGGCTGGAGTGGGGCAGAAAAGACCAACAGCTGATGGCCTAAATCATCTTTACCACTTTATATTAAACCTGTGCTGTCCAAAGGAATCATTGGAATCATTTTATATTCTTCTTTGGCCCTGAATCTGTTCTCTCAAAGGCGTCGAGATGTGATTGTGCATCAGTGATGTATTGATGCTGTGTGTGAGTGATCATTGGCTGACTTCACCAATGGAGACACCATTGAAATCTATATTCTTATTTATTAATAGATATACAAATCCTCTGTCCTGTAGGATTTCAGCACTGGATTAATAGACCCTGTCATGACTGGTCTCTTGTATTAGAGAAGTGTGGTTTACACAGATAACACAGTCAAGCTGTATTTTGCGGTTCACCTGTCACGTTCGTCAAATTTGTCAACTTTGCAGAAGTAAGTCAGGATAGACAGTATTTGTCTGGTAAGTATGCTAATATTGCAATGAGGGTTAAATCAGCAGTGGCTTTTTTTTATTTGTATTTTTTTTTTTAGCAACCATCCTGGCTGTGAGTAATTAACTGCTGATTATTGTTTCAAAGTGGCTCTGTACATAGATACTGTGTTGAGCTGGTTACAGCTCATCATGTTCACTTCAGATCAGTCTTGAAGGTTTGGAGTCGACTGAGCGGTGTGATAGTTTATATTTCATAACCAGAGAGATGTATGTAAACTGCTAGAGATTTTGCTTTACTCTTTTATTACACAGTAGATGGACAATATCCACAAGGCTGCTTTTTTTGAGCCCCATTTCTGTTGTTTTTATTTATATATATAATATCAATTTCAGCTTTATTTTAAAGGGGTCATATAATGTTGCTAAAAAGAACATTATTTGGTGTAATAAAATGTGTTTATGCGGTTTAAGGTTCAAAAACTTATTATTTTCCACATAACGTACATTATTGTTTCTCATCTATACACCCCTTTCTGAAACACATCGATTTTTTTAATATTTGGGTTGAAGTGTTCTGGATATAAAAGTATAAATAATATTTAGTTAGTCTAAATTGAATGAAGGCCCAAATAAAGGCAAGAAGTCACGGTTTTTCTGTGAAATTGTGAAATCTCTAGGCTGACCTGATTCAGAACAAATGAATTCAAATAGAAAAACATTTGTTTTCAAAAGACTTTCGAGCTAAAAAATGACTGGATTTAATAATGATGATTGAATAATGATTCTTTCATCAAGTGAACTCACTTTGTTCATGTGACAAAATGTAGTTCAAGGTGAAGATATTTTAGGAACACTGTACAATAAGATTCACTTTGTTGATGTTAGTAGATGTTAACTATTTTAATAAATATGTTATTTTATAAGTATAGTGTTGTTCATTGTTAATGCGTTCATAATACAGTGCATTAACAAATGTTAATGTATCATTTAAAATCATAGAAATAAATTACTGTTTTATAACATGCAGAAAATAACATTAAACTAAGATTGATAATACAGTTCATTATAACTAATGCATTAACTAATGTCAGATATTTTAATTCCAAATGGTAGGGAAAAAGTAGTTTTTAACCATGTTTCATTGTATATTACTATTTCATTGTATATTACTATTACTATATACAAGGTGTGCATTTAATTCGATAGGCAATAAATAAATAGGCATTACAGAATGATAGTAAATATAATTCTAGCAAAATCGACCACAAAATGATAAAGTTTGATGTAAAATAAGACTGAGAAGAGATTAGTTCATATCTTGTACCCTGTAACAGTGCTTGTGAAAGAGTCTTCCCCTCGAGCTCAAACTGTTCTCTTCATGAGCGTCCCGTCAGAGAGGAGTCCACCCAAAGACCAGGACAACACTGCCTTTCACTGCTGCACTCATGTTTCTGTGTGATGTTTAAGAATTGATGTGTGTGCTTTTTCAATCACAGGGAGCTCCAACTTTCAGCGTTTGATTTGCTGTGTACAATGAAGGCACTGTGCTGAAGCAGCAGGATCAGTGATGATTGGGAAAAAGTTCAAAAAGCTATAAGCTTTGCACACAGGGAAACATGGAAATCAACCATAGAATTTACATCCATTTACATTTATAAATTTGCATTTCATATTCTGTATGTAACGGTGTATGTGACAAATTTACAATATAACGCAGAATGTCATGACATTTTGACAGTTTTTGAATTTATAAATCAAAAGGTCTGTACATTTGCGAGTCATATGGATTAGTTGAATATTGAAAAATGCTTAAAAGACTTCAAAACTTCATATATATAAAGAAACTCAATGGTCTTCACGACAACACGTCAAAATAAAAGTTTGGTTTAACTTGAAGAAATCATGACAGATATATTACTACTTCAAAGCAGAATGTACTTTTCAAAATAATAGTAATGCAATTATTCATTTTTTTTTTTATAGAATACCATAAAACTTTTCTTCCATGTTTTAATTTCAACATAATCTCTGTTGTTCGGCACTTTGTTAAATAATAAAAGGAATTGTTCATTTTTCAGTTGGTTACATTTTAAAATATTAATTAAATTGATAATGTTTTAAACCTTAATTTAATTACCATACGTTTTTGATAATGTAAAAGTTTATAAATCAAAAAAAAAATCATAGGGCCTTATCATTGTAAAAAAAATAATTATTAAACTGATATTTTATGCATTTAACTGATAAGACATGATTTTTGGTTTACTACATTTTTTACTAAAATTGTAAAATTAAACCATTAGAACGTAATCTAGAAAAATTGTAATTAAAAAAAAATGCAATTTGGTTGAGGAAAATCAAATTAATAATAATAATAAAAAAAAAAAAAGATTCAAAGGGCCCTAACACCCATCACGACCGTATCTAGTCTTTACCCCGTCACTGTGCCTGTCTTTAACCTCAGCTCTCTTGGCATCTGTGGATGCCTGGACACACTGGCAGCATCTGTTACTCCGTGTTTTCATGTAGGCTTGTTTTCTGCTGAATGTGACAGGTATAGTGACCCCGTCCTTTCCAGGCTGACTAATCCTGACTAATCTTTGAGCAGCTGTTCAGGAATGTCAGGGGCAGATCGCTCTGATCACACTGATGCTGTCCGTTTGACAGATGATGGAGTCTGTGTACGTTTTGTGAGTAGTGAGCTTTTTTTGCTCAAGGCCAAAGATGCTAAATGTATCCATCTTAAACTAGAGAAAAGATCCATCTCTGTTCCAGCACACCTGAAGCAGCCTTTAACTGAACTCTTGTCCAGTTTGAAAAGGCTGCCATTATATAATTCCATTTGGTGTAGTTTGACAACATTCAGGGCCTTGTGATTTCCATTATGTGGAAAATCTGACAAATAAAAATGGAATTAATTGTAGAATGTTGCATTTCACAGGTATTTTAAATCAATTTGAAGTGAGATGCTTATTTAACCCGTCAAATACACACAAACTCACAAGGATTTACTCCCTTCAAAATAAAAGGTCAAATTGAATAACAATATAATATAATAGTAATATAATAATATGTATTTTTGGTTAAATTGATGTTATTCATTCACTTAATTTGACACACTTTTTGACTATAAGCATAAATATACAATAACCGGAAATCTTAATGGAACTTGTGAAAAATTAAACTGATTTCTTATCTTTATTTATTTAGCAAATTTGTTTGTTTGGACAGTCCATTAAAAGAGCACTATTAAGGGATGACTTTTTCAAACGGCAGTGCTGCTCTGTATGAGGCAATTCATAATTTTTGTGTTGTTGTTGTTTAGTTGATATTTGCTAAAAAAAAAATATATATATATATATATATATATATATATCAGAATAATAGAAAATAGTTTCTTAGTATGTTGATTCTGTGTGTAGTTTTAGTTTTATTGATATACATGTTTAAGTGTAATGCTGTCACGCAAATTGAGATCTGCTTTTGTGCAAGAAAGAAGCATAAATTCTAAGAATTTTTAAAAACATATCAATATCCCTCTTAATATAGTTGCAGTGTAGTTAGCTAGTTTTTGCTAGTAACCCATAGTTTTAGTTGAATTACTGCCAAGGTAGAGATTCAGCTGAATATCCCAGCGCTTCACAGAGCAGGCTGTGATCTGTTTGTCAGAGCAGCTGGTCCCAGCAGAATGTCCTGAACGCAGCAGATACTGTAGATCAGATTAAACCCCTCGCCCCTATTTACACAAATGGCAGAGAACAGGACCAGCTGGGTGCGTGTTTGTACAAGGGCCTGCAATACATTTGACAGTGTCCCATACACAACATGAATAGTGCACTGTTATTCCCATATGTTTCTTTAATGGTTCTCATGTATCTGTTCTGAAGAGCTGCTGCTGGTCCAGATGTGATGGTCTGTGCTTCAGTTGTCTGTAAAGGCTGGTAGAGGAAGGGCTTCCACACACATAATTACTGCTCGATAAGATCAGAGTCATGGTGGAGGCGCGCAGGAAAGCTTCATTGGAGTGGTATTATGCTGGTGGTACACAACAACAGTGCTGAGATTCGATTTTTTTGCAGATTCTGTTTTCATGGCATTGTTTTCTAGCTGAATTGTTTTTGCATTAGCACTATGCACTAGTGGTGCTCACTAAGGTTTTAAAAAAACACATTATTTACCTTATAATGTACATTATAGTTTCTCCTCTATGCCCTACCTTTCTGAATCTCACCAATTTTTACAAAGCTCATTATTTTAAAAAAGTGAGGCGTGCTCTGACCGGCCAGCTGTCCAGTGCTGTTACGCCCCTTAACATAAAGTCATGCCATCTCCCAGCAGGACGAGGCTCAGTTCAGCTGCTCTGCTCGTGCACATCCCATCATCGGTTCAGTTCAGTCAATGTACTGTTAGGAGTAACTGAATAACTTGGGAGATTGATTTATTTTGCGTCAGAGGAGTGTAAGGCACATTTATAAACCGAATAACTGAAATAATCTGTGGATTAGTGCATATTGGAGACACAAAGTATTTCAAACGATTCAGTTTGATTTGGTGAACTGGTTCGACCGGTTCATGAAGAAGATAGGGTTAAATAGAAAGATTAATTTGCTATCCAGACATCACTAGATGAGACAAAACCAATAAAACCCATTACAAAAAGGCAGTCCCCTCAATAACGAGCCGTGTTGCACCTGCTCACCCTGAGCCAGAAAACCTCTGCATACCACTCCTCCCGACTGCCCAAACCCAACCACCCTAGTAGCCTCACAAGCTCAGCTAGCTCCCTCAGCCCGTCAATGCCGCAGCCAGTGGTGATGTCAAGGCCACCGCTTTCAGCAATGCTAGTGCCGCCATCCATGATCCTGCCCTCTCCTCCCGATCACCCTCCATCACCAGCCCCCAGCTATAGTAACATGGATATGGCAGTACCTCCAGATTTCTCTGCTCCCATTCTCCCCAGATTTCCCTCTAGAGCACTTCCCTGAACCTCCTTCACCCCTAAGTCTCCTGGGTCTCCGCTGGTTCCGCCCAGCCTTGTATCTTCTGCGTCTCCATTCATCCCTTCCTCATCTCCTAAGCACCCGATCCCCAACTTAGCCCAAGATGGGCTCCCGATCCCCAGTTCAGCCCAGAAGGGGCTCCCGATCCCCAGTTCAGCCCAGGAGGGGCTCCCAATCCCCCGACCTCTGAACCCCAGCTCGCTCCAGTGTCGGCTCCAGCCCCAGAGCTCGCTCCAGTGTTGGTTCCAGCCCCAGAGCTCGCTCCTGTGTCTGCTCCAGGCCCAGAGTCCAGCCCCGTAAGTTTCCCCAAGTAATTTGGGGGGGGGGCAGTTGAGATCCAGCCGTAGAGGCTGAAGCAGGGGTTGGGTCCACGGCCTCGGAGGCAACTCCGCCATAGCCTCCCAAGTGTCCAGATCTGCCATGTCCTCCCAAGTGTCCAGATTCGCCATGGCCCCCCGAGTTTCCAGATCCGCCATGCCCCTCCGAGTCTCCAGATCCACCCTGGAGGTCCTCCTCAACTCCACCCTGTTCCTGTCCTGCACCAACCTCCAGGGCGCCCACCCCCACTCCCCGGTGTTACAGCTCAGGACGAGCCTTCCGGGAGGGGGCAGTAATGTCACAGTCATGGACCCCCGTTCTCTTGTTCCTTTAGTTTTCCTTATTTGGTCATTTAACTTTTCTTTTTTAGTTAATTGATTACTACCCACCTGTTTCTGTTCTTCTAATTACTTTCCTTGTGTTTATAAACACTGTCTGTTAAGTTTTTGTTGTCGTTCCTTAAAGTATCATAGTGTAAAGTGTTGTAGCGTAAAGTAAAGCTAAGTTCTGTATGTGTTTGTTCTTCGCCCTTGTTATCATTAAAACCTACTTCTTTTGGATTTTCGTCTGGCACCCTTCATTTGACAACACGAGCTGTTATACTTAGTTTGTGGAGAGTTTCTCCACATGATATTTTACCACCGTAAATCTTGTCTTTTCATGGAAAATGTAATCAAAATATGTAAAATTTTAGAAGTCCTAAAGACTCTGGTACTATATACGATATAATTTTCTGTGCTGCTTTGTGTTTCTTTGAATCTTAAAATAGTTAGTGTCATATCCTGTATGAACAGATGCATATATGTTGTCTGGTTAATGTGACTATTATTGCTATTTGTGTCCTTTAACGTTTAATTTAAAGGTCCCACTGCCATAATCTGTACAGCTTCGCTCTAATATGTTAGTCTGTAGCCCTACATATTGTTTCTCAACTTATCTGTGACTACTAGAGACTGTAAAGATGTTGTCATAGAGCTGCGCCTGCATACAGGAAGGAAAGCGATGCTTCCTACCATGTGTTTTCAACTAGTCATGGTGCAGAGAAGAGCTAGAATTACCCGCAGTTCACGTTTGCTCATTGTTTGTGGAAAAGACAGGAACAATGTCATGCAGCCAAAAATCCATTTTGTGACCTCTGTACTTCCTAATCAACTGCATATAAATAATATTGTTTTCATCATTGATGATTGTTTGAGGAAGTAAAATAAAACCTTTTTACTATAGCAATATACCATTACCCACATGATGCAGAATACTGCGATTCATAAATGCTTGCTGGCGTTGTGGTCCTTGCACCATTCGGGCCATTAACTCCAGGTTCTACAGTATGCTCCATATATCCAGTAAATGGCACATAACTTCACAGCAGGCATCATTGTGAACACAAACTCTGTCCTTGCTGCATGTGTATGTTGAATTTCTATGTTTGCATCTTTTGTTTGATTTGTTGCATTTTGCACCTTTAATTGAAAGGCACATTAGAAAGTGAGCATGAAAATCAAATGTGGGGGGGGGGGGGTGTTTCCTGTTTGCTGCCATGTTTGTTCTCTACCCACTGTGTGCATCTTTTACATACTAAAACTTAAAATAATAACGGTTTAAGGTCATACACACACTTTTTAATAGACCACACTCTATGTCCCTATCCACAGGCCTGAAGACCCTGCAGCACAGTGGGGATCTGCTTGAAACCAAAGTGATAGTCAACCCATCTCATGATTTGGTTTGTTCAGAGGTGAGTGTTGAAGTGCTTTGTGTAGATTGCAGTTTACATTTACATTTATGCATTGAGCAGACAACTTTTTGACCCTCACATGAATTCCTATTATGAATGGATTTTGCCCGTGAAATTTCACAGAGCAACGGTAAATGTTTCTCTGCACCTTTAGATTAGTTTTGCAAATTGGAAGACTAGAAAGGATTCACAACTATTCTAGTTTTATGTTAAGAAATTAAGCCTTAACAGAGCTTAAAATATTTGTAAACTTAATTAAAAAATGTTTTTTGTTTTCACATTTTCTATAGTCTTGCCCCGTTTTAGTTTGCACTCTTCTAAACGATGTTTGAAACTATGTATTGCTTAGCTTTTCTTGTACCCAACCCTAAATCAAAGTGAAATAAACATTTGCTTTTATGATGTAATTTCTATACCTTGATTCCCTTTTGTTTAAACTGTTAAATATTGGTTTTGCTGTATGATTACACACACATGCAGTTCCTTCACTGTTCTCTGCCCACTGCAGTTCTTCTCTAATAAATGTATGAAAGCTATTTGACTGGTATTTACTCAGCGTTAGACCGTGTAAATACAGCAAAATGTTGACACATTCCTTGAAGTACCTTGCTCGGTTATATTTGCTCCTTATATTTATTCGCTGTCCAGAGCAGCAACCAAGTGTTCTCTTTTAAATGTTGTTTTGTGTCTCAATTTGTGTTCTAAATTCTGTTTGTAAAGTTTATTATGAGCTATCTTACAAAATTTAACTGAAAAAGTCAATAAACATTTCAATGCTCATCTTTATTTTCATAGGTTCGTCGGCTCATTTCCGATACGTCTCTTCACAAGCTGCTAATTGTTGCTGGCAGATGTGTTGAAGACATTGGAGACCTTGTGTTACAAATAGGGTCTTTTTCATTAAATGACTTTATCCACATATTTACAGATGAAGAGGTCAGTCAAACATGTCAAACAAGTTGGTTATTTTGTAATTTTACTATTTAAATAGTCAAAAACAACTAATATAATAATTAACTGTAATTTATATTATTATTCTAATGTAATTTTTTTTGTTCTCAAAACAGATTGGAGATCTTCTGACCTCTGCAGACCCTTCTCAGAAAGCCAGCCTAACTCTGATCTGTCCCGAATCTGGGATGTGGAAAAGTTCTCAGTTAGAAAAACATAATTTGCAAGATTATATTGAAATTAAAACCAACCCTCCATTAGTGCTCCCAGAAATGGAGGGCCTTCAGGAGTTTACAGAGTATTTGTCAGAGTCTCTTGAACCTCAGCTGCCTTTTGACTTGCTTGAGGCACCTAGTACAGTTGGCTTCCTAAAACTGTCCCGTCCCTGCTGCTATGTGTTTCCTGGAGGAAGAGGTGACTGTGCCTTCTTTGCTGTGAATGGTTTCAATGTCTTAGTCAATGGGGGGTCTGATACTCGGTCTTGTTTTTGGAAACTGGTGAGACATCTAGACCGAGTTGACTCAGTATTGCTCACCCATGTCGGTGTGGATAATCTACCTGGTATAAACAGCCTACTTCACAGAAAAGTGGCTGAACAACAAGAAGAGGAGTCCGCTGGATCACAGAGCAATGAAGACTGGCAGAGGAATCTGATATCTCCTGAAATAGGGGTTGTATTTTTCAATGCTTCACAAAGACTCAAAACATTACAGAGTGACTCCAGGGTCCTTCGAAATTGTGATCAGGCTTCCCTAACATTACAACATTTAGAAAGCTTGTCAATTTTTCCAAAACAGCTCAGTCGCTCTGCTGGGCCAGCTGTCGAGCCGGTAATTCTTTTCCAGAAGATGGGTGTAGGTCGACTAGATCTTTATGTACTCAATCCAGTCAAAGGTAGCAAAGAAGTAGAGGCTTTCCTGCAGACTTGGCCTGCCGGCACTCAGAATATAAAGACCTCAGAAATCCCTCTAGAGTGCATGGTGTCCATATGTGCACTGTTGGTATGGCATCCAGCTAATCCTAAAGAAAAGATCATTCGTGTTCTGTTTCCTGGGTGCACTCCAGAATCCAAGATCTTCGAAGGTTTAGGGACACTAAAGCATCTAGAGTTCCTCAAACACCCGGTAGTTAGTTTGAAAGGCCTAGAGGCCTCAAAATTGGATAAACAGCCAAAGCGTGCTGAGAGCAAGGAAAGCCTTAAGAGTATTTCCAAAGAGTCTCGACCTGGTAGTGCTTCACTCAAAGACAAGGTAAGCAAAGTAGATTTGAAAAGGCAAGACACTAAAACAAAGATTAAACCCACTAATGACACTGTTTCAAAAGAAGGGAAAGAGGTTGAGGAAAAAGTGACGCCAAAAGATGATATGAAACAAAGAACTTCTAAGCCTGAAAAGCAAGTGGCTAAGAAAGAACCTGCTAAAGATGAGAAAAAGGAAGTTAGGAAGAAAGAGGAAAGGCCACCGTCAAGTATAGCAAAGAAAGATGAGAATGTAGAGAAAAAGAAAGAACCCTTGAAAAAAGATCTTGGTGCTAAGCCCAAGAAAGATATTAAACCTGATTTGAAAAAGGAGATTAAGAAAGAGGTCAAAACAGAAGACAAAAAAACTACCAAAACTCTTGGCAAAGATGTTAAGAAAGCCACTGGAAATTTGCCAGGCAATGCAGAGGCTAGAAAGACAGTTGGCAAGAATGGCTCACTAAAGAAAGATTTGATGCTCCCTAAAAAGGATCCTTTAACCAAAGGGAAGCCAAAGCCAGACAAAAAGGACAATCTGAAACCCTCAAGTGCAGTCCAGTCAAAGACATCTACACCTGAGGACATTACTGCCCAGTTGGAAAAGTTGGGGGTGGAGAATGAACATGGGCCATTGGATGATGTTGAAGGCAACCATGTGAGGTCAAGAACAGAATGTACCTCTGAGAACAATGACAAGCAGATGAATGACTCTACAACAGGTACTGATGAAAGTCCAGAGAAGTTTCGCAGTATGGATGAGGCTCCTGGCTCAAACAGTGGTATTGGACTTCCCTCCCCACTTGCAAAGACTCTAAAGAGTGAGAAAAGTGTTAATTTTGATATGACACCAACAGAGCTTGATGGATGCCTCAAAGAGGATGTCTGTACAAGCTCAGATGAAAAAACCCTTGAGTTATTTTCCCCCACAGACTCTGGGAAGAACATTTCAGGCCATTACCCACAATCCCCTGACAATTCTTCTCAAGTCTCTGGAGAAAATTGCAAGTTAGGTCTCAGGAACTGCAAGAACTCAATGGCAATTTGTTCAAGAAGCAATATAGAAAACAGCTCAATATCGTCACAAGATAGACAATCAAGCTTTCTCTCCTCAACTTCTCTTAAAGACACTCTAACTGATGCCTCTCCCAGCATCACTTCCTTTCCTGCAGAAGTTGGCTCTCCACACTCAACTGAATTAGATGATTCATTATCGGTTTCCTTCGAACAAGTGCCTGTTTGTCCTTCACAGGATGTGTTGGGCAGCTTGGCATACACTAATGGACATTTAGCAGACCGTGACCCCAAAACAGATATGTCTTTACCTTTAAAAACATCTCATAATAGTCACCACGCATATGATGGATCAGAGAATCACCTCTTAGGACCACAGATTGACATCCTTCCACATGATGTTGATCTATGTCTGGTTTCACCTTGTGAGTTTAAACATTCCAAATCTCCAGAGAACCAACAGGGGCTCTCTTCGGAGGTTGCTGCCCCAAGTCCTGACCACTCTCTGGAGTCAGTTAGACAGCCCTACCAGTGCAGTAGTAGCGGTCATCAGTCTCTGGAAGGTCAGGAGACGACATCCTCTGTCAGCGTCGCTCTCATCTCAGTTTCTGATTCTGATGTGCCACCAGCCACTGAAGAGTGTCGCTCCATTACTGAGGACTTGGACTCTGATGAAGACTCTAGTGACATCTTTCCACCACACCATCCTCATGACCATCCTAGCAGTAATTCGGTACACCACAATTCCCAGCATGTCTCTGAAGATCCTCCACCTGCCCCAATGAAGGATTTACCACCACTGCCACCACAGCCCGGTGCCTGCATGGCTGACCCAGAAGCTGATGGTCAGGGTAGATCTTCCAAGAATGTAACATCTAAGACCAAAAAGACAGCACCTGTGTCCACAAAGACTGCATCTGCAAACATTGTAACACAGGGTGGAAAGACAAAGAGTGGTGCTCAGGTGTCCGCCAGTGGAACTATTCGACCAACATCCAGTCTGGACACCAGACCTGCATCCCGCAATGCTGTTAGCGGATCTAGACTAGTGCCTTCAAAGTCCTCATCCAGTAAGTGCTCATTGTTTTGTTTTTGTTTTTTCAGAAAAATAAAAATTTTACATTTGTCGGGGATTGGTCAGGATATTCGATAGGCTTTATCAGTGACGATAAATCAAAGGGCGTGAATTTAAAGGCGTGACTTCTCTTAGAGGATTTTAGAATGCTAACTGTAATATTTGTGTTTTCTAATAAGTTGCATCTCTAAAGCTACGTCAATTCTCATCCGACTATTTGTGTATCCACTTGGATTCTAATCTAAATGACTGGCTGTGCTCACCGTGTATCACAACTGTTCAGATTAGATTTTTTGTGTCTTGTGATGCTCTTTTGTTTAACAAAATATCTGCATTGGTTTCAATGGCAATGATTGTGCATTGGTATGCCTATGGTAAAAAAATAAAACAACAGCAACAGGGCTTGCGATACAGATGTTGTCTTACATTATCACGTCACTGCGCTGGATTTTTATGTCTTGAGGCATCGGGAGAAATGTACATACTGTAGGTGGAATTTGCAGCTTTATTCAAATAAGTGTGTAGACCAGAATTAGTAATTTTTCCAAACAACAAAACCTTATTGCTGCAAGGAAATTCTGCATGTTTTAAAAAAAAATGGCATGTGAAAAAGTGACATAGCCAAAAAAAGCTATGCAAACTTCGATGAGCGCAAGTCTGACTGAATTGGATTTCCAGAAATGTGATTTGAATAGTATTTCAAACCACATAGGAATGAAGCTTGAAATTGATTTGTAAAAATGGGAATTTCATGTTGTTGTTGTTTTTTTCTTTGCCATTCACATTTGCTTAATATGATTGGATTCTAATTGCATATGCACAAAAATTGGAGCTGGGCTTACAGTCTGTACAAGTCTTAAAGCCCTTAAAGGTGCTTCTGCTGCAACTATCAGTTGTTACATCTTGGGTAACACATCAATGACTGCCTTCAGGAATTATTTTCAAGAAAATCAGTCTGGTCAATTTAAACCAGTGCCCTGAGGCCCGGGAATATATTGTCCATTTGTAACT
Organism: Carassius carassius; assembly: GCF_963082965.1. Classification (NCBI taxonomy): domain Eukaryota; kingdom Metazoa; phylum Chordata; class Actinopteri; order Cypriniformes; family Cyprinidae; genus Carassius; species Carassius carassius. The sequence goes on from NC_081802.1 coordinate 20,803,868, forward strand.
CTGGTGTTTATTGAATCTTTAAAGTTCTAAACCTTGAATCAAATAAACCAGCTCCACATAAATAACAGCGTTACATTTCATGAAGTGTTTAAAAACAGAAAAAACTGAGGTCCAAAGCTTTCCATTTAAATAGAAATATATGAAGTATAGAGGGAGGGAGACCAGTGAATGTGCTTTTGAAGTCCAAATCTGCATAATGTTATTGCTTCCCTTTGCAGGTTCTGTCAGTGCAAATTCAAGTTCAGTACCCATCTTTCTGGACTTGGCATATTTGCCCTCTGGCTCAGCAGCTTCCACTGTCGATGTGGAGTTTTTCCGGCGCCTCCGTTCGTCCTGCTATATAATTAGTGGAGATGAGCCGCACAAGGAAACAGTCATGAGATCTATTCTCAACTCTCTTCTAGAGGGCAAAGCATCCTGGCCAGATGTGCAGGTAAACAGATGTTTTATTTAAACATCACCTTTCCCAATCTCAGGGTGCTTTACATAAGGTGTACAACAGCAGAACATAACAGTAGTACGTGCCCAATGCAGAACCTTCTGAGAAAGTTTTAAAGGAATAGTTCACACCTAAATGAAAGTTCTGGTCAAAGTTTACTCACCCTCATCATGTAAGCTCCCTGCACAGCTTGACCATTGTTTAATAGCTTTTCTGTTCACCTGCAGGTGACTTTGATCCCCACCTTTGATTCGCTGACTATGCACAGCTGGTACCAGGAGACCCACGAGCGACAGAGAGATCTAGCGATCACGGTACTTGGGAGCAACAGCACCGTAGCCATGCAGGACGAGACCTTCCCAGCATGCAAAGTGGAGTTTTAAAGACACCTGAAGAACTACACCCCTGCCTGTCACTAGAGCACTTCTGTTCACTCTCACAACATTGTCTCTCATTTCTTCTTGAGCAGCAGAATGAAGCATTTGAGATGAATTGATCAGGACCATCTGTAATGTTAACTTCTTCGCTAGCAGCTTATTAAAATGTTGTGGATTCTGTGTGAACAGGGTTGACAGTGTTGCCATTTCTTTTTTTTATGGCTATTTTTAGCAGTTTTACATTGGTCCATGTTATTTTATTCATTGCATTTTTGTTGATTATCTAGCATGTCTCAACTGAACTATTTACCATATTTCATGGTCCTACATACACATTTTGCACAGTTTAGATGCCCAATAGAAAACCTTGGCAGAATAAAGATAGACATCTGGGTTACACTTGATGTTTGTATTCCAGTGTTTCACTGTACAGATCCTGCACAAAATCATGAAGTGTTTTTCTTTTCTTTCCTTTCACCTTCAGCAAGTTTGTTTTCTTTTAGGGAGAAAATGAAGGCATTTAAAATGTCATGTTTTGTTTACCAGAACTGAACCACCTTTGTCAATAAATGAGCAGAAACTGAGCTATAGCAGCTAGATAAACACTTCTCTAGTACAGACATTTAGACCAATTAGATTTTCAGATTAAAACATACAGCGGAAAGTGTGGTTTCAAAATGTAAGCATGATCAAATTATTTTAGTGCATCAAATGACTTCTGTAAACACAATGTAGCAAAGTGAGTACTTTTGTGAAAATATATATAGTAAAAGCTAAGAAACATTTTGATTTTGCATTTATTGAGAGTGGAGAATATTTTACTCTTTGCCTTTTTGTGTGTGTGTGTGTGTCTCATTTACTTGGCCTATATGTGTACAAAGCTGAATGCCTTATTGTTCTTGCCATCATTGACAAACACTAAAGCAGAATGTCGTTCATGACTCTTAATTTGAGTTATGAATACTTTTTGTTGATCACCTTGCTTTTCAGATTTTTATTGAATGTCATAAGACAAGCTCAACCAATGTGTACATTGTCACAGCAATAGCTGCTATACTTTCTGAGAAATAAACTGTTTAATTGTGATCAGGTGGAGACATTTCCATAAAACCATTTTCTTATTTGGACGGACAGTTAAAAAAAAAACGTTAATGGAACAGTTAAAGCTTTACCTTTTCATAATTGCACTTTTATTTTATATATATATATATATATTTTTTTTTTTTTCTTTTTTTTTTCCTGAGCTGATCATTTTATTTTTTATTTTTTCTGAGGTACAAGTACTGTTTAAGATTTCTTTTTTTTCTAATGTTCAATAAAATTGATAAATTAAGAATGAAAGTACAGTTGTGTTGTTGTCTTTCTGCAGTGATGCAAGTACTCTGAAAATACTCAAGAAAACTGCACATTTCAAGGTCTGTGTTAATTTGTAAAAAAAAATGAATCATTTGGTTAGAATCTTGTTTTAAACCCAGATAAAGACCTAAGTGCGAAGATGTTTATCAAAGACCAGAAATGTATTTGTGCAAGTTGAGGTTTCAAGGTCGTGCGAAACTGAATGAAATCTGCTCAATACAGTTGTGTTTAAATATATTATTCAGCACCAAACATATAATTTCGCGCAGTAGAATCATCTTCTGGAACAATATGTGTCTTTAGCGAAATTAGTAATACAATAAAGTCTTAAAGACATGCTATATTTTTTCCTTAGTATTTTATTGTGTTGCTGACTAATACTGGCTTTTCCTTTTTCATTAATTATGAAATGACAGCCCTCTACTGGCCAGATATCAAACACACACAACACAATACTTTCGCTTTCTCAGTAATGAAACACTTTATTTGGTTGCTCGGCTCTCTTTCACTTTGTTCTTGTGAGTATGTTTTCATTTCATTTGTAGCCACCTAACGTTACCCGAGTCCCTATGTTCCTCAAAATACAGTAATACCACGGTAACCCTAGCTATAACTCTGGTAATGCACTACTGAACGGTTCTCGACTCCCTAAAAACAACTTTAAGTTATGTTAATGATCAAAAAAAAGTTCAATGTTATTTTGTTTTAATTTAAGTAACGCCTAGCCTACTTAAGTTCCTCACAAAACATCAGCTCAAACTCTGAACTATAAAAGATAAATATATATGATATATGCTTTTAATTTAATATGTCAGTAGTGATATCTTATTGTCAAAAGTCTGTCAGTTTCCGCTTTTTTCTACTCCTTCAACGCTTGACTGGAACGCGCTATAATAATAATCATGTGAACAGTAACATTTCTGAACATTTATAAGATAAGGCAGGTGTACTGTATGTGTATACTCACTATCTTTTGTTCTGTTTGTTGCACTGACTGTGATTCCATGCAGGCACATCTGCAGACATCCCCTTCTCTGATCAAGGATGTTACATTTTGGTACACCCATATCTTCGGACACCAAATCCAGCACCACAGCTGCTGTACCCTTTGGTTCTCCAGTCCCAGCTTCAGGCACCAAATCCAGCACCACAGCTGCTGTACCCACGTTTACTATTCTAGCCACCAAATCTGATCGCATAAGCAAAAAAAAACTGACAGAACCCAAGTTCTCTCTTGGAGGTATGATATAGAATTATTTAAACAACCACTACTTTAAATAAACACTGCCCACTTCATAACTATTGGTTTTTATACTTTAGCAGAATTTCTACTCTTGCTGGAAAATGACTGGAGAAAAATGAAGTGGGGTGCAGAGTAAGTAGAGTCCGCACTATGAAACGGTATTTATAACATCCAGGTATCAGTGGCTTTGACTTCAGCTGTGTGTTCAGAGTGAGAGAGACACTGATGGAGAGCGTCAGGTCATTTCAACCCGCCGCTGAGACTGTTACCACGGCCAGGGTTCTGCTGATCGGTCCAGTCGGTGCGGGCAAGTCCAGCTTCATCAGCTCTGTCCAGTCCGTCTTCTCCGGTCGGGTCATCAACAGGGCCATGGTGGGCTCCTCATCCTCCACCAGCTTCACCAAAAAGGTAAACCTGACTAGAACTTGCAAAAGCTTTGTGATCAAGCTGAATCTGAGGCTGACAATCAGCATTTTTGGAAGGTCATTTCGCCTTCATGTTTTGAGAGGTTCAAGCTATATTTTGCAGTCTATTTATGGGAAGAAGTAGTTAGTTTTGTTCTGTTCTGGTCGGTGTTTCTCAGCTTCGCTCTTACAACATCAGAGGAGCGGGAGAGAAAGCAGACGAGCCCACAGCTCTAGTCTTGTGTGACGTGATGGGTGTAGGTGAAGGAGAAGGCACTGGACTCACTCTTCACGATGCACTGTCTGTCATTAAAGGACACGCACCAGAGGGACACCAGGTACACTTCAGCAGGATAACAGGGCATCCATGCATTCAAATACACAGTAAAAACAGTGTCAAAACTTCAGGATTTATAGGATAGCATTAAAACAACGGCTAAGTTTGAATTATTCTGATTGTATGACGTTGAAGTCTACACCAACTATAACAATAAGGACACAGATGAACGATATTGTTGCAAACACTTTCAGAAAGACATTTTTCCAGCTGATCAGAATCCACCAACTTCTATAGAGTTTGGGGATTTAAAGTGACAGACGACGATATATAGCTGTCATTGTAAATCTTGTCTTCGGTGTGAATTTTACAGTTCATGAATGTATATATTATTAAACTGTATAATATTAATATTCCAATCTACTTTACATATTTAAATCTGCTCTGTACACAGATGGCACAAATAAAAGAGCTCATTATGACTATGACATTTAAATTATATAAGAAATATAAACTAAATTAGGGTTTTTAAACTTTTTGATGTTAGGGACCTCAAAATATGTTGATTGCTTTGGCAAGGACTCTCTTATTAAAATGTAAAGTCAGCTGGGAGAAAAATATAAAATGTAATAATATTAAGACAATAAAAATAATAATAATAATAAATGTTCTACATTTAAATCATTGTCTTTTATATGATCAATTGTTAAAATAGTATCTGGAAAATATTTAGGTTTTGTTAAGTTAAAAGCTTATCTGAGAAGAACACTTATTTTTTATTAATATTTAGAAAAAAAATTAAGAGAAAACAAAACTGCAGTGAATCTCTTGACTTCTGAGCAAGAAAGCAAAGGCTTTTAAATTCTGTCAATGTGAACAGAAAACACGCTCAACCCAATCTGAAAACACATGAACTACATGAATTAAATGTAACATAGCACATTTCAGTGCCCATAGCTAATAATAATACTAATAAATAATAACAAGTAACCAGTTAATTCCTGTTTCTACATAATAAACATTAGTGTTACAAATTCTAAAGAGTAGAAATTGCATTAAATTAATACGGTAATACTACATTTACAAATACACATTTTTACCTTAAAATTTCATTTTTGAAGTTTTGAAATGTGATTAGATTTTTCGCATAATATAGTTATCAGTTAACATGTTTTTACTGTACCGTAGAACATGACATTCTTTTTATATTAAAATGACAAGTATTTTTACACTGAACTCGTCTCATAACTCAGTGTTGACAGAGTGTGTAGTTAACCGTACCGTTATTACTGTAAAACATCGTCTTTACACAGTTCAGTCCTGAGCAGCCGGTTGGAGCAGAGACTGCGGGCTTCGTAAGGAAACCGAGCACAAATGAGAAAGTGCACTGTGTGGTGTTCGTGATAGACGGCTCGAGGGTCGGTTCATACGCCAAAAGCTTTGGCGCAACCTTCCAGCAGTTAAGAGAGCACATCAGCAACTTAGGTAAGCTGTGTTTGAGGAATGATTCATGCGTGCAACATTAGCTTCCAAAGAAAGCCTTCTCACAGTGGAAACGGGCTCATAATAAACACAATGCTGTTGTTGTGGGTTACAGTTGTTGTTTTTGGCGTGAACGGTCTTCTGTGCTTCTTTAGTCATGGTTCATATCTTCTGAATTGCAGGGGTACACCAGGTGGCCGTACTGACCCATGTGGACCAGGTGTGCAGCGCCAGCAGAAGTGACATCACCAAGGTTTACAGGAGCCAGGCTATTCAGCAGGCGGTATGTGATGTGTGATGATTGGCCCTGTTCTGCTGTCTGCCGTGAGCGTCACCTGATTCATGGTGTCTCTCCTGACCCGTCTAGATGGTGAAGGCCGGAGAGCTGCTGGGAATGGCCACATCCTACATCGTCCCGGTGAAGAACTACTGCTCCGCGCTGGATCTGGACCAAAACACTGACATTCTCCTGCTCAAAGCCGTTGATCATATCTTACAGTATGTGAATCTGTACTTTCAGGACAACAGCGATTAAAGGATTACAGTAAAAACTCACATTTAAAAAAATGCCCAAAAAAGAGTTCACCCCAGTTCTGTTCCAGTGACATGTTGAGGCCAAAGCTTGTATTTCTTTGCTAAAATATTGCTGGTGATTTGAATTTTTATAAAACAGCTTTTACTATTTATAACAGTATTTGTGATGTTAAACTCTCTCCATTAATTAACACTGAAGTTTGACTAAAGCTTTGCTTTTAATAAAGTTCGCTATTTCTTTGCTCAAACCCACAGGAATAACGTTGTAATAATGTAATACTTTATTATATATGGCATGGCCATGATCATATTTTTTTATAGTTGTATATTCTTATATTTTACACGTTCTCACCAAGAAATACAGATAGACTCACTATACTCGCATCCATATCAATGCAACGCTTTATTCCGCATCTGTTTATTTCTCGTTCAGAAAAAAAAAATAATTAAAATAAAGTTGCTCTGAAAGAACGGTATTGTTTTTCTCTGTCGTTGTCCTTATAGCTATAGTGTGAAATGTCCTATTGACATAGAATTAGGACGATTATTAAAACGTTAAAATGATCGTCCTTGGCGTGACGGATTTTTTTCACAAAGTTGCTTAGAACATAAAAATGTTTCTGCGTTGGCCGGGAATCGAACCCGGGTCAACTGCTTGGAAGGCAGCTATGCTCACCACTATACCACCAACGCGTGCTTATTGTACGTCGTACTAGCGTAATATGATCATTTTCAGACGCCATATGAACTGGAATAAATATGAATCGTAAAAGAAACACACAATTGTTGAATTAAAAATATGTGTTTTTGCGTGCGGGTGTTTGGGGTGTTCGTCCAATGTTTTACAAGGGGTTTATTTGTTGATCAGTGAAAACTATCAGTTTCAATGACTGATGCCTCGTCTAACGTTACACACAACTCCGCTGCAGCAGTGTGTACAACATTGGCAGAATAATCCAAACTTTAACCATTTACAAATTTCTCCAGTAAAGCGATGACGACAGACACAAGTACCATGTAATAAATCTGCGTAGTATGCGAGTCTGATCATTCACTGAACCGACTCCTTCAAACACGGTGATTCATTATGGGAATAAAAAAAAACTAGTAGTTTCGAGCTGCCAATCTGAAGTGTGTTAAATAAAGAAGTCATAGGAATAAAAATCACTTATCTAAAAAAAAAATAGAGGCAAATATTTCTTACATAACTATTAATTGAAGGAACAATTCCCTTACAAAAATAACCTACAGGAATCCTGCAGGATTTTTATTTTTTCTGCAGGTCTCCTGCAGGATTTTTCACTTGTACTGCACAGCAGTCCTGCAGGAATTATAAAATCCTGCAAGATTTTTTTGTTAAATCTGCAGGAATTATAAAATCCTGCAGGATTTTTCACCTGTACTGCACAGCAGTCCTGCAGGAATTATAAAATCCTGCAGGATTTTTCACCTGTACTGCACAGCAGTCCTGCAGGAATTATAAAATCCTGCAGGATTTTTTGTAAATCTGCAGGAATTATAAAATCCTGCAGGATTTTTCACTTGTACTGCACAGCAGTCCTGCAGGAATTATAAAATCCTGCAAGATTTTTTTTTTTTTAAATCTGCAGGAATTATAAAATCCTGCATGATTTTTCACCTGCACTGCACAGCAGTCCTGCAGGAATTATAAAATCCTGCAGGATTATTCACTTGTACTGCACAGCAGTCCTGCAGGAATTATACAGTCCTGCAGGATTTTTCACTTGTGTTGCATGTTTCTGTTGTACTGAAGGGTTCATTCTAGAACATGTAGGAATGTCCTACACATACTGCTGCACATACTGCGCTGTACAGCACAAGTGAAAAATCATACAGGAATTTAAAAAAAAATTCTGCAGGACTGCCGTGCACCTCACGCAGAAACAAAATGTTTGCTTACAGGAGTTTTCCCTGTAAATGAAAAATAAGTCAAAAAATAAATATAAAAAAACCCTACAGGTTTTGGATTCAGGATAGGTTATGTCTACACTAGAGAATAAAACTCTGATAGTTGCTGTAGTTTTATTCATACAATTTTTATTTAATTAGATTCAAGTACATTTCATGGAACTATATATTATGCTCTGGCTGTTGGCAGCAATGAGACAAAACAATGAGTCTTAACAAGTAAATAAAAAAAATTAAGAGTAAGAATAAATAGGCAATTATATAAAAAAAAAACATTTCTCTAAATCATTTCAAAATTATACATTTCTGCAAACATCAATGACATGTCAACATTCAAGAGATATGAGTCTGTATACTGATACTGTACATTTTTACCTTTTATAACATGAAGATGCAGCTATTTTGTTTTTAATCCAACTCCCATCTATTTGGTTGGATGCAAAAAAAATTATTTGCAAGACCTGGTAGGTCCTTGAGGTAGACACAGGTTGAATGTATGTCTGTGCATTTGATAAGTTCAACTGAGTCAATCCCTCTTTCTTTTAAAATGCTTGTTGCTGTTATCCCTGATTCTCTGTCTTTGCTGATGTCATTACTTGTTGTTTTCATAACATCAATGAAGGCATGACCCTCTCCTTGCGCATTGCCTACGTCTATAAATGATCTTACTAATGCTATAGACCCATGTTTGGTTTGAACTACATGGTTGATTCTTTTAGATAAAGATTTAGCTCCTTTTGAATGAATTCGCTTGCCATTAACCACAGCCCTAGAATAAAAAAGCTTTATTTGCACTAAAACCTGACTCTTGAAGGATATGAGACTCTCTTGGGGTTGGCTGTCGTACATGTGGGCATCCAAGAAACATCACGTTAGAACTACCAATACACTTTGTCACAATATTAGTGCCTCCCAACATTTTTTCAACAAAGCTTTTGCTTTGCTGTGTTTGTTCATCATTGAATACAGCAGCAATGAGTCGTGGAACATGTTGGTAAAGGTTAAACATGTTAACAATTTGTTCTGCTACAGCTTGTGTGCCATGAAAGAGTTTCTGAAGGTGTCCATTCTGGGACTCATATAAGAATGCACTGTGACTGCATAAAGGACCCCAATTTTTCACAGATGCTGCTGCATGTACAAGTATGTGGACATTATAAGACACATGACACTTTCCATACTGAGACTCAAAACGGCCCACAAATACTTTTAAAAGGCCATCAGCTTTGTCAATGTCGTGGGGGGAAATTGAATCTTGAAGGAGAATGTATGTAGCCTGTACTAGAAGTAGTAAATGGTCAAGATATTGTCTGGGTAAAGTGCCGAACAAACAAGGAAGGCTGTAAAATAAGAGAAAGTGTCTGTATTCCGAAGCTTTCCAATATTTACGCAAAGAAATTGAACGGGGTGGTCTTGTTATACTTGTAGGTGGTTTAATGGCAAGTAAACTTCTTTCAATCTGCTCGATATCTCTTCCAATGTACCAATGCTCTGTATGGTATTTGGAGTCAAACCATAGGGTAGTCAGCTGGCGACAAACACCAAGTAATATGCCATGCATGTAATCATATGCAAATCCAGAAACCATATTAAAAAACATCAGCAGCATTAGAGGAGATGGACCTTTTACACCATTTATGCATGTTCCAGAACCAACAGCTTGCTGAGCATCTTTAGTGTGTTTTCTGTGTGATCTCAGCTCTGGCCCTGTTGACTGCAAAGGATACACCCCTGTAAACCCATTACCCTTTTCTACAACTTCACCCTTTTGATAACACCAGTTACAACCATGCTCTCCATTAAATTGCTTGACATTCTGTACAGCACAACGAGCCACTGAATCACAAATGCAAAGCAAACTGTATACATGGACTACTGCTTTTTCACCTTTCCACTGACAAGGTAACCCTTGGTTTTCAAGACTACGCAATTCATCAACAAATGATTGCAGAAACGAGTTCATTTCTGGCTTTTTTGGCCCAAACCACCAAGAATGACATGCTTTGCCCTCAGATTAGGGGGGAGCTCGTTGATTGTGACTTGAAGAGGCCAGATATGAAAAGGAGAAGATTGGAAAATTGGAACACCATCAACATTCCAGGACACTGAAATATTCGCCAATTTTGGGTCATTTAGTGCATCAATCGATTTGTGCATAGTGCCATCAAATATGTCTTCAACATTTTGTGAGTTGCGCTTTGTCCTTGACCATTTGTAATTCAAAGACTGACAAAAACCTGTATCTTGAAATTTACCTCTTAATTGATCTGATATAGATAACTTGATAAAGACAGAGCCAGATTTGATTAAGTTTTCCATGTCCCCTGGGGTACCATTGCATGAAGCATAATGGGTGGGGATTTCACTACCAAAGAAATATTGGCAGGATGGGCAAATATACTGGACTTCAAAAGTGTCACAGTGAAAGGATTTCATGAACTTGTATAAGCTATCTGGAACACCATTGGTTGAATCAGGACAATGGAGATTGATAAGATCTAACAAGTCACTCAAAGCCACTTTGGATGTTGTATGCCTGAGGCTGTAGGCAAGTATGCACAGCAGAGATTCTTCATTAGTGATTTTGGCATTTGGATATATTTTTTCCTCACTGGCACACTCCTCTCTTTCTTCTGTGCTTCCCTCACAAACTGCACTGTGGTTTCTGACAATCTAGAAAGTAAATATTGCACTAATTACAAGCTGACACATAAAGAAGTGTGAGCTTTGAAAAAAAGCATGAGACTATAGACTAGATACATATTCTAAACTTTATTCTTACATGAGTCTGTGGAAAGTTCTCATCAGTTGTGCTAAAAACATCACCCTCGTAATCAGCAGAAAAGCCTTCCTGTCAGAAATCGTGCATTTATTGCACATTAAAACAAAATCCATATGAACACCGATATTTACAAATGTATGCAAAAAGCATTGGATTAAAAAAAATATCAGAAATTCATTCTCACATCAGCATCTGAAAAGTTTCCATCAGCATCACTGACGACCTCATTCTCTTCATCAGTAGAAAAGTTTCCCTGTGAGACATGTACAGGTACTTGGACCACTAGTTTTATGCATGTTCTTAAATTTTGTAAATGTTCTGGCTGATAAAGGATCAAAGAATTGCCAACATTACAACAAGGAAGCACAATTCTAAAGAAGATTAACTTTGAAAAATAAAAATAAAAAAGCCTATTCTCACATGAGCATCAGGGCAGTTCCTGTCAGATTTGCTGATATTGTCACCACTGTCATCATTGGAAATGTTTTCCTTTAAGTATGAAATTATCAACATACAGGAGCATGTTAGACATGGTTTCTTGAATACAACAAATGGCCATGAATTTATCACTGAAAATGTTTTTTAGGCCAACATTAAAACCTGAATTACTTCAACTATATCGGGAATAAGCCATGTCTTGTATGATCTTCTCTTTTTTGCTCCTTAAGAAGAAAAAAGAGCAGATTTCTTGCTTATTTGATTAATGTAAGTCAATATGTAATTGTACAATAATAAACAAATTGCCTAAAATACAGTTATTTGCATTCAGCAACCTATTATATTCTGTGTCCATCGCCTTTTTGTAGCTGCGGGAACAGGTGCCTCTTCATTTAAGTACACTTTATACTCCATATCCTTCAAAAAGAAACACGTTAGTGTTATTTCTTTGTAAATATAATAAAGAATATATGTTTTGCATTACCCGAATAGCTTAATCCAAATGAGAACATTTCCTAAAAATGACTACAATAAAAAGAATCTGGGTAACGTTATTTGACAAAATTGACTTATTTTATTTTAGAAGACTATTTTTTTAAAAGAAAAGAAAAGTGTGGTCGTAAAAGTCTTAGTGTTGTCTTTCACCCTGAAAAAGAAGCTTGTGTAATATACAAAAAAACCCGGTAAATTAATCTTTTCACTGAGGTGACGTGTTTCATTGACGCCCACTTGCTTCGCGTAGCCGATTCACGTGACATCATTGCACGTCATTCATCAACTGTCACTTTGTATCCTGAAGGTAAGTCCGCCTTTTATTTTATAATTATATCGTTATAATGCTTTAAATTACTGTTTTTTTATAAATTTCTAAAATAATGTGTATTTGTAACACTAAAACATATGAAGATGTTTTTCTTTTCTTTCTTTTTTTTTTGCTGTCGATGATACATTATTCTCTTGGTCGGCGTTACGTCACAAATCATGTGACCTGCATAGCAACAAGCCGCCGCCGTGTTTGAAGGGTAAAACAAACCGAAGGCAATCAAGGCAAAGCCCGAGGAAAATCAAAAAGGTATCTATTCACAGAAGTTTTGTTGTGGATTATGTCAGTTATGGATACTAACGGACTACTTTGTATTAATGATGAATGATATCTGTGTATGCGAATGTATGTCGGTGGTGAGAAGTGAAGTGAATGTAATAAAACACTCACTCATGTAAAGCGCTTTGCGACTAACGTTAGCTAACGTTACATGTATGTGAAAGGCGCTAGCAGCTATACAAATACAGATCTTCTTTCTTCTATTACAGAATGTCTTATCAATATATAGAAAGTCTACTTGCGCCTGCATTGACCAGGTACCACAGAAAGCTGTCGCTTGTAGGTTTAACGTTACAATCTTGTCCCTATCGACATCCAGCTGAGTCCTGGGAGAACAACCCAAAGGCATGGCCCAGGCTCGAGTATCCAGACAATTACCTCATCAAATCCCCTGGTATGAACACCATGTGTACATACCATGTGTCCTACACTTGCAGTCATGTTTAAATACCCATCAAGCGTCGATTACATTAACTGTTCATTTAGAAAAAAAAATGTTTATTCAAAAGCACTGTGTTACACAATGGCTGTAATGAGCTCAGTCTGTCAGTGGCACAGCTTGTACAGTGTCAGTGAGGGACACAGTTTTTTCAAAAAAGCAAAAATAGACTAACTGCAGAAACGTATCTTATTCCCCACACAACTAGTGCATTTCATTGTTGCTTATCAGTGTAGAGCTGCCGACCATTATGCATAGCAATGTCATAACAGCAACAGAAAATTAAGTGGCCATCTCTGCAGTGGTATTATTTTGTTATTCTTTGATTTGCTGAATCATTGCTAATTTTTTAGGCATGATTCTCGGCAGTTTTCTCGACAGCTCTGCGCTCGTTTGTCTTCCGCTTCGTGTTGCTTAATGGCGAGCGCTTGTTTGTTTTACCCTTCGCCGCGGTTGCTATGCGCGCGCAGTGCATTATGGGAGTAAAAGTCCCGGATGTCCGACCTCGAGAATAGGACAATGTATTATATTATAGCCTATAACTACCATATACCGCCTATATCAAAACTTTTTTTAATAAATGTAAAAAAAGTAAGCCTTAACTATTGCTAACAAAAAACATTACTTTTTTTGCTAATACTTGATATCACTGTACCTTTTTGTTACCTTAGATTAGAAATAAATTATCTGCAGCGGACGAGACCGTGAGTCGCTGGCTGGCCTGGTTGCGTTAAAGGTAACACTGTTGTCATGGATACAATCAGCTGAAGGCAACAGATGGATGTGAATGATGAGACTTTAGAGTTTTGTACACCTTTGAATTAATAATTATATATATATATATATATATATATATATATATATTATTCATGAATAAATGTATTCATGTTCGTTCAATTGTATGTATGTAAATATGTATGCATGTAATTATTTATTTATTTATTTAGACAATGGGCAAAACATGGGTTCTGGTGGAATGGAGGGAGGAGCCTTCCACCTATGATATTGTCCCTAAAAAGGACATACTAAAAAAAAGTTTGAACCTGGAGATGTTGTGGATGTGGCTTATGAAGAGGAAAGTTCCCCAGCCACAGTTATAGATATTGATGGTAAAAGTTCAGCAAACAAGACTTAATCATGATATAGAAGATATGTATTTCCTACTTTAATTTTGTCCCTTCAAAAAGCAAAGATACCCTCAGGAGGAGGATGTTTAGGCTAGAGGGGAAAAGAAAAAATCAGCCATGTTTGCAAAATGATGCAAAAAGAGTAGCAAAGAAAAAAAAAACGTACTCCAAAACGTCCTCATCATCTGATCAAGAGCCTCCAGTCAAACATCAAGTAATACCTACATCTTTTAAATGGCTACTCTTATTTTTCATTATGCTTATTTAAATCACAAATATTAATGACACCTATATGACACTAATGACACTAATATTGTGTGTCCATCTTTAGGTCATCCACCGAAAGGACAGTATGTTAATGCAAGAGATTAACAGCATGGAGAGTCAAGCTGGAGGGCATTCAGGCCGAGAAACTCAACTTGAGAGAGAAATTCTCAAATTAAAAAAAGAAAATGAGAATCTAAGAGCACTTAATATAGCTCTGCAACAAGGTATTCTTTTTTTCTTCATGTATTTCTGTCTATCCATCTATATATTAATTTATCAGTCAGTGTGGTTGTCTGTTAGTAATCATTTATTTTGTATTTTTTTAAGAAATTCTTCCAATGCTCAAGTGCAGCATGAACCAGGACACTCTTGTTGCCCAACAACCACAAGTTGCTCAACAACCACAAGATTCAAGTCAGAAGAATCCCCCTGAAAAGGTGAATACAAATATATTAGTTTGTTTATATAGCCTATATTCACGTAAAGTGTTGTGCAGAAGTCGTAGAAGGCATGTTAACTTCTTCATGTTTCATTTTACTTTTGTAACAAAATACACATTTGGTATGATCACCCCCTTGACTATAAAACAGCTGGCACACTAAACCAAAATATATCACTTTTTTGTTGAAGAATCTAACAAGCCTAACACTTTTGCACAGTATGTAGTCAAAGTTATATGCTTTTAGATACAGTGTCCCTAACTTTTTTTCTTGACAGACACAGGGGCTAGGAATTAGTTCAGCTGTCCTGACAATTTGTTGACGGGGGGGGCACATCATGTTCTGCCATGGTGAAAGATCTGGCAGTGGCAATGTTTGGGAGAGAGACACTGGCCACACATGGGCTGTCTGGAAGGGCTGGCAATGCTAACACAGGCTCTATGGCAAAGCCAGCTCTTGACCAGGACAAAGTTGTGCTGATCCTAGGTGAGAAAAATGTCCTGCTTTTTTTCTTTACGCAAACATGATGTTGCAGTTATAGTGCAAAATTGTAATAATGTTATCACATATGATAAGTGGAATTGCATTTACAGACACAGTACAAAAAAAGTTCCCTGAGGTTCCAAAAAAGTTAATCAGGGCAGCACTAAGAGAAAAGTTAAATGATGAGCACAAGTTACGAGTAAGGTAATAATTTGTCATACACACAAGCACATACTCATGCTCTCCCTCCCTCTCTCTCTCTCTCTCTCTCTCTCTCTCTCACACACGCTCATGCTCTTTCTCTCTCTCTCTCTCTCTCACACACACACACGTTAATGATCTCTCTTTCTCTATCTCTCACACACACACACACACACACACACACACACACAAACATGCTCATGCTCTCTCTCACACACACACAAACACACAAACATGCTCATGCTCTCTCTCTCTCTCTCACACACACACAGACACACGCTCATGCTCTCTCTCTCTCTCTCTCTCTTACACACACACACACAAATTTAAAAATTTCTGTTTTTTTCTTGTTTTTCAGGAAAACAGTGTAGAGGCTTCATTTAACGGATCAGAGTAACATTTGGCTGTGAATTGGTCTCTGCTTCGCTCTGCTCTTACAGTTTCAATAAATACAATAAATAATTTGTGAAAATACATTATTTGTTGTGAAGTTATTCCCCCTGCATTAATCCTACAGAAGACATAAGAAGACCTGTATAATTGCATATATATCCACAACAGTCCTGCAGGAACTTTGAATATTATATTTTAAAACCCAGCAGGGATATAATTCCTGCAGGTATTCTTTCATAAAATTCCTGCAGGTATTCCTTCAGGAAAATGAGCTGAAAATCCTGTAGGAAATCTGCATAATATTCCTGCAGGATTCCTGTAGGTTATTTTTGTAAGGGAATACTGGGCAATTTGTTAATTGTTTAACTGTATATCAAAAACGAAAATGCCACCAATCTTCTTATAAAAGAGTGTGTTGCAAATTCGAATTGCGTCCTTACAGTTCATCTCGAAATTCGTTGGCTCAAGGCTTAAAAGTCTCTGGATATGTGTGTGTTTTTTTGTCTCTATGGAGAAAATGAATGTGGATTTCATTTCAGAAATTCATTATCGTACACCCCTAGTTCAGCATAAATTCAATGTCAAGTACGTAACGAGGATTCACGACGTCATGACGCTGCCGCGAGAGGGTGTTTGGCATCATAGTTCCCTCTCTAGGCGGTAACTCAACATTACGTCAGCTAAGACTTATATGGGAACTCCTCCCTTCTCCACTTTCGCTGAAATCTTATTGGCTAACGCCAGCTGGGGGCAGCTGGCCAATTGACGTGAAGCATGCAGATACTGACAGGTTCGCGGGCAGTATAAATTGCATGGGCGCGAAAATTACGTCAGAATCTCTTTCTTCACGCTAGAAGTTATCTTCACGTTGAAGTTATCTCACGCTTCTAACCTTAAATCTTAACCATCGTAGAAGTTGCATTTGAGGATTACTCACCGTTTCCTCTCCGCATCCGATGGCTGCTACCTGCCAGATTTGTGCGGGTCCCCTTGACCCAAGACGAGTTCGACGCTGTCAGCTTCGCAGACGATAGCTTCCGCCCCCCCCCCCCCCCCCCAGGCTGTCGCGAACTTCGTCTCCTTCGGAGCTGGCGAGGACGACGACTCCATGTCGCTCTCTGCGTCAGAGAAGGATTGGGCGACTCAGTCAGACCGCCCCGACCACGAGGGCCCTGCAGACCTCGAGGAGGAGCTCGTCAGGATCCTCGACAAGGCCGTCTCGGGGCTGGACCTCTCCTGGAATGCACCTGACGAGCCTGTGAGGAGTAAGCTAGACTCGTGGTTTCACCAGTCGAGCCGCCGCCAGGCTGCATCGAGGAGAAGAACCCCGTTCTTCCCAGACGTACATAAGCACGTGGTGAAATCGTGGGCAATCGGCGTGCACCCACTCTGCCACGCAGGCCATGTTCGCTCGCGTAGACGGGGCGGAGGCCCACGGATATGTGTGCATGCCCCCCCTCGAGGAGACCGTTGCCGCACACCTGTGCCCGTCTTCCCTAGCGCTGGGTTCTGACCGCAGCCTGCCCTCCAAGCCGTGCAGGTTCACAGCCCACCAGGCGGACAAAGCCTATGCTGCTGCAGGGGAGGCAGCTTCTGCCCTTCACGCCATGGCTATACTCCAGGTGTTCCAGGCGAAGCTACTTCAATCCATCGATGACGGCACGGTTGATGCTGACGTCATCAGAGATCTGCGCGCGGCAACTGATCTCACGCTGATGGCTACCAAGCGCTCCGCTCAAGCCATCGGCCGTTCCATGGGGTTCATGGTCGTCCTTAACAGGCACCTATGGCTTACCCTAGCTGACCTGAAGGACGCAGACCACAGGACGCTTCTAAACGCTCCAGTCACTCCCTCCGGCCTCTTTGGTGATGCCGTGGAGTTGGTCACGGAGCGTTTCTCCGAGACGCACGAGATTATAATGGCCTCTCGAGGGCGCGAGAGTGCCAACAGCACACAATGCCCGCCGTGGGCCGCCCTCCAGCCAGTGTTTCTAGCCTCGCGGGGGCGGGGCCCCAGTCAAAACAAGCCATCAGTGGCTACGGTGGCCGTAGAGCTAACGCGTCCGCTGTTTCATTTCCTGGACGCGTGGAGGGCTATCCCAGGCGTTTCACCGTGGGTACTGGGAATTATTCAGCACAGATATTCTCTCCAGTTCAAACGCAGACCTCCCCGATTCAACGGCGTGGTCCCGTCACTGACTTTGCCCCGAAACCTTTCATTTCTGAGACAGGAAGTTTTCAGTCTGCTCGAGAAAGGAGCAATAGAGCGTGTCCCTCCAAGCAAGCAGAAAAGCGGGTTTTACAGCCGCTACTTCATGGTGCCAAAGAAGGGTGGAGGACTCCGTCCGATTCTGGACCTGAGACCCATCAACCGAGCACTTCACAAACGCGCATTCAGAATGACAACACTGAAACAGATTTTGACTCAGATACGGCCCGGGGACTGGTTAGCCTCAGTGGATCTAAAAGACGCGTACTTTTATATTAAAATAGCGACGCACCACAGGCGCTTCCTCCGGTTTGCTTTCGAAGGCACGGTTTATCAGTATTCGGTGCTTCCGTTTGGCCTGGCCCTGGCCCCTCGCACGTTCTCGAAGTGTGTGGATGCGGCGCTTTCTCCCCTCAGATCAAGCGGAATGCATATCTTGAATTATCTGGACGATTGGCTGATTTTAGCCAACTCGAGAGATGTGCTAATCAGTCACGTGGAAACGCTGCTTCGCCATCTGGATACGCTGGGACTGCATGTGAATATGCAGAAGAGCGTGCTTTTACAGAGTCAGACTATAACATATCTGGGAGTATGTTTGGACTCGATGGCGATGCGAGCCCATCTTTCTCAGGAACACATGGAGACAATCTCATCGACTCTGCGCCGTTTCAGACCGGGCAGGTCGGTTCCACTGAGGGAATTTCAGAGGCTTCTGGGTCTTATGGCGGCGGCTTCTTCAGTGTGCCATCTGGGTCTGTTGCATATGCGACCGCTACAGCTTTGGATAAAAGCTCGAGTTCCGCCGAGGACGTGGTCGTCGGGCCACAAACGAATTAGTCACTCTGAGACCGTGGCACAGCACGGATATGTTCAGCCCAGGAGTTCCTTTGGGTTTAGTGACGCAGCGCACCGTGGTCTCGACGGACGCGTCAACTTCAGGCTGGGGATCAGTGTGCCTGGGCGTACCGGCCTCAGGCCTGTGGTCGGAGTCACAGAGAACGTGGCACATAAACCGTTTGGTATTAGAAGCGGTTTCCTTAGCCCTGCAAGCTTTTCGGTCGAAATTGGAGCGGCAACATGTACTGATTCGAACCGACAACACGTCTGTGGTCTCGTACATAAATCGCCAGGGAGGCGTGCGCTCCAGAGCTCTATTCAAACAGGCAGCGAGTCTCCTGTTGTGGGCGGACCGACACTTTCTCTCCATAAGAGCGGCGCACATCTCCGGTATCCTGAACCGCGGAGCGGACATGCTTTCGAGCAACAGGATTTCTCAAGGAGAGTGGAGGCTTCACCCAGGATCGGTTCATATGATTTGGGATCGATTTGGGAGGGCGGAAGTGGATTTGTTTGCCACAAGCGAGAACACACACTGTCAGACGTTTTTCTCGCTATCTCACTCCCCACTACAGGGAGATGCTCTGACTTCGCACTGGCCGACAGCCAAACTTTACGAGTTTCCTCCGGTGAAGATTCTGCCTATGGTTTTGTGCAAAATCAGGGAGGAGAGAGCGTCAGTTATACTCGTGGCCCCGAACTGGCCGAATCTGCCCTGGTTCGCGGACCTGAGAGAGTTAGTGGTGGCTCCCCTATGGCAAATCCCCCTCAGGAAGGACCTACTGTCTCAAGCGAACGGCACGATATGGCACCCCAGCCCCGAGCTCTGTGCTGCCGTGGGATTTAGCTCTAGTTTTGAGGGCTTTAGCTCTACTGCCGTTCGAGCCCTTGGCTTCGATTGGGATTAAGGAGCTTTCCCAGAAGACTGCCTTGCTTCTTGCTCTCGCCTCGGCGAAGCGCATTGGAGACCTACATGCGTTTTCGGTGAACGATGATTGCATCTGTTTCGGACCTGGCGACTGTAATGTCACTCTCCGGCCGAGACCAGGTTATGTCCCGAAGTCACTCTCTACACCATTTAGAGCACAGGTTGTTTCCCTGCCCGCCTTATCTGCTGAGCCGTCAGCCTCGCGCGATGCTGATGCTCAGAGCGCTGTTTGCCCTGTTAGGGCTTTGCGGATGTATGTGGATCGATCGGCCGCCTTTCGTCAGTCGGACCAGCTGTTCATGTGCTTTGGTGGATGTAATAAGGGACGTGCTGTTTCAAAACAGAGACTTTCTCACTGGATTGTGGATGCTATCGCATTGGCTTACGAATGCCAAGGTAAGGATTGTCCCCTCAACATCATAGCCCATTCTGGGAGGGCAATATCTTCCTCCTGAGCCTGGGCTAGAGGTATGTCTGTCCAGAATTTATGTCTTGCTGCTGGCTGGTCTTCCCAGAACACATTCGCCAGGTTTTACAAGCTGGATGTACCCTCTGTAGCGTCACATGTACTTTCGGTGAGTAAAGTTTGATTCATTCTGTTATAACCAGCTATACAGTAGTTACCATGGCTGCTAACTCTGTGTTATGGTTTATATGGTTTATGCAGTTGTCACCGCAAAGCTGTCGACTCTGTGTTTAACTCTCAAGCTTGAGTGCTTTTGTGTTGTGTCTGCCCTGTGTAGTACGGGCTTCACATTTATTGCATGAAGATATGCAAATTTCATTAGGGTCGGAGCTGATGTCTCATTGATCTCGTTCCGCCCATCAGATGCAAGCACTCTTAGCGACACGGCCATTGGCTAGAACTGTCCTGCTTATGTGTGGGGGTGATGTACTCCTTTCAGGGCTTATCTTCACTGCTCTCATGGCAGGATTTTATACAGTTCCCATATACGTCTTAGCTGACATAATGTTGAGTTACCGCCTCGAGAGGGAACGTCTCCGGTTACTATTGTAACCTCGGTTCCCTGAGAGACGGGAACGAGACATTACGTTAGCTGCCGTGATCGCTGTTCGATCAGCTGTGCTAGCGTTCAGTCGTGATTCTGACGTAATTTTCGCGCCCATGCAATTTATACTGCCCGCGAACCTGTCAGTATTTGCATGCTTCGCGCCAATTGGCCAGCTACCCCAGCTGGCGTTAGCCAATAAGATTTCAGCGAAAGTGGAGAAGGGAGGAGTTCCCATATACGTCTTAGCTGACGTAATGTCTCGTTCCCGCCTCTCAGGGAACCGAGGTTACGATAGTAACCGGAGACAGTCTATGTTTGGCATGATCGAGCATAATAAAGTGTTACGCCTGCCTGTTTACCCCTACTGGCTCTGCTACACAGTGCAGACGTTAGTTGGGCAAAAGGTGTATTCCATCCCTAATTAACCCACCATAGGTGTAAAGACCTGTGACTTGGAGTGAGAGGTCTGTTTTCTCTCACTTCTTATTTCCTTTGTGTCTTTGTTTTTCCATATTTATTTCTAGTGCCAGATATTGTTTATTTAGTAACCACACGTGTGTGTTTTTCCCCTAGACGTCGTTTTTTTTTGATTGTTTAATACTGGTTTTGCTTGATTTGTTAATAAATTGTTTTTTGTTAAAGCATTTGGTTGTTTGCCTCTTTTATGTTGCGGTATATGAGCCAGCCGTAACAAAAGTAACGAGCTGAGTTCACAGGAGGACCCTGGAGCGAAGGAGAGTTATAAATGACCTTTAGATACCTGTAACAGATGAGGACAGTCTTTGTGAAGAGAGCTTCACTGATTAAGACAAATCAACTGCAAGCTCGGGCCTAAGCAGGTGAGTGAGTGAAAGTGACGGTTGGCTTTATTATTAAACACAGACAGTCAACAGAACCGTTTGTTTGGTTTAAAAAAGCCTGGCATTTGTTGTCTAGTGATTTTTTGCGATGTTGTTTGGGATGTTTGTTTACTCTTGTTGACAGTTGAATCACAGTTATTCTGGTGATATTTGAGCGGTGTTTACTAGCAAACAGCTGTTTATCACACACATAGACTGTGTGAATGTGGTTGAGCAGGTGCATAAACTCCGTGATCAGGTTCAGACAGCGTCTTATAAACTAATCTGACCGACTAGCCAAAAGGTAAATATTTTACAACCCCATAATGTAAGACAAATGGTTTTATGTAATTGTAAAAAAAATATATATATCACCTGATTTATAATCAGTTGCATAAACTGCTTAGATTACTATTAAAAGTCATCTATATTCTATAATTTTTTTACTTTTTTACTTTTGTAGCTTTGTTATCATGAAAATGACAATTGGTTTATGCAAATGTTTAATGCACAATAAATAAGTTTATACTGACTTTTAAGACTATTCTAAGCATGTCTTGTGACCAGACTGTCTGGTTGTGGGTTCGAACCCCAAAAAGCTTGGTGCATTAAAAGGATGGTTCACTTTCAAATTAAATTTTGGTATGTTTTAGCTTATCCCACATGGAAAAAACCTATATAAACATATATGTTTAATATAGGTTTTGATATAGGTTTTTAATATATGTGACATATATAAAATTGGCCGTTTTCCTATATTATATGTACATATATGTACATATATGCACACATATATTTACACATATATGTACATATATATATGTGCATACATATACCTATATAGGTACATATATGCACGTACGTATATATGTACCTATATGTTCACCTATAATAGTAAAATTAAAATCCATAGCTGCTAGGCAACATAAATAAAAGTCCAAAATGTAGAAATGTACATTATTTATTTACTCAAGATCAATCAAATAGTACAAAACAAAAAATATAGTACAAGAACAAAAATAAGACAAAAAACTGAACAGAAAAAAGAAATTATCTTTATTATTCTTTGAAGGTCTGTCATGACGCGCCTCATCATACTCCTCCGCCGCCTCCTCCTCCTCCTCTTCCTCTTCCTTCCTGCACTATCCAGTGACATTTGATAGGGTGTCCGAGATTTTTATTTTTTCCTCTTTTTTTTTCGGCGCACAAATTTTTTAGCGGATAGGTGTTTTCGTCCACACGGATCTGGCGTTTTGGAAGAGTGAAACCGATGTTTTGAAACCGGGTCCCAGAGTGGATATATTTGAAAACGCCGCCTTTACGTTTCTTCTCGACGGCGAATCTGTACATTTTCTGAAAATATGGCATCATCAGCCCACGTCTCGCCCCTAGTCAAACACCACTACATCACGTAACAGCAACAAAAACATAAACAAACACTGAACGCTAACATTAACAAGCATTAATAAATGTATTGTTCCATGTTCGTTTGTGTACCACGCGCAGCAAATCCATGTCTTCTTCTCCGTTTTAAGTGTATCTCTGTGGCAGAATTACAGCGCCACATGCTGGTCTGGCATGTATACTACATCGGTTTCGTGTGGACGCAGATATTTCTTGAGACGAGGGAAAAAAAGATCGGTGGTCCGTCTCCGTGTGGACGGGGCCGAAGAAGTAACGGGTACTTACGGTTATGGATAGAAATGTAGCGGAGTAAAGAGTACAATATTTGCCTCTCAAATGTAGTTGAGTAAAGTCATGAGTACTCCCCAAAAATGATACTCGAGTAAAGTACAGATCCCTCAAAATTATACTTAAGTACTGTACTCAAGTAAATGTACTCCGTTACTGTCCAGCTCTGTATATCATGTTAATATATTGCCATAGTTAAATTCCATAACATGCCAACTACATGTGATACCAATTTCACATGTTCACACATACATAAGTTCTTGCATAATTTTTTTTGTTAATTCCTAGTTTTTGCCTTGATAATATGAGCTAGGCATCATGTATGACAGTCAAAAATGGGATATGAGCTACAAAATGACCAGATCCTGCCATTAGCTATATAGAAGACATATCTTGTATGTATAGGGCTTACATGTGGATATGAAGAAGCAATACAGGAGACCTATATTTCCTGTATATGCACATATATGCACCTCAGTTTTGCCTATATGTGGCATATATACGCATATATGCAGCATATATGCAGTATATATACGCATATATGCAGTATATATATGGCATAAATGCAGCATATATGCAGTATATATATGCATATATGCAGCATATATGCGCATATATGCAGCATATATATTATCATATATGTGCATATATGCAGCATATATGTGCATATACACTGCATATAGGTTTCATATATGTGCATATATCCACATATAGGTTCTTTCCATGTGGGATCTCAAAGGCATCCAAGATGAAGGTGTCTGTGTTTCCGCAGTATTTCCCATTTTGATATTTTTAGGTCAAATTGTTCTTGTCTGTGACTCATATAATGGAGGTCTATGGTCACCACCTCAAAGAGCATGCACAGAGGAGTCCAAATTAAACAATTCCCCGTCGTAAGTACACATTGATGACCTAAGACACAGAACGAGCGGTTTGTGTAAGAAAACGAACAGTATTTATATAGTTTTTACCTCTTTTACACAACCGCGTCCAAGTGATCTAAGGGCACGCATGCTTCCTGATGTGACGCGTGCGCGCGCTCCGGCTTAGTCTGCACAAGCGCGGAAAGCCCCGGAAGGGATCTCTCGCGCGTGTACGTCACTCATTGTTTACACTTACTGTCTATGGTTTACACAGAGATTTCGGAAGTGTTACCTTTCACTGTGAAGATCTAAACATATTTAGACGTACAGGAAATCACAATGGAAGACGATTTCGATATATCAACAGACAATGTTGAAGTGGAGAGCATAGGTTGTCACGAATGGAACAACTACAAGACGACGACGAGGACATTGACAGTATCGCATCACACACCTGCCTGACTGAAGATCCTGACTGATTTCTCCGCTGTTGAGTCGCAGCGTTTTGCATGTTGTTTAGTTTACCACGTTTTTTTTTTACATGATTTTAAATAAAAGAAAATGAACAAATCTTGTGTTTGTGGATTAAACAGCCGCGGATCAGTAGCGGACTGCAAACGCGTCCTGTGTGAAAGCACAATGAGTTCCTGCTGCTTCTGCACCACATATGTAAGGCACACGGACTGCATACACACTGCAGACGGAGTATGTGTGAAACAGGCGTAAGCCAGAGCGCGCGCACACGTCACACACCGGGAAGCACGCACACCCTCAGATCAGTTAGACGTGGTTGTGTACAAGATAGTGTTGTCACGGTACCAAAATTTCAGTATTCGGTACCAATACCAGTGAAAATCCACGGTTCTCGGTACCAATTTCGGTACCAAAGCAAAACACAAATATATGCTAATTAAAAAAAAAAAAACTTTTTATCACTAAAAATAAAACCAATGCCATTCTTTATACTTATTTACAATTGTGTTTAAAGTTCTTCTACAAGTAATATAATTATGAAAAACAGTAAACAAGTTTCACCCAAATTTAATTTGTCTTTTAATTTATGTAATTTAAACACATTTTATTTTTTGGTAAATAAAGGGGATTTGCTATTAAAATTAAAACATGGAAGAAATATTGTGTGATTAGTTTTTAATTAACAGTAGTAGCAGTATCACATACATTTTACAAAATAATAGTAATATTTCTAGCACAATGCCTTTATGTAAAAATGAATTTGTAATGAATGCATATTTGTCATTTATCTGAACTAAAGACTGGTGGTGATGCTTAAGATGTTTTTGTTCATTGAGGGTTTCTGTAAAAAAAAAAAAATAGTAATAGATCATAATAATTATTATTAAAAGATAATAATACTACTAATTCTACTACCATTCTAACAATATACAATGCACTATGGATTGATGAGCTGCTGGTTCATGAATATTAATCACGTTGTCTGCGTTCGGTCGAACTGATTTGCTGAAATCAAAACAGGGACGGTAATAGATGAGCGCCAGCCAATGAAATTGCCATTTGCGCGTTAGCTCCGCCAACTACCGGAGAAACCGGTATATCTTCTGCTTGTTCGAAAATATGAATAATTCTAAATGAACTCCATTATTTTGACAGGAGAAGACAATAAAGAATATAGTTTACATGTAGCATGTCGATTCAGCATGGTAAGACTCTCGCTCTCTCTCTCTTTGCATGTGTGAGAAACAGAGCTATCAGCAAAGCGACGGCGAGTCGTGCTCCTTCACGCAGAGTTTACAGTTCGGCAAATACCATAGACAGTAAAAGAGGCAAATACAGGTGTGTTGTGCATCCATTGAGATGAATTGAAAAGTACAGATCGCTTGATGGAGAGAGAACTCTGAAGCGCTTAACGTTAGTCAGTGTTCAGCGAGTGAAAATATATCTGCGCCAATCTTATAATAGCCTCGAACACACACACACTGGCGAGTAAAATCTAAGAATTTATTAGCCAATGGCTAACAATAGACATAATTTAGTCGCCCTGAGTAAAATTTATTCACATATGCGAGTGATTTACTCGCAATGTGGCTGTTTTGACGGTTTTCCGTGAATACCTTTAAATTGACACTGGTTTTACTCAAATGAAACGGTAAAATGCTTGTGAATTTATGTCCTCATTATTGCGAGCGTCATGCACTTCAATCTATGTAGTAAACAAACCATTCATTCATTCACACAGAGACATGCACGCAGAACATGCAGGATGCAGATTTAAACCAACTTTTGCGGCTTAACATTTACAGATACTGGTCCATATGGAGATTTGATTTGATTAATTTATGCTTACCTTGACAAATTCCGTGACTCTCCATATGAAAATGTAAGTTTCATTTTCATGACTGGATTTTGAGATTCCATCCTCGTGTTCTGCTTCGCGGAAATCATAGCGCTGTATGCATCCAGAACCGGGTTGGAGCAGGTCCTCGGTACCACCGGTACTTACAGAAACCTGGTACCGTCACATTTTCATTTTTTTAGTATCGACTTGGTCTTTTGACAACACTAGTACAAGAGGTAAAAACGATATAAATACTGTTCGTTTTCTTACACAATCCGCTCGTTTCGTGTCTTAGGTCATCAATGTGTACTTACGATGGGGAATTGTTTAATTTGGACTCCTCTGTGCATGCTCTTTGAGGTGTTGACCATAGACCTCCATTATATGAGTCACAGACAAGAACGGTTTGACCTAAAAATATCAAAATGGGAAATACTGCGGAAACAAAGACACCTACATCTTGGATGCCTTTGAGGTAAGCTAAAACATACCAAAATTTAATTTGAAAGTGAACCATCCCTTTAACTAACAAAATATTTTCAAGAAACTAGAACTAACATGTAATAAGTCATCGGCAAAATTAGTCTATAAGTGTATTAAGTGTGAATATATATATATATAATAGCGAACCTTTTATAATTTTTTTTTAATATTTAAGATAATTTTGAATTAATATTTAAATTTATATATTTAGATTAATTTTAATTATGTTGAAGCACAGAAATTTCAAACGACCAGCATTAGCAATAGAAATGTCTTTACTGTCACTTTTGATCAATTTAATGCATCTTTTAATGAATTAAAGTATCATCTCTCACTTTTTGCTTCATAGTTATAAGATCTATGGTTCATTAAAATGTACTTCATGAATATAATGTTACAAGTTTCAGAACTCAAAATGTTCTCATAAGTCTAAAAACAACTTATACTGAAACCAATCTGCCAAAACGACAGCTTGAGGAATGTGCCACTTTATGATGTAATAGTGTGACTAAACTCCCCCTCCGCAGAAGACCAGTATCTGTTTAGTATGGAGCCAAAAGAGTCTCAATAAAGATAAATACACACACTACATTCAAATATGCACACATAGGATTCATACATGCACACACATAATTCATAAATACACACACAGGATACACAAATGCGCACAAAATTCACAAATGCAAACACAAAATTTAAAAAGCACAGAAGATTCACAAATGCATACAAAATTCAGAAATGCACACAAATTTCTGAAATACACACACAATTCAGAAATGCAAACAACATTTACAAATGTGCTCAAGATTCAGAAATGCACAGGTCAAGATTCAGAAATGTATTTCTGATGCACACACACATATATCTTGATTTACAAACTGCTTGCGGTCTGTGAACTTCACTGCATTTGTGTGTGAATTTTGAGACTCCCCTGACTTGGCTCGACAGACAAATGCCTTTTTTAAACAGGGAATGATCTGCAACCAATCAGATATCTCCCTTGTTTTAGCCAATCACAAGAATGCACCCCACATGGGGGATTGTTTACTTATAAGCCAATCAGCGAACAACTCACTTTCCTCACGCAGCAAACGACTCACTTTCCTCAGCGAACGATTCACTTTCCTCACGCAGCGAACGACTCACTTTCCTCAGCGAACGACTCACTTACCTTACGAAGCCGACGACCCACTTTGCGCAGCTGGACACCCACTTTGCGCTGCAGGAGACTTACTTTCCGCAGCCGGAGAGTCACTTTCCTCTCGCAGCGAACGATTCACTTTCCTCACGAGTCACGCAGAGAGCAACTCACTTTCCTAAGCGAATGACTTACTTTCCTCACGCAGCCGGAGACCCACTTTTCGCAGTCGGAGAGTCACTTTCCTCATGCAGCGATCAACTCACTTTCCTAAGCGAACGACTCACTTTCCTCTCACAGGGAACGACTCACTTTCCTCTCACAGGGAACGACTCACTTTCCTCACGCATCCGGAGACCCACTTTTCGCAGTCGGAGAGTCACTTTCCTCTCGCAGCAGACCACTGACTCTCTCTTCATGTAGGGACCGAATATTAAAATTAAAGTGACTTCTATATTGCATCCAAAATAATATTTAGATATATTTAAATATTCAAAAAGGTGAAAAAAATTTTTTTACTTTCATTAAAATATTTCAATAAAATTTAATAATTGCCTATTTACAAATTTTCGAATCCATGGTTAACTTTTTTTCTGCAGTCACTGGGCTATATGTATTGAGACATTTTTAAATTTATATTTTGTAAAAAATAATAAAAAATAAACCTGAATTGTAATCTAAACATCTGTATTTTCATACAATTTTAAAATAAGTAGGCTATAATATGCTGCACCACAGGCATATCGCGCTGTGTGAACCGTTCATGTGATTGGCTTATAAGTAAACAATCCCCCACGTGGAGTGCGTTCTTGTGATTGGCTAAAAGAAGGGAGATATCTGATTGGTTGCAGATCATTCCCTGTTTAAAAAAAGGCATTTGTGTGTTGAGCCAAGTCAGGGGACTCTCAAAATTCACACACAAATGCAGTGAAGTTCACAGACCGCAAGCAGTTTGTAAATCAAGATATATGTGTGTGTGATCATCAGAAATACATTTCTGAATCTTGTCCTGTGCATTTGTGAATCTTGAGTGCATTTGTAAATGTTGTTTGCATTTCTGAATTGTGTGTGTATTTCTGAATTTTGTGTGCATTTCTGAATTTTGTATGCATTTGTAAATCTTCTGTGCTTTTAAAATTTTGTGTGTGCATTTGTAAATTTTGTGCGCATTTGTGTATCCTGTGTTTGTATTTATGAATCATGTGTGTGCATGTATGAATCCTGTGTGTGCATATGTGAATGTAAGGTGTGCATTTATCTTTATTGAGACTCTTTTGGCTCCATAGTTTAGCCCCGTCCACTGATTCACACATTTAACTGGACAACTAGGACAGAAAATAGCCTATTCCAAATTATGATGTTTTTTTATGTAAAAAATAAGTGGACCTCAGACAACAGTGCAAATTAATAAAAAGTTCATAACCCCTTTAAGCAGAATAAAATGTGGATTTTGAGGTGAAACATGATTTGAACTTTCAAGATCCCCATGTGTTAGTTAATAATAATAACAACTAATAACCTCAGGACAGTGGAGCGCTATGTTGCCTGATAAAGACGGACCGAGCGGAGGCGGAGGAGTCCAGGACGGTCCTGGGACAGAAGACCCTTCAGTGACTCTGTTCAGAGAATACCTGCGTCTGAGGACCGTCCACCCAGAGCCCGACTACGGTACCTCAGAATATTTCATAGTGTTTCACCGGCTAGGTTTAGGTTTATGACTCCAGTTCACCTTTGCTCAGGTATACAGTACGTGTTGGCCCCTAAAACATCGAGAAATGTTGCCTGGGCAGGCAGCTTGCTAGTTTTAAGACTAATTTGTTCTGAAAGGTGTTGTAATGCATTAACGGTGAAATCCATCCAAAGTGTTAGTTGACCTTGGAAGAAAGAAAGCCATAAATGTTTGGAACGACAGGAGCTATGAATTCCAGCACTTTGGCAGAAATATGAAGTATCTTGTAACATCTTTGTATCAGACTGGGTCTTAGAGTTCACACCAGGAGCTTCGGATCAGCTAGTTTGTGTTCTGTTTAGCTGCGCCATTTATTTTTCATACAGAACCAGTAGTTTGTATGTTTTCATTTAAGTAAACAGTCACATAATATGATATTTACTTTTGTATCCAATGAGCAGCTTACACGTTACATATTACATGTACTTACTATTAATAATAAAAGTAAATGATGCATAATTACAAGCAACTAACCAAACTAGGCTACACTTTATTTTAAAGGTGTCCTTGTAACAGTGTAATTATGCATATAAGTACTGAGTAATATTAATAAACTACATGTACGTACTATATGGTTAGGGTTTGGTGTAGGGTTACTTGCATGTAATCATGCATAATTAATTGTAGTAATTAGTATTACTCCGTAGCTTACTTACCTTAAAATAAAGTGTAACAGATGTTTATGGTAATTTTTTGTGGGTGGAGATGAAAATCTTTGTCTTTATTTTATCTTTGTTATAAAAAAAATAAGAGCAAAGATATTAGCTAATATACACACAAAACAAACAGTGCTTTATTTTTTCAGGTACAGTAGGTGTATTTAACAGCAGCATTCAAGAAATGTAATGAACAGATATAAAAATAAGACGTGTCTGTCGTCTGTGGGATCAGTAAAGTAAATCTGCTCCCTGTCAGATGCTGCTGTAAGGTTCCTGGAGCGGATGGCTCAGGAGCTGGCTTGACCCATCGAGACAGTGGAGGTAATGATTCACTACACGAGAGGAGTCTTTAAACATTAGTCATGTCCTTCATCATGCACATCCATGTTAATATAGCCTCACAGCTTGTCCCAAACCGGTCCCTCAGGTGTGTCCCGGGCGGGTGGTAGCAGTCATCACGTGGGTGGGCCGCAGGCCGGAGCTGAAGTCTGTGGTGCTGAACTCACACACTGATGTGGTCCCGGTGTATGAGGTACTGCTGTGACACCTCAATCACATACAGATCCCAACGCATGGGTCAGGATCCCACTCTTTCGTGTCCGTCTGCTTCAGGAACACTGGAAATATGATCCCTTTGCTGCTGTTAAAGATGCGGATGGCAACATCTAAGACAGAGGATCTCAGGATATGAAATGCGTCACGATACAGTGAGTTTAAAACCAGCTACAGACCAAAAATTGTGTTCAAACCTTTGGCCTGACAAGCCAGTGTTTGTGTAGTATTACCGAGGGACTACTATAGTTGTAGGTTATATTTTTACACGTTTTGGTTGAAATCATGAACAAGACTAAGAACAGTCTGCCAAATTCTGAGATTTTGTAGCTTGAAGTCTTTTGGACTATTAAAGTCAGATATCATCAGCTATGGCTTGGTTAGGCACCAGTTTGTTTGTGTATTGTATAAGTTTTGATTCTCTGCAGGTACATTGAAGCCATTCGCAGACTAAAGGTTGCTGGGCACTATCCATTTAACATTTGTCCCAGGTCAGACCTCAACAGCATGTCACATGAGTAATATTTCAAGGGCAAAGATAGTCCTTTGTCTGTTGCTAATAATCTAGTTTGCATGAGGAAATATTTTACATTCACAATCCCCGATCATGTGGATTCCTTTTGAAATGACTGGATTTTGCCCTTGTGAACATTTTTATCTCACTTTTATTAAGAGAAGACACCATATTTACCTGAAAATATAAATGAAAGTCTTCATGAAACACAAGCAGTACTTTCTGTGAAAACAGATCGTCGAACCGATCGTTATACTTGGTCTTATTGTGACAGAATCATCAATGCACAACTTTAAAAAATACTTTTGATTGTGGAAGTAAATTGTGTTTATGAACAGCGTTTCACATTGATTTTGTTATGTCTAAATTTCAAATGAATGTTTTCCTTGTATACTAGAGTTTTTAGTGTGTATGATGTATATAATACCAGTTTTCCACTGGCTGATTGACACGAAGATATACAGCAACATGACGTATCTCTAGACTGTCTGGCCAAAATAAACATGCCAACGATCCACTGGTGCGTTTGTATCCATTATGACCAGTGCTGCAAGAAAAGCCACTTTCCCTACAAATGTATGGTGTTTTTAATGTTGTTAACAGATGAGGAGGTCGGGGGTCACAAAGGAATGGAGATGTTTGTGAAGCTTCCTGAATTTCAAAAGCTGAACATTGGTTTTGCTCTTGATGAAGGTAAACAAACCTGTAGATCCAGGTTTCTAGATGTTGTAGTCATGGAAGTATGCTCAGGTTTTCTTAAAAAATGCAGACTTGATTTTAACAGACAGTGAGGGGTAAATTGATTAAACGATTAGACCTCTTTAGTACCTTTCTGAACAGAAAGACATGAACTGCGCTCAGAACAGAGCAGATAAAGCCTTCAAGTACTCCATAGTACCAGTTTTGTGCAGTTCAAGCTGCACACAGTTCAGTGTTTAAACATGGATACTTGGCGGTTTTATTTGTTCACAGGTTTGGCAAACCCAACCAATGCCTACACTGTCTTCTACGGAGAGAGGAACCCCTGGTGTGAGTGTGACGTATGCCAGCAGTCACATTTACTGTGTGTGTGTGTGTGTGTGTTAACATGCGTGTGCTCTGTCCTGCAGGGATCACAGTTCACTGTCCAGGAAGTCCAGGCTATGGTTCCAGGTTTGTGGAGAACACTGCAGCAGAGAAACTAGTGAGTGTGTTCAGAAAGTGTTTTGACCAAACACACTGCAATCTGAAGTAGGCAGATAATGTGAAGTGTAATTTTCTGTCTAATTTTTTTTTATTTTCTTTTATTATTTAATAGTAATAAGAGAATAAATTAATTTTAAAATAATTAACTTTCTATTCATTAAAGAATTATATAAAAAAAGTATTTGTTTCCACAATAATGTGAAGCAGCACAACTGTTTGCAACCTTGATAATAATCAGAAGTGTTACTTGAGCAGCAAATCAATGTCAATGTCAATGTCACCTTTATTTATATGGTGCTTTAAACAAAATACATTGCGTCAAAGCAACTGAACAACATTCATTAGGAAAACAGTGTCAATAATGCAAAAATGATAGCTAAAGGCAGTTCATCATTGGATTCAGTTATGTCATCTCTGTTCAGTTAAATAGTGTCTGTGCATTTATTTGCAATCAAGTCAACGATATCGCTGTAGATGAAGTGTCCCCAACTAAGCAAGCCAGAGGCGACAGCGGCAAGGAACCGAAACTCCATCGGTGACAGAATGGAGAAAAAAACCTTGGGAGAAACCAGGCTCAGTTGGGGGGCCAGTTCTCCTCTGACCAGACGAAACCAGTAGTTCAATTCCAGGCTGCAGCAAAGTCAGATTGTGCAGAAGAATCATCTGTTTCCTGTGGTCTTGTCCTGGTGCTCATCTGAGACAAGGTCTTTACAGGGGATCTGTATCTGGGGCTCTAGTTGTCCTGGTCTCCGCTGTCTTTCAGGGATGTAGAGGTCCTTTCTAGGTGCTGATCCACCATCTGGTCTGGATACGTACTGGATCCGGGTGACTGCAGTGACCCTCTGATCTGGACACAGACTGGATCTGGTGGCCACGGTGACCTCGGAACAAGAGAGAAACAGACAAATATTAGCGTAGATGCCATTCTTCTAATGATGTAGCAAGTACATAGGTTGTTATGGGAAGTGTTTCTGGTTCCGGTTTACCTAATTAATGCAGCCTAAAAATCCTTTAACGGATTTGGATAATAAAAGCATATTAGTATGTTATGTGTATGCCAGGTTAAAGAGATGGGTCTTTAATCTAGATTTAAACTGCAAGAGTGTGTCTGCCTCCCGAACAATGTTAGGTAGGTTATTCCAGAGTTTAGGCGCCAAATAGGAAAAGGATCTGCCGCCTGCAGTTGATTTTGATATTCTAGGTATTATCAAATTGCCTGAGTTTTGAGAACGTAGCGGACGTAGAGGATTATAATGTAAAAGGAGCTCATTCAAATACTGAGGTGCTAAACCATTCAGGGCTTTATAAGTAATAAGCAATATTTTAAAATCTATGCGATGCTTGATAGGGAGCCAGTGCAGTGTTGACAGGACCGGGCTAATATGGTCATACTTCCTGGTTCTAGTAAGAACTCTTGCTGCTGCATTTTGGACTAGCTGTAGTTTGTTTACTAAGCGTGCAGAACAACCACCCAATAAAGCATTACAATAATCTAACCTTGAGGTCATAAATGTATGGATTAACATTTCTGCATTTGACATTGAGAGCATAGGCCATAATTTAGATATATTTTTGAGATGGAAAAATGCAGTTTTACAAATGCTAGAAACGTGGCTTTCTAAGGAAAGATTGCGATCAAGTAGCACACCTAGGTTCCTAACTGATGACGAAGAATTGACAGAGCAACCATCAAGTCTTAGACAGTGTTCTAGGTTATTACAAGCAGAGTTTTTAGGTCCTATAATTAACACCTCTGTTTTTTCAGAATTTAACAGTAAGAAATTACTCGTCATCCAGTTTTTTATATCGACTATGCAATCCATTAGTTTTTCAAATTGGTGTGTTTCACCGGGCTGCGAAGAAATATAGAGCTGAGTATCATCAGCATAACAGTGAAAGCTAACACCATGTTTCCTGATGATATCTCCCAAGGGTAACATATAAAGCGTGAAGAGTAGCTGCCCTAGTACTGAGCCTTGAGGTACTCCATACTGCACTTGTGATCGATAGGATACATCTTCATTCACTGCTACGAACTGATGGCGGTCATATAAGTACGATTTAAACCATGCTAATGCACTTCCACTGATGCCAACAAAGTATTCAAGTCTATGCAAAAGAATGTTGTGGTCAATTGTGTCAAACGCAGCACTAAGATCCAATAAAACTAATAGAGAGATACACCCACGATCAGATGATAAGAGCAGATCATTTGTAACTCTAAGAAGAGCAGTCTCAGTACTATGATACGGTCTAAATCCTGACTGGAAATCCTCACATATACCATTTTTCTCTAAGAAGGAATATGATTGTGAGGATACCACCTTTTCTAGTATCTTGGACAGAAAAGGGAGATTCGAGATTGGTCTATAATTAACTAGTTCTTTGGGGTCAAGTTGTGGTTTTTTGATGAGAGGCTTAATAACAGCCAGTTTGAAGGTTTTGGGGACATGTCCTAATGACAATGAGGAATTAATAATAGTCAGAGGAGGATCTATGACTTCTGGAAGCACCTCTTTCAGGAGCTTAGATGGTATAGGGTCTAACATACATGTTGTTGGTTTAGATGATTTAACAAGTTTATACAATCCTTCCTCTCCTATGGTAGAGAATGAGTGGAACTGTTCCTCAGGGGGTCTATAGTGCACTGTCTGATGTGATACTGTAGCTGACGGCTGAATGGTTGCAATTTTATCTCTAATAGTATCGATTTTAGAAGTAAAGTAGTTCATAAAGTCATTACTGCTGTGGTGTTGGGAAATGTCAACACTTGTTGAGGCTTTATTTTTCGTTAATTTAGCCACTGTATTGAATAAATACCTGGGGTTATGTTTGTTTTCTTCTAAAAGAGAAGAAAAGTAATCGGATCTAGCAGTTTTTAATGCTTTTCTGTAGGATATGTTACTTTCCCGCCAAGCAATACGAAATACCTCTAGTTTTGTTTTCCTCCAGCTGCGCTCCATTTTTCGGGCTGCTCTCTTTAGGGTGCGAGTATGCTCATTATACCATGGTGTCAAACTGTTTTCCTTAACCTTCCTTAAGCGTAAAGGAGCAACTTTATTTAAAGTGCTAGAAAAGAGAGAGTCCATAGTTTCTGTTACATCATCAAGTTGTTCTGAGGTTTTGGATATGCTAAGGAATTTGGATACATCAGGAAGATAACTTAAAAAGCAGTCTTTTGTGTTAGAAGTGATGGTTCTTCCCTACTTGTAACAAGAAGTAGAATTTACAATTTTGGCTA
Source organism: Carassius carassius (assembly GCF_963082965.1). Lineage (NCBI taxonomy): Eukaryota > Metazoa > Chordata > Actinopteri > Cypriniformes > Cyprinidae > Carassius > Carassius carassius. The sequence goes on from NC_081802.1 coordinate 20,839,780, forward strand.
TATGAATTTTGCAAAGAACTAAATAATGATCTGAGATATCATCACTTGGCTGAATAATTTCAACACCATCAACATCAATTCCATGTGACAGTATTAAATCTAGAGTATGATTTTGACAATGAGTAGGTCCTGAAACGTGTTGTCTAACACCAATAGAGTTCAGAATGTCTATAAATGCTGATCCCAATGCATCGTTTTCATTATCAACATGGATATTAAAATCACCAACTATTAAAACTTTATCTGCAGCCAGAACTAACTCGGATGTAAAATCACCAAACTCTTTAATAAAGTCTGTATGGTGCCCTGGTGGCCTGTATACAGTAGCCAGTACAAACATAACAGGGGATTTATCATTAACATATGTTTCTTTGGATAATGTTATATGAAGTACCATTACTTCAAACGAGTTATACTTGAAGCCTGCCCTCTGAGAAATCCTGAAAACGTTGTTATAAATTGAAGCAACACCTCCACCTTTGCCTTTTAGACGTGGCTCATGTTTATAACAGTAATCTTGGGGGGTGGACTCATTTAAAATAATGTAATCATCAGGTTTTAGCCAGGTTTCTGTCAAAAAGAGTACATCTATATTATGATCAGTGATCATATTATTTACAAAAAGTGTTTTCGTAGAAAGGGATCTGATATTCAATAAGCCAAGCTTTATCATTTGTTTATCCATATAGCTTCTGTTTTTTATTTGTTGAACCTCAATTAAATTGTTAATCTTAACTTGGTTTGGACGTTTTTTGTATTTTCTAGTTCGGGGAACAGACACAGTCTCTATAGTGTGATATCTAGGTGAAAAAGTCTCTATGTGCTGAGAATTAACTGACCTCTGTGACGGGAGGCAGCTAGCAGACGGTCGGTTTAGCCAGTCTGTCTGCTTCCTGACCTGGGCCCCAGTTAGTCAAGTATAAACACTAAGACTATTTGCCATATTTCTAGAGAGAAGAGTGGCGCCACCCCAGGAGGGATGAAGACCATCTCTTTTAAACAGGTCAGGTCTGCCCCAAAAGCTCGTCCAATTGTCTATGAAACCTATGTTATTCTGTGGGCACCACTTAGACATCCAGCCATTGAGTGATGACAATCTGCTATGCATCTCATCACCACGGTAAGCAGGGAGGGGGACCAGAGCATATTACAGTGTCTGACATCGTGCTTGCAAGTTCACACACCTCTTTAATGTTATTTTTAGTGATCTCCGACTGGCGAAGTCGAACATCATTAGCGCCGGCATGAATAACAATCTTACTGTATTTACGTTTAACAATCTTACTGTATTTACGTTTTTTTTACTGTATTTACGTTAAATCAGCATATAAGAATGATTTCTGAAGATCATGTGACAGTGATCCATATAAATTAGGCAACATCATCTCTTATTTGTGGGGCTGCAGCATACAGATGTCGAACTATTAGAAACAAAACAGGAAACTTTTTGAACAAGTATAATACAGTAGTTGATTACACAGGTTTTCATGTTCATGCTCATATTCAGTGACAAACTACATTAAATATTTCTACTATTAAAAATCCAATGAAGGTAAAAAGTTGTTTAAAATTGAAAGAAACTTAAAATCATGGTTTATTTTATCCTCAAATCTATTTTTACCATGTTTCTGATGCATCTGTGAACCTGATAATACACCTGCGTGTGATTTCCAGGCTGAACACCAGTGAGTGTTTTACTCTGGGTGATGTCACCACTGTTAACATGACCATGGTGAAAGGGGGCGTGGCTTATAACGTGGTTCCAGCAGAAATGGATGTCAGCTTTGACTTGAGAATCGCTCCCACCGTTAACCTGCAGGTGTGTATCTGGACCGGTAGATGGGGAACGTCTGTTTGATCCCGTCACAAATTCAGCTACACCCCCTCCCTTTTTATTAAATTATTTGTTGTGAACTGATTATTTCACCATGTGTCACTTCCAGTTCTGTTCATTTTACAGGAGTTTGAAGAGAAGATAAAAGCTTGGTGTAAAGAAGCTGGTGAGGACATGATATATGATTTTGCACAGGTCAGATTTATTTTTACACACCAAACACAGTTCCAGCTGGCCTCATCTCACATCTGGTTATTCCATGTGGTCAGGGTCAGCCGATGGCTGATATGTGCTGCCGATTTTTTGGCTGAGGGCTGATAGTCAATGTAAGTCAATAATTTCCATAAAAGTTTTAGAGCATTTTTCAAGCAGAATTTTTCAAGTTTGTTGGAACATAAATGTAAACTTAAATATACATTTAAATAAAATAAATAATATTTTATAAATAAAAATCAATTAAACTGAAAAATATCAAAATATATAAAAAATAAATAATAGTAGTGCTGCAAACACACTAGCAACCAGGAACATTTGTGTTTGGTATAAATGACACAGAACATCTAAAGTGCATTCTAATTTCAAACTTACATCGCAGTCTGTTCATTATTAAAATAAAGTACAGTCAACCAAACATTTAAAAGGTTACACTGGTCAGTTTAAATAGACCGTAGTATACCGGTCCACTCTGCTGTTATGCCAAGGACGTTTTTACTCATGTGAAGAGGATGATCTTTTCCGTCTAATTTACATAAAAAAATAAAAAATTATAGTTTAACATTCAGATACATTGCGAATATGGAAACATTTGAATATGTGCAGAACAAGACGTGAGCAATAACCTCCAAGAGCCTGTCTTCCAACAAAAAAACGAACATTTAGGCCGACATGCCTGACTTTAAATCGGATATCGGCCTATACGATATATAAAAAATTGACAAATATCGGCACGATATATCGGACCATCGATATATCGGTCGACCTCTAATTGACACCATGCTAACCATAGCATTTGGCATCATGCGTCTTTGATCTCACTATTTTTAACCAAAGTAATATTACGGTGACCAAAAACTATTTATGTTCGTTGATTTTAGCTATCAACAGCACCATCATGTTTTCATGTTTGGAAGTCTGATTCGCATGTTTGCACTCTTAAAGGGTTGCCATGTCTTCTTATTAAAAGCAACACTCATTAAGCACCTTTGGGCTTTGTATTTCAGTCACCTGTGTTTTCCTATGTGGGGTATTTCCAAGTATGGGTATTTTTATAAGGTATGGCAACACTGAGTCAGAACGTACCTTTTGATTTCTTGCACCGCACATACAGAAAATGTACGATTTTACATATGACTGCATTTAAATACATCATTAACAACTAGTTCGGTTCTGTACTCACTGCGTAGAAGGCAGTTGTCACTCTTGTAAGTTACTGAACTGTGTGTGAAAAGCACAAGAGACTCATGATTTGGTTGTAAATCCATTGCTTTTTTTCTGCTCTTCAGAAACACATGGACCAGAATTTCACATGCACAGAGGAGAGCGACCCATGGTGGCACGCATTTAGCTCTACCTGCAAAGCCATGTGAGGGAAAGTAGTTTGTTGTAAACTTTTGTGAGCCATTAGACTTATTTGAACATATGAAGACGTGATTCTATCCATCTCATGACAGGAACATGACTGTGAAAAAGGAAATCTTCCCTGCTGCCACAGACAGCCGCTTCATCAGGAAAGTAAGTCAATTTAACTTCTATCTCCAGAAACAAACAACCTGAAGCATCATCGAAAAAAAAAAAAAAAATCTAAAATAAACGTGAAATGCTAAAAAGTTAATTTATTTATCAAAGTGATCAAAGCTGTATTTTCAGCATTATTCCTCCAGTCTTCAGTGTCACATCATCTTCAGAAATCATTATAATATACTGATTTGCTGCTCAAAAAACATTTCTGATTCATAATGTTGAATGTGTAGATGTTTAAAGTCATACTGACCCTAAACTAGTGTATTTCATTAAATTTGTTTCTTATACCCCTCTATAGATGAGTTCCTGTTAATATTACTGTGAATTGTGTATTTGTAGGAGGGTCTTCCTGCCATTGGTTTCTCTCCGATGAATCTCACTCCCATCCTGCTTCATGATAATAATGAGTACCTGAATGAGCAGGTGTTCCTGCTTGAATCTCTGACAGCTGCTTCTGCTCCTCGTGGATCTTAGTACGGTGCTGATTTCCGAACATATTGACAAATGTATCTGTCATAACACCAAAGAATGAGCTGATCCTATATAAGGAAGATCACCGTTTATGTTCGCTTAAATTGAATCAGGAGCTCCTTTCTTTCAGTAATGTCTTAGATATGCTTTTAAGTCTTATTTATCAGCTGATATCCACAATTAGGAGCTGATATAAACTGTTGTTTTAATTCAAAAGTGTAAGTTTAACACACTTGAATTAGGCAGTTTGTGTCTCATATATGAAAAAAGAAAATTATTTCAAATTATTTCAATCATTTTCATTATTTGATTTTGATATTCTAGGTATTATCAAATTGCCTGAGTTTTGAGAACGTAGCGGACATAGAGGATTATAATGTAAAAGGAGCTCATTCAAATACTAAGGTGCTAAACCATTCAGGGCTTTATAAGTAATAAGCAATATTTTAAAATCTATACGATGTTTGATAGGGAGCCAGTGCAGTGTTGACAGGACCAGGCTAATATGGTCATACTTCCTGGTTCTAGTAAGAACTCTTGCTGCTGCATTTTGGACTAGCTGTAGTTTGTTTACTAAGCGTGAAGAACAACCACCCAATAAAGCATTGCAATAATCTAACCGTTAGGTCATAAATGCATGGTTCAACATTTCTGCATTTGACATTAAGAGCATAGGCCGTAATTTAGATATAATTTTGAGATGGAAAAATGCAGTTCTACAAATGCTAGAAACGTGGCTTTCTAAGGAAAGATTGCGATCAAATAGCACACCTAGGTTCCTAACTGATGACGAAGAATTGACAGAGCAACCATCAAGTCTTAGACAGTGTTCTAGGTTATTACAAGCGGAGTTTTTAGGTCCTATAATTAACACCTCTGTTTTTTTTTTTCGTTTTTTTTCGGAATTTAGCAGTAAAAAAAAATTTAGTCATTCAGTTTTTATATTGACAACGCTTTCTTTTAGTTTTTAAAATTTCTATGTTTCGCCTTGCCACGAAGAAATATAGAGCTAAGTATCATCAGCATAAGAGTGAAAGCTAACACCATGTTTCCTGATGATATCTCCCAAGGGTAACATGTAAAGCGTGAAGAGTAGCGGCCCTAGTGCTAAGCCTTGAGGTACTCCATACTGCACTTGTGATCGATATGATACATCTTCATTCACTGCTACTAATTGATGGCGGTCATATAAGTACGATTTAAACCATGCTAATGACTAATAATAAATAATGTAGCTCAAGAAGTTTCATAAAAAAAAAGTTTCCCCACTTATGATGGATGGGTATTGTGATATACACAAATAACTTTTTCACACAATGCATAATTTTAAAAATACAGCTTGATTGGAAACTGTCAATAAAACAAAACAATTAAAATTATTTTTAATTTTATTCACAACACATTTCTCTGTCGATCTCAACCATGCTCCTCGTAAACAGAGCTTGTATAAACATCTAGTCCATTATTTTAGGGTGACAGTAACAAGAATTAAGTGTTTATCTATCAGTTTTTAGAAGTTCCAGAAGTTGAAATACAAGAAATACTCAATTAACACTTCTTGGGTCATAGGAGAGCATTGTGTGAACAAACACAAGTTAAAACAAGTTGAATAGAAACACAGACATGCTGGTGATGTCACTTTTGTGTTTCACATCTTGCATGAAAAGCATCTGCGCCAGACCATCACGAACAATAATGCAAAAGGTGAGCTACTTATTTGACTATTTAATGTTTACCTGCGTCTTTTAAAGCTTAATTCTTTAGATCAATGCATACACTCGTGAAAGCTAATCAGTTTGCACGTGTCCTTGTCTGCTGTAGAAAGCTGTGTCTTTGTCGGGCGTCAGCACACTGATCTAAGTTCAGTAGGCTACAAGCTATAATTCATTCTGGCTCTTTTTCACATTTACATTCTCCTTTCACATACATATGTTTCTGCTTACATGTGCACTTTACTTTTCGACACGTACATATATTCTGACAATGACACACATATTTAACTCATATATACATAAACTCTCACTTTCACATAGACTTCACACTCATATGCATGCATGTCTCAACTTATTTATTTTTTTATGGTATCCATTACTTTTTAAGCAGGAAGTCACTCTCACTTTCATTTTGGGAGTAAATAACAATGAAAAAATGACAGGCTTTTTTTTAATTTGATTTGATTTGATTATTTATATATATATATATATATATATATACACACACACACACATAATGTCCTGGAATATATTGAGCAAATGCAAGGAGAGACTGTATAGAACTTGATGATCAGATTCAAAACTTTTTTTGTTGAGGATTCAAGAAACAGAGCAGATACATACTAAATACATTCCTTATGTCCTTATGGATTCTTAATTAAGTGCTGACTGCTTTTTGAAAACAGACAACAACAACAAAACAGGTCTGAGAACAGTTATGTTCTGTTTATTGTTGTAACCCAGGACTGAAATGTTATGTGCTGCCAATGTATCAACAAATTATGTGACCCACCAAATTACTGTATGTGACTGCAGTAGGTGTTAGTGACAGTTGGGGTCGGGGTTCGATTTGGGATTAGGACAAAGACTATAGAAAACGTACTCGGTTACTAAACGTAACCTCGGTTCTCTCTAGAAGAGCGAACGAGTACTGCGTCTTAGCTAAGACGCTACGGGAAAAGTCTCTTTTCACGAAATACTGAAGCAAAAAATTATCCTTAATTTTGTATTTTTGTAAAGCGCATTTGCAGCAGTACACAGCCATAGGCGAGACGGCTCGTTCGCTCATTGGCTTGTTCTGCGGCAACTGCACAGCCTATCGAGCGCAGGCTGATGCAACATCAGACCAATAAGGGCGCTTCGCGCCCTTCTTGCCACTTCCCACTGAAACGGGTGTGGCCCAACCTATAAAAGGAGCTCGAAAAGGCTGACTCACCTGATTTATTTCATGGCCGAAGCGAACCAGAGTGAATCGTACGCACGGCAGAGAACGCAGTACTCATTCGCTCTTCTAGAGAGAACCGAGGTTACGTTTAGTAACCGAGTACGTTCTCTTACGAGAGCTCTCTCGTACTGCGTCTTAGCTAAGACGCTATGGGAACCCAATGTAAAACGCCGTGCGCGCAGGGATCACACACCAATAAACCTGAAGCAACGCCCAGGATTTACAGTGCACAGTCACCTGAGGGACTCACAGAGAGCCCAGGACAGGAAGTGGGGAAGCCATCCGTCCCATATCTAGGAACATCCGTAGATGCGACAATATGACATCACATAGCCGAGGCAAGGCCTGACCAATGTGGCAATGTGGGACTTAAGCAATACTGCCCATATAACAGTCGGCAGCGCATAGCGCTCATGAACTCAGAATTCCCCTCAGGGCCCTGATTCGACTATACCGACAGCAGCCTTGCTTGCAATGCGGGAACCTCCAGGTTATAGAACCTGATAAATGTAGACGGCGAGGCCCAACCTGCCGCCATACATATATCCTGCAAGGAGATCCCAGTAGACCACGCCCATGACGAGGCGACGCCCCTTGTGGAGTGTGCTCTGACGCCCAACGGGCACTGAAGGCCCCTGGAAGCGTAAGCTAACGCTATGGCGTCAACTATCCATCTGGATAGAGTCTGTCTCAAAACAGCCATTCCCTTGGAACGTCCACCGAACGAGACAAACAGCTGCTCCGTCTGCCGAAAGGCAGCAGAGCGAGACACATAAGCTCTTAAAACCCTGACAGGGCAAAGAAGATTCGAGTCTCTATCCTCTCCTGACACCGGCAGGGCAGACAGGGCAATAACCTGAGCCCAAAACGGCTTGTTGAGGGATTTCGGCACATAACCGTGCCTAGGTTTGAGTATGACCCTTGAGTCATTAGGCCCAAACTCCAAGCACGACTGGCTCACCGAGAGCGCGTTCAGATCACCCACACGCTTCACTGAAGCGAGAGCCAACAAGAATACTGTCTTGAACGACAGATGCTGGAGGCTAACTGATTGGATAGGCTCAAAAGGGGGACCCTTCATGGCTTCCAAAACCGCCGCGAGGTCCCACATAGGGAATGACGGAGGTCTGGGAGGATTCAGCCTCCTAGCTCCTCTAAGGAACCGGATGGCCAAATTATTCCTTCCTATTGACTGACCGAGCGCTGTTTCAGAAAACGCTGCGATGGCCGCCACATAAACTTTGAGCGTGGATGGGGCTCTGCCCTTATCCAACAGCTCCTGTAGGACATCCTCGAGCTGTGCACCAGCTGGAGAACACCGACCACTTCGAGGCATACAGACGTCGTGTCGACGGAGCTCTAGCCTGAGTGATGGTATTTAGCACTCCCACTGCGAGATCAGTGGGTAACCGTTGAGCGCCCACACATGGAGGGACCACAACTCCGGTGGAGGGTGCCAAATCGAACCCCTGGCCTATGAGAGGAGGTCCCTCCTCAACGGTACTGGCCATGGGGCGACATCTGCTAACTGCATCAAATCTGGGAACCATGGTTGGTTCTTCCAAAGAGGTGCTACAAGCAGTATTGAACATCTCGTTTCTCTCACCCGTTCTATCACCTGCGGAAGGAGGGAGACGGGAGGGAAAGCATAAAGCGGGCAGCACGGCCATTTCCGTGACAGCGCGCTTTCGTTCTTGGAAAAGAACGCAGGGCAGTGAGCGTTTCGTGGGACGCGAAGAGGTCCACCTCCGCCCGGCCAAATCTCTCCCACAACAGCCGGACTGTTTGCGGGTGTAGAGACCATTCGACCGTAGGAACATTGCCTCTGGACAGCCTGTCTGGACCCAGATTCTGTAGCCCAGGCACATGCACTGCCCTCAACGAACGCATGTTGCGCTGAGCCCAAACCAGGAGGCGTTCCGCCAGCCTGTACAGGTTTCGGGACCGCCCTGGCAATTTATGTAGGACACCACAGACATGTTGTCCGAACGGACTAAGACGTGGTTGTCCTTGATTTGGGGACAAAAGCGCATCAGCGCGTTCTCCACTGCCAGGATTTCCAGACAGTTGATATGATGGAGCTTTTCCCGTTCTGACCATAGGCCAAAGGACGGTCTGCCCTCGAGCAGCGCTCCCCATCCCGAAGTGGAGGCGTCCGTCGACACCATCTTCACATTTGGGGAAGTCCTGATCGGTACCAGCCGTTCGCTGTCCAGGGTGCTGGAGCTGTGACACAGCTCTGATTGACCTTGAGATGCAGCCGGCCAGACACCCACGCTCTGCGCGGCACCCGCGCCTTCAGCCAGAACTGCAGGGGGCGCATGCGGAGCAGGCCCAGCTGCAGAGCCGGAGATGCTGAGGCCATGAGGCCTAGCATCTTCTGACAGTGTTTGAGCGACACGGTCGCGCCGCAGCGGAAAGAACTCGCTGCGCGCTGAATGCCCAACACGCGCTATGGTGACAGCCGCGCCGTCATGGAACACGAGTTCAGAACTATACCCAAAAACAGAATCGTCTAACTGGGGTTCAGCGAACTCTTCGCCCAATTGACACTGAGGCCAAGCTTCTCGAGGTGATCGAGTAAAACGGCCCTGTGCTCCACGAGCTCTGCTCGTGATCGGGCCAGAAGCAGCCAGTCGTCCAAATAATTCAGCACTCGCATCCCTCTGAGTCTGAGAGGAGCGAGCGCTGCATCCATGCACCTCGTAAACGTACGAGGAGCCACGGACAAGCCGAACAGCAGGACTGTAAACTGGTATGCCTGGCCCTCGAAGGCGAATCTCAAATATCGCCTGTGGTTTGACAATATCTGTATTTGAAAATACGCGTCCTTCAGATCTATTGACATGAACCAGTCCCCTCTGCGAATCTGCGCGAGGAGCTTCCTGGTCGTAAGCATTTTGAAACTGCGTTTCATCAATGCCTTGTTCAGCTGTCTTAGATCCAGTATGGGCCTCAGACCCCCGTCTCTCTTGGGCACCAGAAAGTATCTGCTGTACAGCCCCCCCTCGCTTTGAGCTTGAGACACAGGCTCTACAGCCCCTTTGCTCAACAGTTTTGATATTTCGGCCCGAAGTATGTGTGCTACTTCTGTTTTGACCGTAGTTTCGACGCGCGCTAAGAAGCGCGGAGGGCGTCGAAAAAACTGTAGCGAGTAGCCTCTCTTTATAATGCCTAGCACCCAATCCGAAACCCCTGGAAGCGCTGACCATGCATCTGCATGAATGGCTAAGGGCTGGATGCGAAGCGCGCACTGTTGACTGGGCAACGGCGGCGCTCGGGTGTGCTGCGCATTTGAGGGGAGGTGCGCGCTGATCACAGCGGGCAGATCGCTCCTCCTCGACCCCGTCCCGGCGCTTAACCGACTGGGGGAAGGCTGAGCAGGTCCCGTGGGACTCGATATGTCTGCGAGTAACTGTGGGCTGCATATGTGCACATTTACCACTTTCAACTCGCTGTCTGCCTGTGCAGAGCGTACGTGCACGGGCCTCGTTTTTACAGAAGCCACGCGCCGTATGCGACATAGTGTATGTGGGCACTGGGGATTGGGCACGTTTACTATGCGGCGCGCTCAACCGATCTGTGTCGATCTTATGTGCGCGAGCCCTGTGTGCAGGGCTGTGCTTACATGTGGAGATGGGCACTGAGGAGTGGGCATCGTCACTGCCTTTATAGCACCATCGGCCGTGGCCGGACGAGCGTGCACAGGTTTCGTTTTTACAGAAACCACCTGACGCGTGTGACATAGTAATTGTGGGCACTGAGGGGTGGGCACGCTTACTATGCAGTGCGCGCGATCGACCTGAGTCGCTTTTATGGGCGCAGGCCCTGTGTGCAGGGCTGTGCTTACATGTGGAGATGGGCACTGAGGCGTGGGCATCGTCACTACATTTATAGCACCATCAGCCGTGGCCGGAACACCAGAAATAACACTCTTTTCGTGAAACATCTGGGTAGCCGTGATAACGGCTTTTGTGTGCAGGCAAGCGGGAACTCGTGCAGGCTTGCGCATTGCAGAAGACGCTGAGGCAGTCACAACTCTTGGAACTGCAACAGCGGCGCGCTTGGGTGAGAGCTCGGCCGCAGCGGAACTCGTACACCGGCGCTTTCCCAGCAGTGCTAGGATGTTTTCGGGGCTTCTGGCTTCACCGCAATCCTCTGCCGCGGCTCCCGCGACGCGGGGCGGCGGCTTGAAGAGCAAGAACGGGGTCCCAAGCTGCGTTGCTGACGCTGTCGCGATGACGCAGCTGGAGGCGGTGGGCGTGACTGAGAGCTCTGTAGGGCCGGTCTAGAGCGGCTAGCTGCAGAACCGGAGCGCTTCGGCAAGAAGTGCTTGAACGCCTGCGAAGCTTTCTGGTCCTCGGCGAATCTCTCCACAAACTCATTGACAGATGATCCGAAGAGGCCAACAGGAGTCAGCGGTGCGTCGAGGAACGCAGCGCGCTCAGACTCCTTGATGTCAGAAAGCGTCAGCCACAAATGCCTCTCAGCCACCGTAGCGGAAGCCATAACCCGTCCCATGGCCTGTGCAGCAGACTTAGTAGCGCGGAGGGAGAGATCCGAAGCACTCCTCAGATCCGCGAGACAGATCGCTTCAGGTCCCTTCTCATCCAGCTTGCGGAGGAGATCGCCCTGGAAAATCTGCAGCGTGGCCATGGTGTGTAGCGCAGACGCAGCCTGCCCAGCAGCAGAGAAGATCCGTGCAAGCAGCGATGGCGTCATGCGGCAGGCTTTGGATGGCAACGCCGCCTTAGTCCGCCGTCCAGCAGAAGGCGGGCAAAGGTGCGCTGCTATAGCCTTTTCCACCGGCGGAAGTGACAGGTAGCCTCTGTTTTTTGCACCGTCCAGTGTGGAGAATGCTGGCGAAACAGATGAACGGACTCTCGCCGAAAATGGAGCGCTCCAAGCTTTCGCCACTTCTTCGTGAAGCTCAGGAAGAAAGGGGGCGTGCTTTGAGCTTGAAGAAGAACGCTAATCCGGGAGATAGCTACCATCCAGCCGGGAACGTGAAGGGGGCGCTGGTGCAGACCACTCGAGGCCGAGGCTCGCCGATATCCCCCCGTCTGCTGGGCCTCTGAGCAGAGGGCGCGAGATCCACGGAGCTCGCCCAACCCTCACTGCCCGAAGCAAGCAGAGAGCACGTGTCCTCTTCCTCCGACGCGGGCCTGAGATCCACTTCCTCAGATGACTCGTCGGCAGACCATCGGGAAGCAATGCAGGGGAGGCCGGCGAAGAAGAGGGAACCGGCGAGCTCGGCCGAGCTGGAGGCGGTTCCGGTAGACGCTGCGAGCGGCGCTTCTTACGGCGCTGCGGCGCAGCGGATGATGCAGGCTTCGAGAAAAACGCCCGGCGAGTCCTCAGAGTCACCATAGGCAGTAGCTCGCAATGAGGGCAGCCGCTGTCAGCGAGCGCGAGCGCTGCATGGTCCTCACCCAGACAGGAGACGCAGATGACGTGACGATCTCCTTTGCTGAGCGGGGCTCTGCACGAGCCGCATGAGGGCATCTTTAAAAAGACGCAGCTCTTTTTGTGAGTGTGCGTCGCAGGGTGAACACACACAGGATATAAAGGATACAAAGAATATAGGCGCCGGACAGTGCAGCAGGAACGGCAGTGGAAGGCGGCGAGGCCAGCAGCTTCAGAATGGCTCGTCCCGCTGATATGCTTCTCAGACGGCGCTTGCTTCCTCCGTGATCCAGCGATGCGTGAGCTTCGCTGAAGAGATGAAAAATCAGGTGAGTCAGCCTTTTCGAGCTCCTTTTATAGGTTGGGCCACACCCGTTTCGGCGGGAAGTGGCAAGAAGAGCGCGAAGCGCCCTTATTGGTCTGATGTTGCATCAGCCTGCGCTCGATAGGCTGTGCAGTTGCCGCAGAACAAGCCAATGAGCGAACGAGCCGTCTCGCCTATGGCTTTGTACTGCTGCAAATGCGCTTTACAAAAATACAAAATTAAGGATAATTTTTTGCTTCAGTATTTTGTGAAAAGAGACTTTTCCCGTAGCGTCTTAGCTAAGACGCAGTACGAGAGAGCTCTCGTAAGAGAACCCAAGATGTGTCACTGTATAGTTTTGTATGGGGATGGCCAACACCAGTCTTTCCTTTGAGAGAGTTGGTCTACTTGAAGGACATTACTGGACCCTTGGTGGACCGCATGCAGTTTGATCACTGAGCAAACAGGTCTGTGGATGATGCAGTCAACATGTCACTGCACTACATCGTCCAACATCTGGACAAACCAGAGACTTATTTTTTAAATAAATATATATTTTTTTCACAACAACAATATACAGAATCAGTACAGTATACAAGTAAACATTCTTTTCTATCCACCCTGTCCTACCCCTCACTAGGCAGAACACTCAAATTGACATTGCAAGGCATTGAGCTGATGTGTAAAACGAGAAGAAAAAATAAATATGTTAGGGTTATGAAAGTGTTAACGCACTTAAAGATGAATTCCCAAGTATCTTGTTCAAAAGTACTTTCCAGATCTTTTTCCCATTTAAGTCTTGAAGGTGAAGATGAAGTCAATGAAATTGGTATACATATTGTATAAGACAAAACCTTTAGATCCTTTTTTCTCGCTTATAATCCTATCTATGGGACCTACATTTTTTTTCCTGATCTCTAACCCCAATTTGCAAGTGTGTCTGATTAATCGTCTACATAAAACAAGTCAGGGGAATTAATAAAGCCTTATCTAGAAGTATCTCTTGCAGGACATTTTTCAATTCGTATCCATGCAGGTAAAAATAAACTACAGTATACATCTGCTAAAACCATACCGCTGTCATTTGTGCTGCACAGAAATATGGCAAACAATCTGGAAGTAGTATTGCACCTTTTTTATATGCCATTTGTAATGTCTTAAGTTTAACCCTCAAGAGTTTTATTATTCGAGATCAATTTTCTAAGATTATAAAAATAAACTTGTGTGATAGAAATGGGAAGGGTTTGAAATAAATTGTCATTTAGTGATAACAATACTGAGTGCCATCTTCAGATCTCTCATTACCTTTTTAAGTAATGGGGAATAAAACCAAAGAATATTCTTCTTCCAACTTCGAAGGAATATTTAGTCCTAAAAAAAAAAAAATTCCTGAATTCCATAAAAAGGGATGTTATTTAAGGCCATTTTCTCCATAGCCAAATTCAGTGGCCTTCACAACACTTTTATTAATATTAATTTTATATATCCAGATATATCTCTAATGTTTTCCAACAATTGGGATAAAGTAGAAAGAGATGATTCAGGATTAATTGGATATAATATTACATCACCCGTGTACAATGATATTTTGTGTACATAACCTCCTATGAATAGCCTTTTTATGTACATAACCTCCAATCAATCCCAGAGATTGATTCATGTGATTGTATAGCTATGGCCAGGGGTTCCAACGCAAGCGCAGAAAGTAGTGAGGACATCCCTTCTTGGTTCTCCTTGATAAATTAAAGAAGTGAAGATAAATCAGAGTTAGTAATAATGGTTGCTGATGGACGTCTATACAATATTTGTATCATATCAATAAACTTTGGATCGAAATTTGACAGAATATGTTTTGCAAAATACCTATCAAATAAGGCTATTCTACTTGGTCAAAAGCTTTTTCTGCATCTAAAGAATTTTTTTGTTTATCCAGAAAAAAATAAAAGAAAATTAATAAATCCAGATAGCTTAAGTTGCCTTTACTCCTTGAGATTTATAAAAAGCTAAAAATTATATGTTAATTAATTTTGGGTGTTTAATACATTTATTGTCTAATGAAAGTATTGTAGTTATAGATTTACTAATTTCTTCCTTTCTTATTTGCCATGCTAACACTTTTCCAATCTTATCCCACTGTTCATAATACCTCTGTCGTGATCTGAGAAGTTCATTTTCTGCTTCTTTTGATGACATTATTGTATTCCAATTTTTTGGGAATGCAATTATTGAAACAATTGTACATTTAACAAGGCTATTCTTTGAATCGCAATCATTCTTCTTAAAATAATATATCTACCGGATTTGTCAACAGATTCCACAAGGGTATATTCTTTATCAAAAGTATAACCACCCCTCTGGAATGTGATGTAAAAACGAAACAAAAACCTGTCCAGGCCTCTGCGTTTTAAGATTTTGATGTTCAGAATCAGTCCTGTGTGTTTTTGTAGCAAAGTGATTCCAATATTATGTTTTCTGAGGTATAGAATTACTTTTTTTCTTTTAAGTCTTTGATTTAACCTATTGACATTCCAGCTAACATATTATATTCCAGTGTACTTGACATTAACTATGTATTAGTTGTTATATTTCTATCTTAGGGCACCTTAAGAACTCTCTAAGCAGCCCAAATATTAAATAAATAAACGTGTGGTCTGCCCATCTCCCCTACAGCACCCACCACTTCCCAAATGAAGTGTGATACTTTGAACCCCTTTGACTAAGTGTGCACCACATACCTTATCCAAACTAATTAGCTCCCATGCAGGTACTGTCAAACCCAACAAATGATTGACTTATATTATGTGATTTCAAGTAAATGTATTGTTTACTTTGAAAAATATTGGTAACAAACCCAGAATTCACACATTTAAGTAAACAATTCAACAAAACAATTCAACGACAATTTTTCTGGTAAAATGTAAAGTTCACCCTTAATTGACAGAATTGAATCATAAATGTTAATCCAAAAGAAAAACCACTTGCCCCTATTACTTAGGTATAGTTATTCTTGCACAGTTTTTGGGTGATTGTTTTAGTTTACTGTGGGTCCCCGACATTCGTAGATATGCCATTTTACTAGTGTCTTATACGTCTATCAAATGTGGATGATGTTGTCGAAGATAAGTCTCAGTCAAAGCCTCAGCTTTGTCCCTCTGGTAGCTGAATCCTCAGGGTTGCATGCATAAGTAGCATAAGTGATGTCGTTATTGCATAGGTGTCTTTTGAGAGTGCTGAATTCTTTTCGTTTTCTAAACAGGGCTGATGACATTTCACAAAATATCATTATAGCAGAGTTGCCATAAGTGAGCATGCCCATTTCTTGTCCTCCTTCCCCAGGATCTTAGGTAACTATTCCTTCAAAAAACCCACATCATTTCTACCTTTCACTCTCTCTGGAAAATTAACAAGATGTAAATTTTGTGGCAAGACTGATTTGAGTTCATAAATTTTGTCTTTCAGCTGTTTAATTTAGTCGTCAACATCCTTGTGAAGGCCTGTTACCGCTTCATCTGTCTCCAACTGCTTTGTTTCTACATCAAAAAGTCTCAGATTTATTGATTGTTGCTCATTGCCCATTTTTCCCTAGGATTCTGTGAACTTACTCAGGCATCCATTAATCAATTCCTGAATTCTGAGAAATCCTTTTTCAATTTCTTCATGGAACCAGGGCAGCGGGTACGATAATGACAGTCTCGTTTCTTGAGCATCTTCTTTCTTATTGTCCAGTTACTTTGGATTCTGCATATTTATTGGAATATCCAAAGTGCAATAAGGTATTGTTTTAAATAATGTTCTTTCTTCACATTAAAAGTCGTTAGGGAGTGTTATTAAGATTATATGAATTCTTAAATCCCTATGTGTATTCTATTCTTAAGCCTTCTACTTCTCTTTGCAATCATTTTGCAATTTTTCTTCTTTAGAAGATAACTACATTAAGATCCATTGGCATCCACAAGTATGAGCCAGTAACTCTTATTTTATCAGCATTGCACTGGTTTCCCATCAAATATATATACAGGTGCTGGTCATATAATTAGAATATCATCAAAAAGGTGATTTCACTAATTCCATTCAAAAAGTGAAACTTGTATATTATATTCATTCATTACACAAAGACTGATATATTTCAAATGTTTATTTCTTTTAATTTTGATGATTATAACTGACAACTAAGGAAAATCCCAAATTCAGTATCTTAGAAAATTAGAATATTGTGAAAAGGTTCAATATTGAAGACACCTGGTGCCACTCTAATCAGCTAATTAACTCAAAACACCTGCAAAGGCCTTTAAATGGTCTCTCAGTCTAGTTCTGTAGGCTACACAATCATGGGGAAGACTGCTGACTTGACAGTTGTCCAAAAGACGACCATTGACACCTTGCACAAGGAGGGCAAGACACAAAAGGTCATTGCAAAAGAGGCTGGCTGTTCACAGAGCTCTGTGTCCAAGCACATTAATAGAGAGGTGAAGGGAAGGAAAAGATGTGGTAGAAAAAAAGTGTACAAGAAATAGGGATAACCGCACCCTGGAGAGGATTGTGAAACAAAACCCATTCATTCAAAAATGTGGGGGAGATTCACAACGAGTGGACTGCAGCTGGAGTCAGTGCTTCAAGAACCACTACACACAGACGTATGCAAGACATGGGTTTCAGCTGTCGCATTCCTTGTGTCAACCCACTCTTGAACAACAGACAGTATCAGAAGCGTCTCGCTTTAAAAAGGACTGGACTGCTACTGAGAGGTCCAAAGTTAGTCTCTGATGAAAGTCAATTTAGCATTTCCTTTGGATATCAGGGTCCCAGAGTCTGGAGGAAGAGAGGAGAGGCACACAATTCACATTGCTTGAGGTCCAGTGTAAAGTTTCCACAGTCAGTGATGGTTTGGGGTAACATGTCACAGGTTCATGCTTCCTGCTGCTGACCAACTTTATGGAGATGCAGGTTTCATTTTCCAACAGGACTTGGCACCTGCACACAGTGCCAAAGCTACCAGTACCTGGTTTAAGGACCATGGTATCCCTGTTCTTAATTGGCCAGCAAACTCGCCTGACCTTAACCCCATAGAAAATCTATGGGGCATTGTGAAGAGGAAGATGCGATATGCCAGACCCAAGAATGCAGAAGAGCTGAAGGCCACTATCAGAGCAGCCTGGGCTCTCATAACACCTGAGCAGTGCCACAGACTGATCAACTCCATGCCACGCAGCATTACTGCAGTAATTCAGGCAAAAGCAGCCCTAACTAAGTATTGTGTGCTGTACATGCTCATACTTTTCATTTTCATACTTTTTAGTTGGCCAAGATTTCTAAAAATCCTTTCTTTGTCTTGGCCTTAAGTTATATTCTAATTTTCTGAGATACTGAATTTGGGATTTTCCTTAATTGTCAGTTATAATCATCAAAATAAAAAAGAAATAAACATTTGAAATATATCATTCTGTGTGTAATGTATGAATAGAATATACAAGTTTCACTTTTTGAATGGAATTATTAAAATAAATCAACTTTTTGATGATATTCTAATTATATTACCAGCACCTATAATTGATTTTAAAATTATTCTATTTGTTTACAAAGCCCTCAACAATTTGGCCCCTAAGTACCTGACAGACTTGCTTCATCCATACACCCCTTCTAGAACACTGAGATCTTGTGATCTCTTTCTAGTCATTGTGCATGTGCAGACTTAGATGTAGACTTTAAAAAAAAGGTGATCGTGCTTTTGTGATTGCAGGTCCGAAACTCTGGAATAGTCTTCCTCTTCATATCAGATTAGTCCCCTATATTTCTGCTTTTAAGTCTGCTCTAAGGACACACTTTACTCTAGCTTTCAATACCCCTTGATCATTGGTTCAATTGTTGTTTTGTGTTTTAAATTTGACAGTCTTGTTTAATCCATCTTATTTGAGATTTTTATTTTATCTTGTGCAGCACTTTGGTTGACTTTTCTTGTTTTTAAATGTGCTCTACAAATAAATATTGTATTGTATTGTTTAGGGGCAGGGTTAGGTGTAGGTCATTCCTAAAAATTCATACAAAGCTCTTTTTCACTAACTAATCATATTTACATTGTGGTATTTTCAATATTTTGCTGCATTTCCTTTCATTTTCCTATGTCGGTAGTTCCCTTCTTTTTATAAAATGTTCGGTTTTCCATTTACACATAGACAGATCATGAGAGCATTTTCTGCACTAAAGCCTGTGATAAGTTTAACAACACTTGCAGCATGGTTTACAGTTCATATCTGCACTGGAGTGAGCTTGGGTTTTTATGGACATATTTCATAGACTTATTAACAAATGTAAATGAAACAACTTAAAGATAAATAAATGTATGCATTTAGCAGACGCTTTTATCCAAAGCGACACAGTGCATTCAGGCTAACAATTTTTACCTATCATATCATCAAGATAAATATTATTAGTGAATAACATTATGAATATACTATAAAATGTAATATTTATATTTCTTAAATACTTAATTTCTAGCATATTCAACTTTTTATAAAGTTTAAACTTACAGTAATGTCAACTGTTTTTTAATCCCAAATATATTGGTGATCTTGAAATATTATACTTGTTTAGGAGGGTTTTGGAATAGAAAAGTTTGAGAACCCTTGTCTTAAACCATTCATCATGAAATATTCTACAACTTGAACTGTGTACAATACATTGGTACAATACATAATACTGGTCTTGCTTCAAAGCAAAGTATGCAGTTTTTCCATTTCTCTTTTCTGCTGTGTATTTAACCCATTTATATCAATTATTTTCTTCTACTTTCCCCCCTAAAACATCTAAATTGCTAAATCTCGTATAAATGATCTTATGGTTATCATTTATAATATCTCTGTTTTGTTTAGATATTTTTTGCTACTTGCTTGTTCTTTTTGGATTAAATTAAATCCACTGCTGGATTCAACCGAGGGTTGAAAAGTTGATTCTAGGGAAGTCTCGTTGCTGTTGTTTACAGCTTGAGCTTGTAGTATTAGATGCATTAGGCATGGGATGATCATCAGATATGTTGTCAGATTCATTCTTTTCACTTTTCTGCTTCTCTGACAAAAGAATGTGAGCTTGTGCATTTCTTTTTTGATTTGTCATCAGTTTCATCTTGTCACTGTCTCTCTCGTCACTTGCTGCCGAGTTGTCTGCTTGTCTGTTTCCTTCTCTTTCCACTTCCTCTTTTCCATTTGTTGGCCCACATCTGCTTCCAAGTATCTTGATCACCTCGTTAGCAGTTTCATCACTTATTCCATCTTCACCAGGGTGACTCTTTGCGAGTCGTTGCAATGGTCTGTCCCACGTTGGCACCGAAGGGTCGTTACTAGCACGCCCTTCATCCCTCACTTCATGCTGTGTTTAGTTGTTGAAGGTGGTTGGTGTATTTTAAGGTGAGAGATATAAACTCAGGTGTCACTCTGTAACCGTTTTGCTGATTAATGCAAGGCTCTCCCTTGAGATCATAACTGAACACTGGTTCTCTTTGATGGAGCAAAGCATTCCTTGGCCTTAATAGAACTTCTGTCACCTGTAAATTTGAAACCTGTAGAGTTTTTTGTTAGTGATATGAAGCATGCTCATCTTGCTAGTCATACTTCTTGGTGTGACCTGTGGAAATCTCATATGGGTTGAGGGCTGTCCTGGCCTCTTTTTTGAGCTCTCACAAATCTATTATTGTCAATACAATGAATAAAGGGCTAATACCCATTTTCTATAATAAAATAAAGAATTTGGTTTCACTCGGTTATCTGCAATCTTTCTTTTTTTCAATTAATTTCACTTTTATTCTCAATAATTAGCTAATTCGGTTATATCATTGTTTTATAAACTGAGTTCCACTATTTCACTGGATAATTTCCTAGGCCTATCTTGCTCAGTAGCATAGGCCTTTTGACCTGGAAAACACTCAACCCATTTTATTTATTTTAACAATCAGAAAGACAATATTTTATCCTTTTGAAACAGAATCAGCCTGATCATGATATGCTGAAATGAAAGTTAGATGTGGGGTGGACAGAGCAAGCTTTCTTTGCTCTGCCTTCCCATGTTATATGCTGCACATGTGTGGTACTGCTTTTCTTTTTGCCACAACTATTAACCTAGGTACAGACCAGGAAACTTAACCAAATTCATGTATGGTCATTATTTTACTGGGCATAATTTGCCATGTGGGCCCCCATATTAAAATTTGCATACTGCTGTTTTGGCAAATTGATTGATTCTCGTCAGACACCCTCTTTCACTCCATAAAACCATCATCCTTTCACACTCTCCTTTTGGACAAAAACATATTTTTTCTTGAGTTTTTGGCTGATTTTGAACTAAATAATTTTAGCTGTGGAATGGATTCTGAGTAGAATAACGACATTTTTCGTAAGACACTACTGAGTGTAGACCTGGTAGCATTCCACATAGTTTCTAAATGTTATGGTGGGCATTGGCTCAGGTGTTGAAGTCAGGTTCACAATGGAAGATCTCTCATGCTCTCTAGGACACTTCAGATGGAAGTGGAGATGGAAAATGGGCCAAGGAGTCAGAGAAGGTGTTGTTGTCATCATCAATGACTCCCATGGAAAGAGAGGATCCATACAACCATAGGGTATAATCTGCAAACTCAGCATAGGGACAGTGATCATCCCCCAGCAGTTTGCAAGTAACCATCTCTCTTGTTTGAGATTCAGGTTGGTTCATCTGTCATGTAAATGCTGTTAATGAAAAGATGCATGATAAATCACAAAGAATATACACAAGACTACACAGAAAATGTAACCATTATTACCACTAAATTGACAAAGAACTGAAGAACAATGTGTATAAATACACAAGAGCAAAAAAGGGGAACTAAAAGAGACAACAGGTGACAACAATGATTAACTGAGGAAACAATAAGAGGGAGTAATTAAGCTTAAAAGGAAACTTAAGAAACATGTACATATGAACAGAAATACAAGAAAATTTAACTAAATAGAACAACTTTTTTTAAAAAATTGATTTATTTATGTATTTTGTTTACATGTGTTACCCTTGAATTGGAAAGGTGTTACTGACACAACTTCTTGTTAATTGCAGAATGGTTCAAATAGATACTCTTCTAATAATGAATGAATAAAGAATGAAGATTTATTACACACATTCATTCTGACATGTTGTTTCAGTGACAGAGGTTCAGCTGCAGTATTAATGTCATTAAGAGAAAAGAAGAGACTGTAATCTATAGCGATTCATCAACACAGTTTCACTGATCCTTTATAAACAGTAAACCCAGGATAGAGAGGGTGAGTGAATGTGGTCTGGACTGTGTGGATGAGGCTCATTGTGTCAGAGACGCTGTAGAAGGACAGAGTTCCTGCTCTGTGATCCACATACACTCCTATTCTCCTGCTGATGGGCTTTACATGGAGATTAGTTTCTATGTTATTGTGTCTGAGTGAGTAAGTGGAGGGAGAGCAGTAAAAACTCCAGGACTGATCATTACGTCCAAACACACACTCAACACCTCCCTTCCTGTTGATGCTCTTATATGAGACTGATATATACACACGTCCACTCCATTCAGTCTCCCAGTAACAGCGCCCACACACACTCTCTCTACACAACACCTGCTCCCAAACATCAAATCTGTCTGGATGATCAGGATACAGCTGCTCTGTGCCTGTGTGTGTTACCACTCTGTTGCTCTCAGACAGACGTAGGCGTTTATTCACTGTGTTTGGATCCAGAGTGAACTTATGGGAATCTGATGGAGATCAAACACATCAGAATCAGGAATTACGAATCTGTTTGATAATTTCATGCAGCTGAACTCATGTTCAGTGCATCATCAGATTACCAGGAATCCTAGGCGATCATAATTTAGTGCATCAATTAAAACTCTTGTCATGTTTTCTTTAATCTTTACAGGCAGAACAAGAAGGCAACAAAGTGAGTTTTACTGCTTGTTTTCTTACTGACTTACATTGTAGGAAGTCGTTCCTGATCCTTGGAACAATGTTGTTTTCTGTGGAAATCAAGACATGAACAGAGTTTAATCTCATGTCAAGAGAAAATGATCCCTGCACCCATTCCCAATACATCTCTAATATGATGTTCTACACGAATATACCATTTATTAAAGCACAATAACAATTCTCCAACAGAGAAAGGATATTGTTTATGGAGCCCAAATCATTACTGTATACATGAACTGATTAAAGATTTGATTTGATATAAAAGAATATTACTCAGGTTTCATTCTGTCCATCATACAAATCCCATTGCTTCAGAAGACTTGGGTTAAGCCACTGAAGTTATATGGATTACTTTTATGCATGAGCAGTTGTATTATATGCATGGAACCCTGCCCATAACATAAAAATTACGAAAGAATAAAATAAAGCATATTTCATTATATTTGGAAAGTTTTAAGGGTTCAATTACAGCAGATTATTTTAACATCGCTGTCATCGTCAGAGCGTTTTTCCCTGTACATTCAGCATCTGGATCATATTCACAATCTCAACCATATCCTCAAAACTATAATTGTTCAGTGCCATCAGAATCAATATTTTGATAGCTGGCAGATTATTCACAACATCCTCCATCAAATGACAGTGACAATTATATATGATTGCATTCAGTCACTGCAGTAAAAAGCCATTTAAGCCAGTTCAATCACTTCATCGCGTATCAATCATCGTAGCCTTGAGGAATAAAGGTGAAGTGCACTTATGGAGTTATAGATATTTAATTGTTGCACAGGAAAAATATACTTCATCTATTTCTTACCTTGTGTCGCTAGCGACTCTACACGCTTTTTACATATATTAAATTGGAAAACAGATATTATCTTTTATCATTTATGTTTTGTGAAAGGAAGAGGCCCCATCTTATATTTTGTCTAATGTCAAAACTGGATGTGCAACTTCAC
Source organism: Carassius carassius (assembly GCF_963082965.1). Lineage (NCBI taxonomy): Eukaryota > Metazoa > Chordata > Actinopteri > Cypriniformes > Cyprinidae > Carassius > Carassius carassius. Next base: position 20,863,384 of record NC_081802.1, read on the forward strand.
CGTATGTCTTCCTGTTCCATTCTCATGCAGGCTTCACAGGTGAATACATGATTATAATAGAAAAATACCTTGAAACATAAATGGAAGTATTGCAAACAGATTTTCAAATTTACTTTTTACTAAATATAGTATCATTGGTGTCAATTATTATTTCACACATGATGCCGTGTGAAAGAAATTTTGCATTCTTAAAGGCCACATCTGTAAGAACTGACTTAAATTTTGGGTTTCTCTGTACAGACAGTGATTGATATTTACCTCTCCTCAGTTTTGATTCGTGTCCAACAAGCACAGGATCCTCAATGTTGCTCTCAGTCTGAACTGTGCGAGAGAGAAACAGATCAGAAGGATACAGTGACATTAAACCACATAAACACATCAGCGAGAGGAGAACTTCAGCTTCAACATGATCAGTTATTCATTTATTTTTGTAAACCATTAATTATATTAAGGGCCTTTTTCATATTTCAAATATATGAAAAAATAATTTTTTTAGTTTAGTTAAATTTTGATTATTATTTTTTATTAATGGCTCATTAAAGTTCAGTTTCACTTTAAACTATTACCTTGATTTTGCTTGTTCTCTAACTCTTTAGCTAGATAGTTATGGTTCATCTTCCGCAGGATGTCCACCATGATCTTCAAAGCTTCTTCTGGTCCAAAGCACTTAATCAGGAGATCCACTGTGTCAGGAGCGTCTGCCTTCTCCAGAGCAGCAGCTGAAAGGCTCTTGTGAATCTTTAAGTGCCATTTAAACCTCTTCAACTGTTCTGTTTCTAGATCATCCAGAGCAGCCAGAAGCCGCTCTGAAACATACGCCATCATCTCTCACTGATTCACTCCTGCAGAATAAGTAGTCAGTAACAGTCAGCTGATTTGTGTTAAACAACTGTATGTGTTTTGAAACGGTTTCATTTTTGTGTATTAATGAGCACAAAAACTATAGTGATACATTCTTAGAGAACTGTGTATTTGCTAACTTACCATAAAAAAATAAATAAATGTATACCTTTCTTGTTCTGTACTTGCTCTGGAAAAAAAAACTAAACAAAAAAACTTGTCCTTGGGAAAGCTTTACTTTAAACGAAACTAAAACATGCTTGAAAACCGAAACTGGTTTTTCAAGTGGGTTGAGAGTTTTTTATTGTGACGTGTAAGCCAAATTAGATGTCAGAGGCAGTATGTGTTTTTTTCTCATTGGTCAATAGCACCTTTCAATAGATATTATGCAAATAACATGGGTGTTCAGCAATGTGCCGCCTGCTGAAGAAATGTGTAGCTTAACACGGTTAATAAATTCACATTTAATTGTAAATTATACTTGTTTCCAGGTAATCTTCGTACTCCTAAACAACAACCCAAACATGATATGGTGTCAGTGTAAACAGACTTTCAAACGCCTGCCTGCCTAAAGCACGGTGCAAGTTTAAACAGCACACCGAGATAATGTTCAGTACCCTCGAAAAACAAAAAAAGATTGAAAATGTAGGTTTGAAGAGCCGTTTTTAATACATGTTCATTGACTGCAGGCAAAGCAAAGATCATATTATGTTGAGCCCAAAGCAAATGTGTTATTTGCACATTATAAAACATGAACATTTTGAGCTTGTTAGGAAGGACTGTAATTATCCAAACAGATATGAGATGAACTCTATAAGTACAAGAAATTCAATATGATATCGATATTTTTTGTTACAATTTAAACAATATTGATATCAATACTGATTATTTATTAAATGGGTATGTTTGTAAGTAAAAACATGCCATTTAAAGACAAATCACATTTACATGACACAAACTGGCCATTAATAACAAATTTATCACAAAAGCAAATATGAGCATTTTTTTTTAATTCTGTGTACCAATAGGTTTAAAATCTAATTTGACTGAAATAGTGTGATTAAATAATAATACATAACACATGCTCATTTACAGTAAATACGGTAGTTCACGTTGTACCTGGTTTTACTACAAATAGAACCTAAAATAAACAAACACATACATACAAATACACCCCCCCCCCAAAAAAAAAACATGCTTACTATAATAAAAAATCATGGTAACCACAAACCAACCATGTTTTTACACTAACCATAGTTTCACTATGGTTCTCTTACGAGAGTTCTCTCATACTGCGTCTTAGTTAAGACACTACGGGAAAAGTCTCTTTTCACGAAATACTGAAGCAAAAATTTATCCTTAATTTTGAATTTTTGTAAAGCGCATTTGCAGCAGTACACAGCCATAGGCGAGACGGCTCGTTCGCTCATTGGCTTGTTCTGCGGCAAGTGCACAGCCTATCGAGCACAGGCTGATGCAATATCAGACCAATAAGGACGCTTCGCGCCCATCACGCCACTTCCCGCCGAAACGGGTGTGGCCCAACCCTATAAAAGGAGCTCGAAAAGGCTGACTCACCTGATTTTTCATCTCTTCAGCGAAGCTCACGCATCGCTGGATCACGGAAGGAGCAAGCGCCGTCTGATAGGCATCTCAGCGGGACGAGCCATTCTGAAGCCATTCTTCCACTGCCGTTCCTGCTGCGCTCTCCGCTGCCTATATCCTTTATATATATCCTTGTGTGTGTTCGCCCTGCGACGCACACTCATAAAAGAGCTGCGTCTTTTTAAAGATGCCCTCGTGCGGCTCGTGCAGAGCCCCGCTCAGCGAAGGAGATCGTCACGTCATCTGCGTCTCCTGCCTGGGTGAGGACCATGCAGCGCTCGCGCTCACTGACGGCGGCTGCCCTCACTGCGAGCTAATGCCTATGGTGAGTCTGAGGACTCGCCGGGCGTTCTTCTCGAAGCCTGCATCATCTGCTGCGCCGCAGCGCCGTAAAAAGCGTCGCTCTCAGCGTCTACCGGATCCGCCTCCAGCTCTGCCGAGCTCACCGGTTCCCTCCGCTTCACCGGCCTCCCCTGCATCGCTTCCCGATGGTCAGCGGCCGCTGTCATGACGTCATCACTGCTCACACGGATCTTCTCTGCTGCTGGGCAGGCTGCGTCTGCGCTGCACACCATGGCCACGCTGCAGATTTTCCAGGGCGATCTCCTCCACAAGCTGGATGAGATGGGACCTGAAGCGATCTGTCTCGCGGATCTGAGGAGTGCTTCGGATCTCTCCCTCCGCGCTACTAAGTCCGCTGCACAGGCCATGGGACGGGTTATGGCTTCCGCTACGGTGGCTGAGAGGCATTTGTGGCTGATGCTTTCCGACATCGCGGAGTCTGAGCGCGCTGCATTCCTCGACGCGCCGCTGACTCCTGCTGGCTTCTTCGGATCGTCTGTCAACGAGTTTGTGGAGAGATTCGCCGAGTGCCCGCTTGCCTGCACACAAAAGCCGTTATCACGGCTACCCAGATATTTCCCGAAAAGAGTGTTATTTCTGGTGTTCCGGCCACGGCCGATGGTGCTATAAATGTAGTGACGATGCCCACTCCTCAGTGCCCATCTCCACATGTAAGCACAGCCCTGCACACAGGGCTCGCGCCTATAAGATCGACTCAGATCGGTCACGCGCACAACATAGTAAACGTGCCCACTCCTCAGTTCCCACAAACACTATGTCACACACGGCGCGTGGTTTCTGTAAAAACGAAACCCGTGCACGTACGCTCTGCCCAGGCAGACAGCGAGTCAAATGCAGTAAATGTGCACATTTGCAGCCCACAATTACTCGCAGTCATCACGAGTCCCATGGGACCCGCTCAGCCCTCCCTCAATCGGTTAAGCGCCGGGACGGGGTCGAGGAGGAGCAATCTGTCCGCTGTGATCAGCGCGCTCCCCGCCTCAAATGCCACAGGCGTAATGCCCATGTTACAGCACACCGAAGCGCCGCCGTTGCCCAGGCAACAGAGCGCGCTTCGCATCCAGCCCTTAGCCATTCATGCAGATGCATGGTCAGCGCTTACAGGGGTTTCGGATTGGGTGCTAGGTATTATAAAGAGAGGCTACTCGCTACAGTTTTTTCGATGCCCTCCGCGCTTTTTAGCAAGTGTCGAAACCACGGTCAAAACAGAAGTAGCACACCTACTTCGAGCCGAAATATCAAAACTTTTGAGCAAAGGGGCTGTAGAGCCTGTGTCTCAAGCGCAAAGCGAGGGGGGGCTGTACAGCAGATACTTTCTGGTGCCCAAGAGAGACGGGGGTCTCAGGCCCATACTGGATCTAAGACAGCTGAACAAGGCATTGATGAAACGCAGTTTCAGAATGCTCACGACCAGGAAGCTCCTGGTCATGTCAAAGACTGGTTCATGTCAAAATATCTGAAGGACACGTATTTTCAAATACAGATAGCGTCAAATCACAGGCGATATTTGAGATTCGCCTTCGAGGGCCAGGCATACCAGTTTACAGTCCTGCCGTTCGGCTTGTCCGTAGCTCCTCGTACGTTTACGAGGTGCATGGACGCAGCGCTCGCTCCTCTCAGACTCAGAGGCATGCGAGTGCTGAACTATTTGGACGACTGGCTGATTCTGGCTCAATCACGAGCGGAGCTCGTGGAGGACAGGACCGTTTTACTCGATCACCTCGAGAGACTCGGTCTCAGTGTCAACTGGGCGAAGAGTTCTCTGAACCCCAGTCAGACGATACTGTTTTTGGGATTAGCTCTGGACTCACGTTCCATGACGGCGCGGCTGTCACCACAGCGCGCGTTGAGCATGCAGCGCGCGGCGAGTTCTCATAAATCGCCAGGGCGGTCTCGGGTCCCGAAACCTATACAGGCTGACGGAACGCCTCCTGGTTTGGGCTCAGTGCAACTTGCGCTCGCTGAGGGCAGTGCATGTGCCTGGGCTGCAGAATCTGGGTCCGGACAGGCTGTCCAGAAACAACATTCCCAAGGGCGAATGGTCTCTACACCCGCAAACAGTCCGGCTGTTGTGGGAGAGATTTGGCAGGGCGGAGGTGGACCTCTTCGCGTCCCACGAAAACGCTCACTGCCCTGCGTTCTTTTCCAAGAACGAAAGCTCGCTGTCACGGAGATGGCCGTGCTGCCCGCTGTATGCTTTCCCTCCCGTCTCCCTCCTTCCGCAGGTGATAGAACGGGTGAGAGAAACGAGATGTTCAATACTGCTTGTAGCACCTTTTTGGAAGAACCAACCATGGTTCCCAGATTTGATGCGGTTAGCAGACATCGCCCCGTGGCCAGTGCTGTTGCGGAGGGACCTCCTCTCGCAGGCCAGGGGCTCGATTTGGCACCCTCAACCGGAGTTGTGGTCCCTCCATGTGTGGGCGCTCAACAGTTACCCGCTGATCTCTCAGTGGGAGTGCTAAATACCATCACTCAGGCTAGAGCTCCGTCGACGCGACGGCTGTATGCCTCGAAGTGGTCGGTGTTCTCCAGCTGGTGTACAGCTCGGGGATGTTCACCCCTTGATTGTGAGGTGACGGAGGTTCTCTCCTTCCTGCAAGAGCTGTTGGATAAGGGCAGAGCCCCATCCACGCTCAAGGTTTATGTGGCGGCCATCGCAGCGTTTTCTGAAACAGCGCTCGGTCAGTCAATAGGAAGGAACGATTTGGTCATCCGCTTCCTTAGAGGAGCTAGGTGGCTGAATCCTCCCAGACCTCCGTCAGTCCCTATATGGGACCTTGCGACGGTTTTGGAGGCCATGAAGGGTCCCCCTTTTGAGCCTATCCAATCGATTAGCCTCCAGCTATTTAAGACGGTATTCTTGTTGGCTCTCGCTTCAGTGAAGCATGTGGGTGACCTGCACGCGCTCTCGGTGAGCCAGTCGTGCTTGAAGTTTGGGCCTAATGACTCAAGGGTCATACTCAAACCTAGGCACGGTTATGTGCCAAAGTCCCTCAACACGCCGTTTCGGGCTCAGGTTATTGCCCTGTCTGCCCTGTCGGTGTCAGGAGAGGATGGAGACTCGAGTCTTCTTTGCCCGGTTAGGGTTTTAAGAGCTTATGTGTCTCGCTCTGCTGTCTTTAGACAGACTGAGCAGCTGTTTGTCTCGTTCAGTGGACGTTCCAAGGGAATGGCTGTTTGGAGACAGACTCTATCCAGATGGATAGTTGACGCCATAGCGTTAGCTTACGCTTCCAAGGGCCTTCAGTGCCCACTGGGCGTCAGAGCACACTCCACAAAGGGGCGTCGCCTCGTCGTGGGCGTGGTCTACTGGGATCTCCTTGCAGGATATATGTATGGCGGCAGGTTGGGCCTCGCCGTCTACATTTATCAGGTTCTATAACCTGTCGGTATAGCCGAATCAGGGCCCTGATGGGAATTCTGAGTTCATGAGTGTTATGCGCTGCCGACTGTTATATGGGCAGTATTACGTAAGAGGCATTGCCACATTGCTCAGGCCTTGCCTCGACTGCGTGATGATTGTATTGCCGCATCTACGGGTGCTGCTAGATATGGGACGCAGGGCTTCCCCCCCTCTCCTGTCCTGGGCTCTCTGTGAGTCCCTCGGGTGACTGTGCACTGGTAATCCTGGGCGTTGCTTCAGGTTTATTGGTGTGTGATCCCTGCGCGCACGGCGTTTTACATTGGGTTCCCATAGCGTCTTAGCTAAGACGCAGTATGAGAGAACTCTCGTAAGAGAACGTACTAAGTTACTAACATAACCTCGGTTCTCTCTAGAAGAGGGAACGAGTACTGCGTTCTCTGCCGTGCATACGATTCACTCTGGTTCGCTTCGGCGATGAAATAAATCAGGTGAGTCAGCCTTTTCGAGCTCCATTTATAGGGTTTGGCCACACCCGTTTCGGCGGGAAGTGGTGGATGGGCGCGAAGCGTCCTTATTGGTCTGATATTGCATCAGCCTGCGCTCGATAGGCTGTGCACTTGCTGCAGAGCAGCCAATGAGCGAGCGAGCCGTCTCGCCTATGGTTGTGTACTGCTGCAAATGCGCTTTACAAAAATTCAAAATTAAAGGGACTGTAAGTAGGAATTACTCCCATCTAGTGGTGAAATTGTATTTTGCATTCAAACTAATTTTGCTCTCCAGCGCCTCGCTTTTTCAAATGCGCGTTGCATATACGGTAGGCGATATGTACCAAAAAGCTTTGACAGGTTGTCTTCTAATAGGACTTCGTTTTGGCGACGATGTTTTCTTCTCCTGTGGCACGGCATATGTATGGTCCATAATAAGAATGCAATCCAGACTTTTAAACTTGCCGGTGCAGTTTCAAGCGCCTCTCACTGCTCTGCACCTGCGTTTCTGGCTCTGACCGAAAACGCGTTGTGGAAACGCGTTGGCTTAGTACTTTTTGTCCCTCTCTGCTATTATAGTTTTGCAAGATGGCGGAACTACATGGAAGCCTCCGTCGACCTACCCGTCCCATGTATATAAAGATAATAAATTCTTCATTTACGAGGATTAGTTTAAACATTGGCATAGGTATTTGTACACCATTGAGGGCATATTTATGAATAAAAATATTGATTTTAGATAATAAAATACCTAAAAAGTTACTTATTGTCCCTTTAAGGATAATTTTTTGCTTCAGTATTTCGTGAAAAGAGACATTTCCCGTAGCGTCTTAGCTAAGACGCAGTACTCGTTCCCTCTTCTAGAGAGAACCGAGGATACGTTAGTAACTGAGTACGTTTTTTGTAGTAAACCTATGGTTATAAAAATGGCAATAAATACAACAAAAAACACGATTACTACTCTTTTACTATAGTAAAACCATGGTTAATTTTCATAAAGGCTGCCCTCTGCCCAGATAAACCCAGTCACTTTCTAGATTTAGAATAATAATATTGGCCCTCCTGCCTATTATGAGTGAAGAATGGATTTACACACTTTTTATAGCCGCATTCATTTCAAACCAATAGGCTACGTTTATTACACAGTTGTGTTATACAATCATTATATACCACCAGAAAATACACATTTTATATATATATATATATATATATATATATATATATATATATACAGTACAGCCAAAAGTTTGGAAACATTACTATTTTTAATGTTTTTGAAAGAAGTTTCTTCTGCTCATCAAGCCTGCATTTATTTGATCAAAAATACAGAAAAAAAATTCATATTGTGATATATTATTACAATTTAAAATAATTGTTTTTAAATGTATTATACTTTAAATTATAATTTATTTCTGTGATGCAAAGCTGAATTTTTAGGATCATTATCACATGATCCTTTAGAAATCATTCTAATATGATGATTCATTATCAAAGTTGGAAACAGTTCTGCTGCTTAATATTTTTTCAGAACATGTGAAACTTTTTTAGGATACTTTGATGAATAAAAAGTAAAAAAAAAAAGAAGCTATGTTTTTAAAATATTAATATTTTGTAATAACAATATACACTACTGGTCAGTAATTTGGGGTCAGTAATTTTTTTTTCTTTCTTTTTTTTAAATAAAATCAATACTTTTATTCAGCAAGGATGTGTTAAATTGATAAAAAGTGATAGTAAAGAAAATATATTATTAGAATTATTATTTTTTTTATTTTGAATAAATGCAGTTCTTTTTAACCGTTTATTCATCAAATATATGAGACAGCAGAACTGTTTCCAACACTCATAATAAATCAGAATATTAGAATGATTTCTAAATGATCATGTGATAGACCGGATGTTACATGTGACACTGAAGCTGGAGGAATGATGCTGAAAATTCAGCTTTGCATCACAGGAATAAATTATTTTTTTTAAAGTATATTCAAATAGAAAACTATTATTTTAAGTTGTAATAATATTTGCATTACTGTTTTTTCTGTATTTTTGATCAAATAAATGCAGGCTTGATGAACAGAAGAAACTTCTTTAAAAAACATTAAAAATAGTAATGTTTCCAAACCTTTGGTCTGTACTGTATATATATATATATATATATATATATATATATATATATATATATATATATATATATTTATATATATTAGTCTGTGTGGAAATAGATTTTTTTATTCACTGTTTTTTCTAAGCCTTAACTGGGGCAAAATACTGCGTATCACAGATCACATCAGTTCATCTGTAATGTATCCGCTTGTTTTACACTCTTTTTATTATATATATATATTTTTTTTTTATTCAATAAAACTAATTCAAACAGACAAAATAGGTAAAGGAGAGTAACAGACACATCAATATTTTTACAATCTGAAAGAAGAAGATGAGTAAAAAAAACTTTCCATGGTCATTCCTTTATATAGTCCAAATTTTTGGAAGAAAAACATTGCCATGCATCGATGGTACTAGGTTTAGCCTTGTCTATTTGTGCTGTTGTACATTCACAAGTTACTTTTTTAAGGAGGCTATGAATCCAAAATGTTTTTGCACACAAGTGCAGAGTAAACCAATTTTGTATTATTGTCTTCTTTGCAGCTGTAAAACCAGCAAACAACTGATTGTGAGCTCTGGGTTCTGTAACAGCTTTCTGAACATCATATAACATCTAGTTCAGGAACACCTGAGATGAGGAATAAAAATATAAGCAACATTTTTAAACAATTTAACAAACATTTCACATCACAACAAATATATTGTTGAAGTACATTTTGAGCAAGGTGAATGCCAAATGATATGTGCTCTAGATCTATTATGACTAAAGCAAATCTTCTGAAATCTGTTGTTTTGTTGTTCTGTTGTTTTTTTTGTTGATTATTTTTATTGTGGGAGACATTTAAGAAAGTGGCCTTTTACCTTTGTTAAAAATACTAATAATAATAATGATAAATATAAAAAAAATATGAATAATACAATGTGCATGTTTATTTCAAACGTGGTGTCAGTTATTATTGTTGCACCTTTTTTTATAAATACCTGGTTTAATCAGATTGTCACTTTTTTTCAAAATGAAAATCTGTGAAATCTTGCATCTGGTTATTAAATATAATGCCAGTTGATCGTGACCACCTTAGAGCCAAAACTGTGAGAACACATGAAAAATAAACATAAGAAGAATAAGATTATCATAACAACAGACACCTAAACAGTACATTAACATTCTGTTAGTAAAACTTATTAATGTGGTATTTTTAGAGAACTTGTTTTGGTTAAAATACAGTAAAAGACAAATGTCTGACTCAATGAATGACTACCTCTGACTTGTCTCCCAGATTCCTGGTTCGTTAAATGCTCACTGAAGAACAGGAGCAGTGCAAAACATAGACAAGTGTAAAGGCCCAAAACTAAATCGAGGAGCACCACTCAATAACCTAAAGTTAGTTATGCTCATCATAACTGTCTTGTTCGGTGTCATCTTTAAACTCACTCCTTATGTAGTCTGCAAAGCTGTCTGTGGTAATTTTATGGATAAACTGTGAAACAAGATTCACAAGATGCATTCATATGGAAACAGTGAAAGGATCGAGAAAATAATGTAAAATGTTACTTCAGTTATATCAGGTGAGGCCAAAGTCACTTCAGATGTTCTGCACTTGAGATGTTTTTATATAAATAAACATATTTGTTTATAATAATCCATATTAATAATTAAATTATATTGTTTATTTCTATGATTCCTACTCCCTATGTGTCCAGTTTGGCTCCTTGTGTACCTTGGTGCTTTGTAATATTTTGACTCCAGTTTTCAATAAATATTACTCTGCATTTGGATCCAGCTTGCCCATTGTTTCTGAGTTCATCCCTCATAACATTTATAATAGGCTTTATTTATAATCTCTATAATATATCTCTATTAGTCATTTCTTATGATCCGCTAGAAGTGTGGTGCTATTTGTTTCTACAGAGACATCACCCTGTGTCTGTATTTTATTACTTTTTTCATGTTTTGGGAGGATTTTGATTCCAGTGCTGAGTTAACAAGAACAGAAAAACAGAAAGCCTCTATTATATGATGATATGACAAAATCGTATTCTCTGCTGTAGAAGCATTACTGCTTGAGAGATTGTAACCTGAAATTAAATTTTATTATTTGAACTGAACCTTAGAATATTTTACAAGATTCAAAGAGATTTCATGTTTGATAGGATAGCTCTGGATCTTCAATGGGTTAAAGCTGCACACTTGTACTTTTATTGTTTATTTTATTATTTTTTTTTGCAATTTTTGCTTTCCAGACTATAAAATGATCCCAATGAGATCCTCCTGGGTAAAACGCATTTACATCACACACACCTTTGAGTATGTTGCGTATCAGAGCAAGTATGGGTCCACTGAATGGAGAATCGGGAGCATGAAATATGTAATTCCCCACAGTGAAGTTTAATGCACACTCATTCAATACTGGCTGATAATTTATTAGATCTTCTAATGTTATATTCCCTCCTGTTTTATCAGAAACAAAGACAGAGTCAGACTTGATTTAATAATATTAAGTCAGAACCCTGTCACATAGAGCCGAGCATGAAATAACCTCTAGCGTTGATATCATCCACTATATTCACTGACCCGTCGTAAAAGGCATCTGGTCCTTTTTCGGCTATCCTCCTATAGGTTACAGCAAGTTGTGGAAATCTTATAATGTCATTTCCCTTCAAGATGGTGTTGTTTGAGTGGCAACACTTTACTGCAAGACAAGAAAGCAGATCAGAAGTGACAATTCAGATGCAATTTGCATATACACACCTGTAGTATTATAATAGTGTCAGATTATTAGCCTTGTGGGCACATCTTACATCACAATACACAGGAGTGGTCATTCAAGGGGTAAAATGACATAAAGCTGTTTGTTGGTACTTTACCAGGTTTAGCATTCTACAGGTCTTTGTCTGATGCAATGCATTCTTTGCAGCAGTTTCTCTGGCATCAATTTTCTCCACCTTTTCCTAAACGCAGGTCAATGCAGTCATAGATTATAGAACAGGGATAGGCAACTCCGGTCCTGGAGGGCCACTGCCCTGCAGAGTTTAGCTCCAACCCTAATTAAACACACCTGAACAAGGCAATCAGTGTTTTCGGGATTACTTGATAGATACAGGCAGGTGAGTTTTTGTGAGGGCTGGAGCTAAACTCTGCAGGATAGTGGCCCTCCAGGACCGGAGTTGCCTATCCCTGCTATAGAAAGATTGAAGACACGTCTCTACTTCCACTGTAAAAGGTGAATCTAAACATCTCAGTATGGTAGAAAATGACGTCATTTGGAGCAGTATTGATCAAGAGTTCACTAGTCCGGTTCAAACTTCTGCAGACCCAATTCACAAGATCACCATCAAGACACTACACCTTCAAATAACTCTCTAAAGACAAAATTATTATCAAGATGAACACTTGAACATCAACATGATAAGAACTACCTAAAATGCTGGAAACTATCTGAATTTGATTATTTAGATTATTTAAAACTATTTGTTTACATGGGGTGAGAGGGTGAGGTTTGTGACCTATACTGCAGCCAGCCACCAGGTGGGGACTGTAATGTTTTGGCTTCACTTTTATGGACATGTTTGGCACATTTGGCCAACACTGTGGTTTGTGGATACAAGTTTCCAAAAACTACAGCACATTTACTTAAAAGTGGCTGAACCTAGTTCTTCTTTCATGTTCCTCTCACAGAGAGTTTGCTATGCATTTTTGCAGGGAATGAAAAAAAAAGTAGATTCACTCTACAAGTAAGTCATGTCAGTCAGATCACGGAGGTATTCCAGAAAGCAGGTTATGTGACATACCTGGGTATGTTTAAGGGTATGTTCGTGGATAACCTCAACGTTCGGTTCCAAAAACAGAGGTAACTTTCTGGGTATGTATGTAACCATAGCAGCTGACTCTCTGAAGATAACCTGCTCGAGAGCAGGTTATGTTTCAGTGTAACTTCGTTTCAGAAGGTTGGTGAGCATGGCATGCCCTTTTGACGAGGATCCTGTGGACGTAGAAGCACAAATTATACGAGGTTTTTTTCGTCGGGAGAGGGTTCTAAGACCGCGTATTGATGTGTTTGCATACCCTAATGAATATTTAAACGAGCGTTATCGTTTTTCAAAAGATTCATTAGTTTATTTAACACGTCTTTTAAAACCGCATATCACAAATGTGACAAACCGCGGCTCTGCGCTTAGCACAGAAAACATTCTGTGCATAGCACTTAGGTTTTTTGCATCTGCCCATTTTTTTGTACAGTGTGGGCGATTCAGAGCATGTGGGAAAGGCAACTGTGTGTAGAGCCGTTCGTACAGTGTGTCTGGCACTTAAACAGTTGTTACCCACGTTTGTACAGTTCCCTGGCCATAAACCTCTGCTTGTTATTAAAGACGAATTCCACAGAGTGGCAGGTTTGTCCTTTGTAGTAAAATATATGACGCATATTTAATATTTAGTCATATTATTAATATCTATACATGTATTCATTATGCACACACTTCATACTTCCATAACTTTCTGTTTCAGGGTTTCCAAATGTAATTGGGTGCATTGATGGCACTCACATTCCTATTAAAGCTCCATCAATAAATGAGGGAGACTATGTTAATAAGAAATCTATTCATAGGATCAATGTGCAGGTAACAACTTAATTTTTTCCCCTTCTTAAAATCATCAAAGTCATTACTTTTTCCACTAACTATAGGTAATATGTGAGGCAACCCAAATCATCACCAATGTCGAGGCAAAATGGCCAGGATCTGTGCATGATGCCAGAATTTTCCGCGAGTCATCATTATGCCAGACATTTCAGCAGGGTATGATTTGCTTTATACAATTTTTGTTTTTTCTATATTTGTGTTGTACACCTTGTCTGCCCTATTTAATGACACCCTACCCTGAACCTGAGCCTGGACCACAGACACGGTTTAACCTGGCTCACAGCCGAACACGGGCCAAGGAGGAGATGACTATAGGGATCCTCAAATCTCGGTTTCAGTGTCTGCGTGGGCTCCGGGTTAGTCCAGAGAGGGCATGCGACATTATTGTGGCTTGTGTTGTGCTTCACAATATTGCCACTATAAGAGGAGAGAGCCACCCTCCTTGTATTGAGGAAGATGGCCCAGAGGAACACCGACAGATTTTAGAGGCCAACAGAGACGGAAGACTTTTGAGAGACAGGATTTGTCAAAATTACTTTTATTAGTTTTTTGTGCACTGGTCTGCCAGGCAGTTTATTTCTTCATTTCCTGAAAAATAATAATTTTTTTATATTGCTTTACACATACATACATACATACAGATAGGTGGCCCCGCGCCAGTTAGACGGGCTTCAGTCTTCTTTCTGTTAGCTGCATGACAGAATGAATATACTAAATCCTGTTATAATAATAGTTCAGCAATTGTGTAATCAAATATTACCTTTTTGCAGAATGTTTTTGTGTTTCATTTTGACTTGGCTTAAAGTTCTTGTGGCTCCAGAAGGATTACACCTTATTAAATAAGAAATATACATTATTATTTCAAGCTAAAGAAATAAATGGCAGGAAAAGTAAATGCTTTCATAGTGATTTAACTTATTCAATAGGATGTATAAGTCATACTTCATTATTTTGCATTTCAATAAAACGGGAGCCAATACCAAATTTGTAATTTAATACACTCACGCATTTACTCTGTCCGTTATTTTTTGCCAAGCCAGCTCTCTTGCTTTAGCCGATGCAGCTGTATTGCTTCTTTTTAATATTATTGGCTTAAACTCCTCATAAGCATGCATTAAAACTTCCAATTCCGCCTCTGTGAAATACGCCGCTCTCTTTTTTTCGCTTTGAGTTTCCATGGTGACTCGTGAAATCGGCGATCCATTGAAAATGTCTTTATACATGCAGTATGTCTTTATATCACAGCAGTAATGACTCTATGAACTACTTTACTTCTAAAATCGATACTATTAGAGATAAAATTGCAACCATTCAGCCGTCAGCTACAGTATCACATCAGACAGTGCACTATAGACCCCCTGAGGAACAGTTCCACTCATTCTCTACTATAGGAGAGGAAGAATTGTATAAACTTGTTAAATCATCTAAACCAACAACATGTATGTTAGACCCTATACCATCTAAGCTCCTAAAAGAGGTGCTTCCAGAAGTCATAGATCCTCTTATGACTATTATTAATTCCTCATTGTCATTAGGATATGTCCCCAAAACCTTCAAACTGGCTGTTATTAAGCCTCTCATCAAAAAACCACAGCTTGACCCCAAAGAACTGGTTAATTATAGACCAATCTCGAATCTCCCTTTTCTGTCCAAGATACTAGAAAAGGTGGTATCCTCACAATTATATTCCTTCTTAGAGAAAAATGGTATATGTGAGGATCTCCAGTCAGGATTTAGACCGTATCATAGTACTGAGACTGCTCTCCTTAGAGTTACAAATGATCTGCTCTTATCATCTGATCGTGGGTGTATCTCTCTATTAGTTTTATTGGATCTTAGTGCTGCGTTTGACACAATTGACCACAACATTCTTTTGCATAGACTTGAACACTTTGTTGGCATTAATGAAAGTGCATTAGCATGGTTTAAATCGTACTTATATGACCGCCATCAGTTCGTAGCAGTGAATGAAGATGTATCCTATCGATCACAAGTGCAGTATGGAGTACCTCAAGGCTCAGTACTAGGGCCGCTGATCTTCACGCTTTATATGTTACCCTTGGGAGATATCATCAGGAAACATGGTGTTAGCTTTCACTGTTATGCTGATGATAGTCAACTCTATATTTCTTCGCAGCCCAGTGAAACACACCAATTTGAAAAACTAATGGATTGCATAGTCGATATAAAAAACTGGATGACAAGTTATTTCTTACTGCTAAATTCTGATTCTGTGTTAATTATAGGACCTAAAAACTCTGCTTGTAATAACCTAGAACAATGTCTAAGACTTGATGGTTGCTCTGTCAATTCTTCGTCATCAGTTAGGAACCTAGGTGTGCTATTTGATCGCAATCTTTCCTTAGAAAGCCACGTTTCTAGCATTTGTAAAACTGCATTTTTCCATCTCAAAAATATATCTAAATTATGGCCTATGCTCTCAATGTCAAATGCAGAAATTTTAATCCATGCTTTTATGACCTCAAGGTTAGATTATTGTAATGCTTTATTGGGTGGTTGTTCTGCACGCTTAGTAAACAAACTACAGCTAGTCCAAAATGCAGCAGCAAGAGTTCTTACTAGAACCAGGAAGTATGACCATATTAGCCCGGTCCTGTCAACACTGCACTGGCTCCCTATCAAGCATCGTATAGATTTTAAAATATTGCTTATTACCTATAAGGCCCTGAATGGTTTAGCACCTCAGTATTTGAATGAGCTCCTTTTACATTATAATCCTCTACGTCCGCTACGTTCTCAAAACTCAGGCAATTTGATAATACCTAGAATATCAAAATCAACTGCGGGCGGCAGATCCTTTTTCCTATTTGGCGCCTAAACTCTGGAATAACCTACCTAACATTGTTCGGGAGGCAGACACACTCTTGCAGTTTAAATCTAGATTAAAGACCCATCTCTTTAACCTGGCATACACATAACATACTAATATGCTTTTATTATCCAAATCCGTTAAAGGATTTTTAGGCTGCATTAATTAGGTAAACCGGAACCGGAAACACTTCCCATAACACCCTATGTACTTGCTACATCATTAGAAGAATGGCATCTACGCTAATATTTGTCTGTTTCTCTCTTGTTCCGAGGTCACCGTGGCCACCAGATCCAGTCTGTGTCCAGATCAGAGGGTCACTGCAGTCACCCGGACCCAGTACGTATCCAGACCAGATGCTGGATCAGCACCTAGAAAGGACCTCTACAGCCCTGAAAGACAGCGGAGACCAGGACAACTAGAGCCCCAGATACAGATCCCCTGTAAAGACCTTGTCTCAAAAGAGCACCAGGACAAGACCACAGGAAACAGATGATTCTTCTGCACAATCTGACTTTGCTGCAGCCTGGAATTGAACTACTGGTTTCGTCTGGTCAGAGGAGAACTGGCCCCCCAACTGAGCCTGGTTTCTCCCAAGGTTTTTTTCTCCATTCTGTCACCGATGGAGTTTCGGTTCCTTGCCGCTGTCGCCTCTGGCTTGCTTAGTTGGGGACACTTCATCTACAGCGATATCGTTGACTTGATTGCAAATAAATGCACAGACACTATTTAATCGAACAGAGATGACATAACTGAATTCAATGATGAACTGCCTTTAACTATAATTTTTTCATTATTGACACTGTTTTCCTAATGAATGTTGTTCAGTTGCTTTGACGCAATGTATTTTGTTTAAAGCGCTATATAAATAAAGGTGACTTTGACTTTGACTTTGACATGCACCGTGCACGCGCATTAACTCTGGGTAACCAGTCAGAGGTTGATTAAACTAACTCTTCTCAGGTGTTTTGGAACCGACATACTCATGGTATGCCTGTTTGGGGTAAATCAACCCAGAGGTTATAGTTTATCAAATGGTAAGTTAACCAAGCTTTCTGGAATACCCCCCAGGTGAATTAGATAAGTGACAACTTGGAAACTTAACTGGGTTTTTAAAATGCAGTATGAGATGGGTAGACAGAAATCTGAAATGGCAAATAAAATTGATATTGATAACCCGGGGGACAATTCTTGTGTCACAGTTGATGTGCACATCAAGTCATTTAAAGGAATAGAAATAATAATAGAAGTTGGTAAATAAACAAGTAGCCTATATACATGTAAAAAGTATAAATATGTACTATAAAATATGAAGAAGAATTATAAAGGACTATGGATATGCAGCCTACAAGATTTACATTACTGTATTAACAGAATTGAATTGATTGTGATGAACAGTACTAGTAAATAAATAGAAGCAGAACTGCAGCAAACTATATTACACTGAATATTAAAACAGATAATATTGCACAGAATGTGAAGTATTACATTGCACTACAGTACAGGGGTCCAGTTTAATAACAAAGGGTCCATGTGTCAGATACTTCACTATCTCAAGGCCACGAGTTAGTATCTTGAGGCCACGAGTAAGTATCTTGAGGCCACGGGTTAACTTATCTTGAGGCCACGAGTTAGTATCTTGAGGCCACGAGTTAGTATCTTGAGGCCACGAATTAGTATCTTGAGGCCACGAGTTAACTTATCTTGAGGCCACGAGTTAACTCATCTTGAGGCCACGAGTTAACTTATCTTGAGGCCATGAATTAGTATCTTGAGGCCACAAGTTAAGTGATCTTGAGGCCACGAGTTAACTTATCTTGAGGCCACGAATTAGTATCTTGAGGCCACGAGTTAGTTATATATTTTTTTTTTGACAAAGTGGGACAAGAGGGGCTCCGTAGTGAACGCTCTGATCCGTTAACATGGGCTCAGAAAAAAGGCGCATCACAGACAGAGTGTGAACCTGGAGTTAGGCACATGCCCAGTCTGTTCTGTTCTTGCTTTAGGAGCGCTGCATTCTGATTGGATCAGATAGCATACTGCGGGAGGTCAGGGCCACGGGAAATCGTGCTATAAAGCGATTTAGAAATCGCGCACACAGTCAAATCGTTATTTTATGATGATTTCTATTAATCGCACAGCCCTAGAATGAACTGACAATGAACAGAAAATAGCTTGGGCTGGCACCGCGCAGCAAAACGGGAAAACCAGATCCAGGCAGAGCTCAGCAGCGGGTAGACAGTCAGCGGAGCAAGCAGTCAGAAGGGAACATGTTGACAGTCATTTATGCATGTTTGAATTTGTTGTTCTGTAGCATATGCAGGATAAATTGGCGGTTTATTCTTAAACTAATCAGCAAGCTCGAATAGTGGAAGCATAGTTACAGTTTAATATTTATTTTTTGTTATTTAATTATATATATGAAATGTATTATTATTACTTTTATTAGTAATTGGCTGCCCACATGCAATACCATTGGCCCACAGGTCGAAAACCACCGGCCTAGTGGTTTTTGGATATTTTACTGCAAATATCTTACAAATTGTACCTTTAACTGCAGACCTGCTTCAAATTGTTTTTGTTTTTTTTGCTTTTTTTTATTACGAAGTGAAGCCATATGAACACTGATGTTTTGTCCATTCAACATTGATGATTATCCTGTGTAGCCATAGAGAATTGTTGTGGGAATCTGGTTAGGTCTCTGAAACCGTATACATACTTGTTGATGCATTGTACTGTATATGGTGAAAACACCCCCCTCCTCCAATGCCCATACTTTGAGCATTAAATAGACTCACACACAGCAGAGTGGCGATAGCAGCATCAACTGCTGAATCGTTATGCTTCTATATGTCCCTGCAAAGACAAAGATCAAGAATAATGACTAAAATGTCTCTACATAGTAGCAAAAAAAGTCTCATTGCTCATGCAAGGAATCTCTACCAGAATCTTTCATATGTTTTTTTAGATTCATACCTAAATTGTAGAGCAAACCCCAGCATTTGCTTCCACCGCTGCTTAAGCATAGCAATATTCAGAAGGCTCTACACTGGGTGTTTCAGTGGATCCCACGTTGGGTGTATCAATTGCTGTTTTAATGGTTCTTCGAGTGAGTGTCACTGTCAGAGCTGTTGCAATCAGAAAGGCAATGAACAAATATATGAAAGCAGAACAGAGTAAAATGCTATGTTATTTTTATCATTATTATTATTATTATTATTATATATAATTTTAAATATATATTATCAACTGGCATACTTGACAAAATCATGTGATGTCAGATATTCTTTTTGTTGATCCTTTTATCATGAATTATGGAATTTGCTACATCCAGAACCTCTTCAGCTCTGAGAAACATTATTTAACATTACAAAGTGTGTGTGTGTTCTTCATTCCACTTTTTTGCTTGCTGCAGTGTTAAATAGCAGCTGTCCACCAGTATGAAGAACCTGTATATGTTTATATATATATATATATATATATATATATATATATATATATATATATATATATATATACACATATATATACATATATATATATATACATATATATATATATATATATATATATATATATATATATATATATATATATATATATATATATAACCTCTCTGCGTTAAGATCGAGACTCGAGAGGGCTACTACGGCTGGTGGCCAGGGTGATCTGAGAGTTACCGTGTGGGCTTCCCCGACGAGCCAGCCTCCTCGGTCAACATCCCCCTCACTAACGCCGCAACCGGTTGAGTTCTGGATGAGTTCGGCCAACTGTGTCCTCAGAGCACCTGCGCATTGTATGGTGGTCCTAAGCTTCCCTCCAAGGCCTGTAAGTTCTCCTCCAATCTGTGGCCAAGGCTTACAGAGCTGTGGGTCAGGCTGCTTCTGCCCTGCACGCCATGGCCACCCTTCAAGTCTACCAGGCCAAGCTGCTCAAAGAACTGCACGAGAGCAGTGCTGAACCAGGGGTTTTGCAGGAGGGGCGCACTGCTACTGACCTCGCTCTCCGGCCAACGAATGTTACGGCGCTCTCCTTGGGTCAGGTGATGTCCACTTTGGTGGTCCAGGAGCATCACCTATGGCTGACCCCGGCAGACATGAGGGAGTTTGATGAACTCTACTCCCAGGTCTCCCACCTCAGCCTTCTCATCACCGAGGGCGCCCCCCTGTGGTCTCCGCACTCCTGCTCGGCCACAGCAGCAGCCTTCACTCTGGCAGCAGCGAGGAGACGGCCGCAGAAGGGTGGAGGAGCCCATCTCTGCCCCTAAACCTGCCAAGCGTCAGGCCAGCGGCATTCCTGAGAGTTGGGGACGTCAGCTCATCAGGAGATGGTAGCAGGACCACTCCTTCCCCCGGAGGAGGGCCGGGGGAGAACCCCTTGTTCACGAAGAGCTGTTTCCTCTACCTCCGGGTCCCAAGAGGCCACGAACAACAGTTGGCTACGTGCTTCCTTGCTGCTCTCGTTTTCCTCTCCCCTTGCCAGTTTCCACGATAAGACGGCTCGAGAACACATTGCCTTCTCATGCTCTCTTTGCTACTTGGAGTCAGACGAGTGCTCGCACTCTGCCCCCGCTAAGGGACGCTACGTCTCCCATGCCGGGGCTGTCTGCTCCACCTCGCTGCCCCACTGTGGGTCTGCCTGTAGTTCCCTTGACCCTGCTGGATTGGTTTCCGCGAGCCTGGCTAGAGCTTTCCAGGCCATCCCGCTGGCTCATCCAAGCGATCAGGCTCGACTACACGATTCAGTTTGCCCGGCATCCCCCCAGGTTTTGGGGTTTTCACGCGACGATGGTGGACAAAGATGCTCCTGTCATGGAGGTCGCGACCCTGCTGGCAAAAGGCGTGATAGAGCCGGTCCCTCCAGCCGACATGAAATCCGGCTTTTACACCCCCTACTTCATTGTACCCAAGAAAACAGGTGGGTAACGGCCAATCCTGGACTTGCGTGCCTTGAACCGGGCTCTTCACAGACTTCGGTTCAAGATGCTAATGCCCAAGTGCATTCCACTGAAACTGTTTCAGAGGCTCCTGGGGCATATGGCATCCGCGGCGGCAGTTATAACGCTCGGGTTACTCCATATGAGACCGATTCAGCACTGGCTTCACGACCGAGTCCAGAGATGGGCATGGCAACTGGGCATGCTCTGAGTGACCGTCACTCCAGCTTGCCTCCAAACCTGACACAGTGATACATATGGATGGGTTGATGGATACCTCATGAAATATGACAAAGGACCCAATATTTCTTGATCCATGGTGTGTCAAAACAAAAATGTTATTCTTTTTTTCATATAAAAGTAAATACAAATTAACTTATTCGATTTAAAAACATTAAACAAAAATATAAATTAAATGATTATGATCTTTTAATATGAAAAAATGTCACCTTACATAAATTTGTTCCAACTAAACTTTATAAGTTCTAATTACTGAAACTGTCAAGGTGCAAATACATGATATTCTAAGTAAATAAAACTTACCTGAATCAGTGCAAAAGATATGTAATAGACATTGCTAAGTGTGCAAAGAAATTAGGTATAACTGGATCAAACTGCAGTGTGTTTACGAAACAAAAATAAAAGCAAATATAAAGAAGGAATAAACAAAGGAAGACCCTAAGAAATCTAGATACACAAGAGACTAAACTGAGTACAACAAAACAACCATCACTAGACAAAACCTGACAATGAACACAGGAAAGACAATGGCATAAATACACTGTGGTTAACAAGATTAATAAGTCAGCTGTAAACAATCAAACTAAAAGACAGTGGGAGACAGGAACCAAACTGAACTACAAACTACATGTCCATGTAAAAAAGACTCAGACTCAGTAAAAAAGACAGACACAGTGGGCCATATCAAACACCTGGCGCAATGCGACGCAAGGCACAGCGCAAGTGTGTTTGCTAGTTTCAGTCCGGCGCCTTTCGCATTTTCCCGTCCAGTGCCACGTCGTTTAATAAGCAAATGCATTTGCACTAATTTTTGCGACCATGGCCGTGTCGGTCTAAAAAAGAGGTGTGTACAGTATACTCAAACTGTAATTGCTCGCGGAAATAATAAATAATTAATTTCAATATAATTCTATTTATTTAGATGTTTACTAGCAAATTTAATGGTTATATAGTACATGTTAATACAATTTAGGGTGTTTTACAAGTGAGTCTTGATAAAAGTTACATGCGGTGGCCGTGCTGGAGTATTTCCTGAGTATCAACCACATCATCCCACTGAGTGAACAGTAACATAAAAATGGCTTCACAACACTAACGGGGCAAATTTAAAGTCAAGTCAAGTCACCTTTACTTATATAGCACTTTAAACAAAATAGATTGTGTCAAAGCAACTGAACAACATTCATTAAGAAAACAGTGTGTCAATAATGCGAAATGACAATTAAAGGTAGTTCATCATTGAATTCAGTGATGTCATCTCTGTTCAGTTTAAATAGTTTCTGTGCATTTATTTGCAATCAAGTCAATGATATCGCTGTAAATGAAGTGACCCCAACTAAGCAAGCCAGAGGCGACAGCGGCAAGGAACCAAAACTCCATCGGTGATAGAATGGAGAAAAAAACATAGGAAGAACCAGGCTCAGTTGGGGGGCAAGTTTTCCTCTGACCAGACGAAACCAGCAGTTCAATTCCAGGCTGCAGCAAAGTCAGATTATGCAGAAGAATCATCTGTTTCCTGTGGTCTTGTCCTGGTGCTCCTCTGAGATAAGGTCTTTACAGGGGATCTGTATCTGGGGCTCTAGTTGTCCTGGTCTCCGTTGTCTTTTTAGGTCTGTAGAGGTCCTTTCTAGGTGCTGATCCACCATCTTTTCTGGATACGTACTGGATCTGGTGGCTACGGTGACCTCGGAATAAGAGAGAAACAGACTAATATTAGCGTAGATGCACAAATCCGTGAATAAATATTCTGAACTGAAGTAAACTTCAACAAATTCCCCTTGCTCAGGGAGTAAGGAGCAAGTCATTAGGAACACAGTTCATGCAGGGTGCTCACTTCTAACGAGCTGGTTATCTGAATCAGGTGTGTTAACCAAGACGTGCAAAATATGCAGAGCTGGGGGGCCACGAGGACTGGAATTGAGAACTACCGATTTAACTCATGCAAAGTTACATCTTTATTGGGATAGGATCTTGACGGATTATCTGCGTGACTCTGACTTCACGAGACTAACAATGAACATAGACAACACAGAGAGTATTAAATTCAGCACTTTTATTTCCAACATGCGCTCATTCATGGCTCCATATTAATTCAAGAAAAGTTACGTCTTTATTGGGACAGGACTTGATGGATTATATAACATGACTCCGTGAGTTAGTCTCTGTTTCTTAGATCCAAGCTGCATAAACTACATATCAAGCATTTATGTTATTCATCTAATTTGTGCATAACTGGCTGTTATGTTAAATTAAGTTTACTAACTTCAGCAAATCAAGTACCTGCACACCGTTGTTTTTGTCTCATCTCCCCTCAGACACGCTACAATAGCATTTTTGTGCACAATTCTCAAAACACCCACAAGATGCCCCTTTTATTGGTGAAACCGATATTACAAAACTGATATCCGATTATAGTAAAATGCTTAAATATCAGGGAAAATATTGGTAAATACTCTGTATGTAGTTGCAAAAATGACAGACGCCAAACCAAACGAGGCATTTGTCCTACTTTGCCAAAACCTGTTCAAGTTTGAAAGCCTCATAAGACAGTTCATATAAATAGCAAGATATTAACACCTTTATTTCAACCCCCACAAATTATACAGAACTACGCCCAAAAACCCCATCCCCCTTTAGTTGTGAGGAACAGTGTGTTGTCATGCTACAGGGTTGAAATATGCTGTCTGCACTCACGGCAACTGTACTCTTTTTATTCATTATTTCCTCACACCCCATATTATTATTTTCACCAGACCATAATAATAACAATTTATCAATTGATAATTAATCATTCTTTTTGCAAAAATCATTGTTATTTGTGAACATAGGCATTTAAGGAAGGCTTTAAGACCAAGCAGAGATCTCTTTAAATTTTCTTATGGTTTTTAAGGATGTTACAATGCTATTTTATAATGTTATTGTTTTACTTCATACTTTAATCTCCGTTTACAAACCAGTTTGACTGACTTTCTAGTTAACGCAACGGCCCTGCAGCATTCTTTCATATCTTTCTATCTTCAACTTTTGTGAATGTGTGAGTGCATGTACTTATGTGTTAGATTAGTTTATTTCTTAGATTTATCTAATAAAGCATTATTCACATTGAAAATGTGATGCGGGAGAGAGGACTCAAAAGCTAGAGTGGCGATTACAGTTCTTTATTTAAGACAGAGTCTTGACCACAGGTAATCCAATTTAAATGAGAGAGAATAACGAACTGAAGAAACCCGTAGATTAGGAAATAACTTGAACTCAAAAACTCCTCTGTGGCAGGGAAGACCAGAGCACTGGCGAGAAACACAAACTCACGAAGAGGCTGATGAAGGGTGAGCTCCAATCAGGTAAGCCGTATCAGCTCTTGGCAGGTAGGGTTCTGTGGATATATGACGAGCACAGAGTAATTCCAGCAGCGGTGGTAAAATAGTGACACACCCTGACAGGACAGGACAAAACGTAGAAGAGACACTGGTCAAAACGCACCTGTGACTAGGGTTGTAACGGTATGAGATTTTCACGGTATGATAATCTTTTCAGAAAATACCGCGGTTATACGGTTTCACGGTATATGGTATTAAACAATCAAGACAGTTTTTTTTGGTGGGAAGGGGGTTGAACAAATGTTTGAAAGTAGGGATGCAAAATATTGATCAATTCCATAATCGATTGTCGTTTAAATTAACAATCAATTTATTTATTAATCGTTAACCATAATGCTGCAAAATGGATCTATTGCAGGCAGCAGTCACTGGCATGACAGGATGTGCAAAAGCCACACACACACACTTCATTCTACAGTTTACATCTTTTGAAAATATACATTTTAATAATAAAATATACATTTTATTCTTATATTTTTATTGTTTCATTTTATTTCATTCGTTCATAGCTATATATATGTATATTTTCTTCTGTGTTGTATTCTTTAATAATTGCACTGTCCATGGAGTGGACCTGACTCACATTTCTCTGCTGGTTATACTGTATATGCTCTAAATGAATTTGTATGTGACAAATAAAAATCTTAAATCTTGAAATCAGAATGAATCACAATGCATAGTGGTAGAACAACCATCTTAACTCAAGCTCTCTCCTACTTTGTATGTGTATGATCATGGAACAGCGTTCCAACATCAGAGTCAAAGTCAGAGAGGCTTTATTATCATTTCAGCTCAATACAGCTTGTACACAGTGAAAAAAAACAGCGTTTCTCCAGGACCATGGTGCTACACAAGACTACATTAACTACAAAACTCACCTTGTACTGAGCAAAAGACTACACATAATTAAATTATATTAAATAATCTAAGATAATACTAAAACTGGAATGAAGAAATTTAAAAAGTAAAAAGGTTGAACTTAAAACAAATTCCGTATGTGCATGCAACAGTGCAACAGCCTGGGACATTACAATACACACACACACAAACACACACACACACATACTGATATATATATATATATATATATATATATATATATATATATATATATATATATATATATATATATATACAGACCAAAAGTTTGGACACACCTTCTCATTCAAAGAGTTTTCTTTATTTTCATGACTATGAAAATTGTAGATTCACAATGAAGGCATCAAAACTATGAATTAACACATGTGTAATTGTATATGGAATTATATACGTAACAAAAAAGTGTGAAACAACTGAAAATATGTCATATTGTAGGTTCTTCAAAGTAGCCACCTTTTGCTTTGATTACTGCTTTGCACACTCTTGGCATTCTCTTGATGAGCTTCAAGAGGTAGTCACCTGAAATGGTCTTCCAACAGTCTTGAAGGAGTTCCCAGAGAGATGCTTAGCACTTGTTGGTCCTTTTGCCTTCTGTCTGTGGTCCAGCTCACCCCTAAACCATCTCGACTGGGTTCAGGTCCGGTGACTGTGGAGGCCAGGTCATCTGGCGCAGCACCCCATCACTCTCCTTCTTGGTCAAATAGCCCTTGATGCCTTCAGTGTGACTCTACAATTTCCATAGTCATGAAAATAAAGAAAACTCTTTGAATGAGAAGGTGTCCAAACTTTTGGTCTGTACTGTATGTATATATATATATATATAGCACATGCGGGCACCATGGGACCAGCTACATCATTATTTTTTATCATGCTGTAGATGAAGCTACGTAAAGTTTATATTATTTTCAGTGTGTGAGATGGTCTCCTTTAATTTTTGCCAGCTTTTGATACTCGGCCCTCTTCTGAAAAAGGGGCTGGGAGCACCTGCTCAATTAAATAAAAAAAGAAAAGATGAAAAACACACACACACACACACACACACACACACATTTTGGTTACCCTAAAAGTGGCCATCTGTAACAAGCTATAAAATATTATATGTTGGGGTTTTTTAGCTAAAAATTCACATACACACTCCAGGGACATGAGATACTTATTTTACATCTTATTAAATAGGGCATAATATTAAATAAAATTGATAATAATAAAAAATAATTGTCAATGTAAAATAAAATTGAAACAATACAGAAACTTGCAATCAGAGAAAAAAAATTATATATATATAGTAGTATGTGGCTTTGGAAAGTAAATAATGTGTCACTCAACACTCAATTACATCTGATGAGAAAAGTTAGACTGATTTATGGTATTATGAATGTCTGTTGTTTTTCCTCAAACACACAAAGGGCCCTATTTTAACGATCTGAAACGCAAGTGTCAAAGCGCAAGTAACTTTGTGGGCGGGTCTCGGCGCTGTTGCTATTTTCCCGGCGGGATAAACGGCTCTTGCGCCAGGCGCAAATCTAAAATGGGTTGGTCTGAAGTAGCTTCATTATTCATAGGTGTGGTTTGGGCGTTATGTGAAATAAACCAATCAGAGCATCATCTCACATTCCCTTTAAGAGCAGGCGCGCTTGTTCTAAAGCGGATTCCTATTATAACGGCGGATTTGCCAGACGCGCGCCAGGAGCGGTTCACAGCCAAGGAGAGCAACGCTCTCGTCAGGGACGTTGGGGATGGAGAAACCCACCCAAAATAACTTCGGTTAAAAAGGCGTATTATCATTTGGGTAAATGTGTAAGCTAGATGTATGCTTTTATAATAAATTGTCTATCTATCTATCTGTCTATCTATCTGTCTATCTATCTATCTATCTATCTATCTATCTATCTATCTATCTATCTATCTATCTATCTATCGTAATAATGTATGATTTGCAAAAATGATAACTGCTGCTTCTGTGTAGATGAGAGAATCATTGATTACATTGATTGGGCTATGGCCAAGCATGCGCCCTTAAAATAGCATATGAATAACATGCGCAACGCGCCACTGACTTTAAACTATTTTTTCCTGGTTAGTGGCGCAATTGTTTTCTAAACCTGCAAAATAGCATGAAGGAACGTTTGCGCCGGAACACGCCTCCTTTTTTGCGCTGAACTGCCCAGGGAGCGCAAGTTCATTCCCTAGTTTAGCGACGTGCTTCTGTGGAGGGAAAAGCGCGCTTTGCCCGGGTGCAAAATAGGAATGACACATGCGTCGGTGTACAAAGTCAATTGCGCTGGGTGCAAGATAGGGCCCAAAGAGTGACTTCAGACTCCGCACTTTGAATTTGAGGTTGGTCACAATTGTTACAGCTGGAAACAAAGGAAGGAAAACAAACATACAAATTCAAACAAGCAGGTAAATTTATTAAGGCAACTGAGGAGAAGCTTCCAACATAGGAGAATCAAAAATGAGGTGATCAAAGGAAGCTGAGAAAACAGTCTTTTCAATCAGGACCACTTCCGTCAAGTATATTTATGACAATTGTAATCGCATACAGTTAGTGTTGGTGGTAAGGCTATGTTCTGGACAACACTCCATACGCTTGTCCATGCAGCAAGACAAACCCCCCTGGGTTACAGAACAGAACCAGTATACGCATACATAATTACAATTCACAATTACATGAGTTGTAAACAAAATGTGATAGAGACTGCTTCCAATGAAGAGACTGTAAAGAAAGAACAAAGTTAGATCGGATTACAGGTTCAGTTGGTGGAGTTGGGGTTGGTGGAGGGAGTTAATTGCAAGCAGCGATGCGATGGAAGAGACACTGAAGAATGGGAATTTAAATAGACCGCAGGTGATAGGTGTCAAGACTGGATTGGTCCACGTCAGGAACAGCTGACTGTCAGCTGATGCAAGCGTGACTAACGTGGCCTGACTGAACTAACGCGATGCTCGATATCTGAGCTAAAGCTTCTAATCCTTTGATTGATAGCAGAGGATTCCAGGACTGACAGGTAGGCAAAGGACTTGCTAAGAAGCTTGTAACCTTGAGACCAGCCAACAAGCAACTGTGGTGAGGCAGGTGATTCCGTGACATTAATCAGCAACATTAATTAAAGGCCCAAACATTTTCTTATATATCTGTTTACACTGTGATATTTTGCAATTTCCAGCAACATTCAACTATCAGAAGTTAAAGTTTTGCATCATGTTCAGTGTTGGGCAATTTACTCTGAAAATGTAATCAAATTACTGATAACTGATTACTCCTTTTAAAAGTAATCATGTTACTGTTCTAATTTAATTGATTTCAAAAGTAATGAGTTACATTACTTTTGTCTCTATGAAATTTATGGAATCCCAGCATACAGGCTCCTAAAAAAAAATTGTGTTCTGTGAATGTTGATGCTTTAATAACAAATGTTATTTTTAACTAAAGCAAGCGGCTGCTGTGTGCACGGTTTGGCAGAATGCCAGCAAAGAGCGCTGCATTTATAATCTCTAAAAGACATCTCAGTTTATCTCAATCTCACAAAACTCTGTTATAACACAATCAACATATGCATAATTAGGTCTCTAATCCACTGCCACTTGACTTGACAGTGCATGTGCTACATCCTTTTTACAGTCCCTAGATAATAGAACACTGCATTCTGTCAGCAATGTAAAACGACAATAACGTATAGAGACCTCGGCTTGTAACTATACTCTAATTACATTTTGAAAATTATAACGCGTGAGATTACTCCGATACAAAAAAGTAATCAAATTACAATAACATGCTACTAAGTAATACGTTACTGCCCAACACTGATCATGTTAAAATGCAATAAATATGCAACAATGTGCTGAAAGCACTCTGGACTGGTGTTTGTAATTTTTGTAATTATTTGTGATTTTGTTTGTATGCAATCTATATTTCTTACATTTGCAAGATGGAAATGGGTTTTAAAATGAGGCTCTGTTGTTCATCTGACTCAGAGACACTAATGAATCAGGATAAACTGTAAATCCAGCATAGAGAGGTTCAGTGAATGTGGTGTTGAATGTGTGTAAGTGTGTGAGTGTGTGTGTGTCAGAGACACTGTAGAAGGACAAAATCCCGGATGACCAGTCCAGATACACTCCTAATTTATTAGAGAAGGGCAAAGGGGCAGGAATATCGGTGGTCTTATTATTGTTCCAAAAAGTATACATTTTATCATAAAAGAAAAGACTCCAGGACATTTCATTGTGTCCAAACCGACAGTCACTCCCTTCTTTCCTGTTGATTCCCTTATATGTCACTGCTATATGACCTGAGCCTTCCCATTCAGCCTCCCAGTAACAGCGTCCTGCCAGACTCTCAACACACAGCACCTGGTCATAAAGCTTAAATCTGTCTTGGTGATCAGGATATGGCTGATGATCTTTTCCACACTTTATTTCTTTTTTATCTTCAGACAGGATGAGTTGAGTATGTGCTGTGTTTGGATTCAGTGTGAGATCACAGGCATCTGGACAGAAACACAACAGATTATAGTAACAGTGTCATTTTTTAGCTTAGTGAGTGCATGTGTGTACGTGGGATGTGTGTGTCATAACTCCTATATGTCTGCATGTGAGATGAGGGTCATTAGAATATGAATGACATCACCACCAACAAGTATGTGTTTGTCTGTGGGTGAGGGTTTACATTTTCTCAGTCCTGGTCTGACCCTGAAATGTCCTCCATGTTCCAAACTAAACGGAGACAAACACAAAAAATAACAAATGTTCAATAGAATGATAACTGAAATGATGTTAAGTAGTGGCACAATTAAAAAAATGAGTGATCAAAAAAAAATATTTAAAACATTTTTTAAAAATTCTTTAAAAAAATCTGTTGTGTTGGTTTCTGAGTATACAATATACATTTTTAATTTCAATTTTGGCACAATCCATGTTATATAGTGTGTTGTGGTAATTCATAAATATTCTGAGATGTTGATGGGAAATGCAAAAAAATTATCACTTTATCATATACAATATGTCAGTGGATGGCAATCATTGCTGTGTCTGTGATGCTTTTTTATCCTCCATAATCAATCACATCTGTGACAAAAATATTAGGAAGTCTAAACCCAGCACTAGATTACCCTTGTCTCACATGCAGACATATGACTTATAACACACATACAACTCAAACACAGACATGCACACACACCGAGCTAAATAATGGCACTTGTTATTCTCCATAGAGCTGGACTACAAGTATCATTTAGCATCTTTGCAACATTAACATGTTATTTTCATGTTTATTAATGCGAAGTCAATTAAAACATGAAACTCTATCGAAATTAACACGAAGTGACATGCACTATGTATTTGGTAATACTTTAATTAGGTATTTCATCTAAGTTATCATGATTCACATTTGGTCAAACTTTTTTTAATCAACCAAGATTAATATTATCTTTTACTGATAAACATACTTAAGTATCTGCAGTTTGTAGTCTGGATCCTGCAGTTTGTGTTTGAGCAGCTGGACTCCTGATTGTCCTGGGTGATTGTAGCTCAGATCCAGCTCTCTCAGCTGTGAGGGGTTACAACTCAGAGCTGAAGACAAATAACCACAGCCTTCCTCTGTCACCATACAGCCTGACAACCTACAGACACACACATTCAGGTAATCTACAGACAGATCATCTACAAACACACATCAACATTAGGACCGTCTAACTATACATTACCCTTAATACCTCAGTATTTGCAACTGACAGTTTGGACTCTTCAGTCCATCAGAGAGCAGCTTCACTCCTGAATCTTGTAAGTCATTGTTACTCAGATACAGCTCTCTCAGGGCAGAGTTTGAGGATTGAAGGGATAATGACACAATTTGACAATCCTGAGCAGTGAGATTACAGCAAGCAAAACTGAAAAAGAGAAAAATGCATGATAATTAAATACTTATCTTTCTACAACTAATATTTGACTAATATCAGATTCACTATATCCTGAAAATAGACACAAGATGTATTACTCGGCACAAAAACTGTAATTCCTTTCATAAGGAATTTTGATTAAAGGTGTCATATGATGTGATTATTTTTTGGAGTATCACAAGCTCTTGGTGCATAAAGAAGATCTGTAAAGTTGCAAAGACTTAAGTCTCAAATCCAAAGAGATTTTATTTATAAAAAGTTAAGAATCAACCACTTCTACCTAAAACATGTCACATGTTTACGTCGCGATGTGGGGAAATTTACATAATGTGGCTTAAATGTTCATCCAAAGAAAGGCGGCGTAACTTTTATTCTTACTGTTAGTTCCGACTCACAGTCTGTAAGTACATTTTCATATGTAATGTACAGTAGGTAGCCATTCAAAAGGCCCTTTTTACCACCGCGGGTACCGCCGCCGCCGCGTTTGTAAAGTGCATTTACAGCTTTTGATCGCTGAGTGGCGCTTTAACCAAAAGGTATCAAACAAGCGCATCAAAGCACATTTTCGCAAATAGATGTCAGTTTTGCCTCGCTGATGTGTTACATTTGACTGCTTCAGTCACGGAAAATGAAAGAAAAACACTATAGTTTAAATATTTAATATATTTAATATTTAATATTCATAGATGAAAGTTTGTTATTTATGAAGTTATGTGCATTTCTTAGAACAAATTCAAGCAGGATAAATGTCAAGCCTGTGCCTGAGTCTGTGCTTACATTTTCTAAGCTACATGGTATTAAACCATATTTTAGATTTGACACATTTAAAAGGTGTGCAGTATTATTTATATTATATTAATTATGTGTTATATTATTCAAAAGAAATTGTGGTTTACTTTGTGGTTTACTTTGCATTGGAGCATTAAAAGTGGTAGCCTATTTTAGGGGGTAGGCTACATGGATTAATATGCAAAATGTCAATATTTTCATATATTATGACTATATTTTAATTTATATTTTAAATATAAATATATTTTTTTTCCTTTAATAAAACAACATGCATTTTTTTATTCATTAACTGTCCTTTATTTTGACAATTTATTAGGAAAAAGACATTTGTCTGTAAACTAAATAAAGAAATTGTTGCATGTTTAAACTAATAATTCATTTAGCAGTCAAATTTATAACTGCAACAAGATGATAAAAAAAAGACCTGGAAAGACCTTTATTTTTATTTATTAATTAATTAATTTATTTATTTATTTAATACTAGCCCATCATGCATCTAACCATCCACTCGGCGTTAAGAGCTGTTAAGATTAAAACTGGCAGCTCAGCAGTGAGTCAGTGTCATGGACGGAGGACCTGTTAATATATTTTCTAGTTTATATTTCCATCTCGTTATGCCACTAGTTTAGTTGTTTTTTTTTCTTATAGAACTTATTTGTAAATAGAGCAGACACTTTCTGTGTGTTTACACCAGACACGAGAGTTGCCATCCGTGCCCCACAGCGAAAAGTGTGTCTAAACTTGATGACATCACACTATAGTGTCAAATCATCTGAATGTAGTGTCAGAACATTTCGTCATAAACAGAACTAGCATCAGTTCACTGATGGGGATCGTGTCCAGTGTATCCATCACTGTGTTCTGTTGTCTTTTGTTGGATCGTTCCACTTGTGTCCGGTGTAGACCTGGCGTGCGTTTTTTATTGTTTTATTTTACAGCCCTGCTTGTTTTAATGTTTTTATTAAATATCTGTATTGTCTGCATGGTCATATTATCGTATTATTTACTGCCATCCGACCTACAAAAGTAAAGCCTGGCGATTCGATCAACGAGCATTTCTGCAGGTTGATTTTTGGCGAATGTGCTGTGCTTGTGCAGCCGCGGTCGTCTTCATTTCGTTGGGTGAAACATCTCTCTCACTCGCAGCAGAGTCTGTGAGCAGCAACAACTTGCAGAATACCAGAAACACGCTCCGCCTTCACTCCGTGAATAAAGTATTTCAGTATGTTTGATGTTATGTTCATAACGTAGCACAGGGGTACTCAAGTTCAGATGCCAAGGGGGCCACATTTAAACCATATTAAATATGAAGGGCCACAAAATACAACTTGCATAGTAAACCTTTATGACAATATTTACAGTTTTTACTTATATAGAAATTCAGTGCATTACCTATCTTGCTAGGTAAGTCTTGCTAGTCTTTGTTCTATTTAAAGTAATACTGAACATAAAATAATAATTTTAATGTGGATAATAATTTTCTTGCGATATTAATGCAAAAAAAGAGAGTTCATACTCACAGTATTAAAAAACCTTGCTAGGTAAGTCTTGATAGTCTTTGTCCTATTTAAAGTAGGCTAATACTGAACATGAAATGAAACATGTGGATTAACAGTTTTCTAGCAATATTAATTATTAATATTAAGCAAAAAAAATAGTTCATACTCAGAGTATTAAGAGTATCTTGCTAGTCTTTTTCCAATTTAAAATAATACTGAACATGAAAATAAAAGTTTACAATTCTGGAACAAAAAGGTAGATTAACATCAATTAGATTAAAAAAGTATACTCAGAGTATTAAACAATGTATGAAGAAAATCATTGAGCAAATACAGGCTATTTCTCAAGCCTTGATGAAAAGTAGTCCTTATTCTTTGTGGGAAATCTGAGTCTGCATTCTTTTAACCAGTGCTTTCAGGTCTGGCTGTTGCTCACTGGTAGCTGCTCTAAGACAGTCTGTCAAATGTCTGTCAGTTAGACGATAATTTCCCCCCCAAAACGCTATAAATCCACCCCCCCCCCAAAAAAAAGCTATAAATATTTTTTTGTTTGTATTTTTTAAAAAGTATTTTGTCTTTTATTTTTCGTGTTTGTATTTATGAAGAAAAAACGATGTTACGTGACAGTTCTCCATTATACAGACGTGAGCGCTCTGTAAGTGGCACTAAAAGATTTTCAAACTTTCACAGAGACCTCAAACAGAAAGCACAAACCTTTCTCGACAATTACCCCATTGACAATTTGAAAATAAGTTTTGTTTTTCATGCTGTTAAGACGATCATCGGCCCATTTACACACTGCAATATAGATGTGCGCATCAGCTCTAACGTCACCCAAATCAGCTGTGAAAGTGCGCAGCTCTGAATGCACGAGCTATGCTTAGCGCCCCGCACACGAAAGTTGCCTGACAGTTTTACCGCTTGTTTTGCTATGGTTGCACTTTTCGGAGATATCAAGTAGCTATATAAAGTCTCACTAAACATTCCACACACATCACAATGACGATGATGAATGTTATTTTTTATTAATCGACCAACGGATTATCGACCGTCCGCAATATACATAGATATAAATCATTAAGCATTAAATCTTTAATTGCTGCTTTCTGCTGTGAAAATTTTGTTTGTGATGAAAATAACAGTTTTGTCATGTTATTTTATCACAGATCGATTAACTTCTTCAAGAATTCAAATTCAGATAGCATGCTGATAATGCAGTAGCACTGTAAGATTACATTTGTTTGAATGCATTATTGCGAAAGCGATTGAGTGTGAATCTGTTTAAACCATGCTTTAACCGGAAAATAATCAGTAAAAGAAACAGACAAACTCTTAACATCCCGCTCGACTCTTGCAGTCATTGTAACCTTCTGATCAAGCTAAATATGTTTAACATGAATTCTTGCTGAATATGCAGTTATATTATGGGCTGTTGGCATGAATTTTACTCGTGATGGAGCGCTCTTGGAGCGAGTGAAAACCACGACGCTCATATTCAAGTGTTTGTGCAAAAATTATTAATGTGCATTAATGACAGGGAGGCGCCGTCTCATCACTTTAATTTTTTCCTGATAATGAATTTATAACTTTTTAATTAACATAATATCGTGGTGTCTCTCACATTAAAAAGATGTGCTTCAGCGCGGAATATATTAAGATTTGATTATGTAAATTTAATATAAACCTCTGATTAGTTGAATATAACAAACGAACGACTAGAACTAGAAAAATCTTACGTGGGGGCAGACCATTTTTTAGTCTATAACCAAAACAACAGTCCTATATAAACCAGTTCAGCCTCATAAGACACTGTCCATATGAAAGAGCAATTCACACCTTTATCTCGACCCCCACAAGCCATAAATACCTACCCCCAAAAACCCAACCCCCTCCAGCTGAACTGAATTCGGTCTGTTTTTTGGCTGTGAAGAACGGTGTGTCACTGGGCTGAAACATGCCTGCACTCAGCAGCACTACTCTTTGTATTCATTATATTCTCGCAGCCCATATTATTATTTTCACAAGACCATAATGATAATAACAAATCACAATAATTAATCATTATTTTACGAAAATCATTGTTATTTGTGATCGTGGGTGTTTGCGGAAGGCTTTAAGACCAAGTGGAATCCTCTGTTCCCGCCTCACAGCGCGCGGGACTCGCACTCAGTGATGCAGCTTCACTGTCTGCGGTTTGACTTTACTGAATTAGATTGAGGCAAATAAAACTTATTGATCACAAGCCCAACATTTAGCAAGCAGGAAAACATTCAATCTAATGGAAGGAAGACGTATTTCATTGAGCTAATGCTGTTAATGCTGAGAGAGAGAGAAACTAGTCTAGGGCTATTCTTAAACTTGGAGCTCATTATATTGAAGTACAAATCCAAACACCAGAAACGTTATGCATTTTATGAATAATGAAATGTTATGAAAAGTATGCATTTTATTTATTCACATGCTGTATGATTGAAATAATATTTTAGTTCACAACTTTATGTTCCGTTGTTTAAAAAAATACTTTATTGGCTAATGTTTCATAAACCTTCAGTGGTTATATGCTCTAAAATCCATGCCATTAGTAATTTCACAGTATTTTCACCTCCTAAATCACTAACCTTTAAAGTCACAATTCTATAATGGTCAAAATTACTCAGGCCAATGGTATTTTTTAATGACATTATTTTATTATTTTTAATTTTATTTTTTTTAATAATTGTAGCCTACATAAATAGGTAAAGCAAAACAAATATTCGGATCGTCCCTTATATTTTTTATTTATTTTATTTTTTTATTTCTTTATTATCATTTTTTTTAAACATATTTTCTACAAGAATAAACATGATAACATATTATTAATTAATAAAAATAATTTAAGCAATTAAAAACTTTTTTTTAAACTTGAATTTAAATAATATTAAACTAACTTTAAATTCTCAAGGAGTTTATAAGTAAAAAATGGTAAAATGTCACAGTGCATTTTAAATAGCCTAAATGAACTTGTGTTAACAATATAATTAGAACTAACAATATAATTAGATTTTTTAAATGAACAATTCCTGTATAATTTGGACAGCAACCTTTATAACAAACATTTTTAAATCGTCCACAGCTGAGCATCGCGGGAGGCTGATCTGCATCAGAGCGCGAGAAGTGAATGTGATGAAGTCATTTTCAGATGCAATGAAAAAAAAAAAAACTGGATAGCCTAGATTAGGCCCAGTTATTAAGTTAATTAAGTTTGTCAGAGGAAAAAAATATATGAGTCGTGTATAGGTTTCATTTTAACGGATTAATCACCTATTTTCGTTTGCTAACACACTTAAACACGCTAAAAAATAAATCAGAGTTTGTGAGAGGAAAAAATAAAGTCAGGTATAAGTTGCATTATATTACATTTAGAAATAATAATGGCTGGCCTAATAATGTTATAATGTACCAACAGGATATTTTTAGTTCCCTTCACTTTACAACAAATCCTTTAAATTTAACAAATTTATCAGAACAAAACAAGAATTAAAAATATATAATTCTAATGGATAAATATAATTGCAGTATATAATAATATAGGCTTAGTAATAAAAAATAATAATAATAATAATAATTTAAAGCTAAGCATAAGGTAAGGTTGGGCTTTCTCATTTGGGAGAAATCCAAACGTTTCCATATTCGTGATGTTGCCCATTTGAAGCTTAACTATTATTCATGAGGTAAATAGGCTGTGTAGTTCACGTGTTTCAGTATCGATGGAAAAAAATCTTAATTAACAATATGTCAAAGTGCTCACGCCGAAAGTCTGGTGAACGACTGCTGTTTCCAGTGAATATGTGCGCGAGGCACCAGCGCGATCAAACAGCTGAAACAAATAATACTTAATTTTTGGTCACACATAAGGAATAATTCAAAAATGCAAAGTGTTGGTAGTTTGAAAAATCAAGAATAATAACAGACTTAATACTAATTATTGCTAAATGCTGGACCATTCCCATTTCGCTCTGCATATGGAACCTGAAGATTTTTTTTTACTCCAAGAATAGACCGAAATGAAAATGAAATGAAAACATTTAGTGTATATATATATATACATAGGCCTTATATTTATTTATTGTTTAATAAAAATAGCAAGCATATGATCCTTTGTTTAAAGGTCTTCTTTTAATTTTTGTTTAGTAGACTGTAGCCTAAGAATATCCTACATTTTGAAATTAACAAATTGTACATTTTTGAATGTTTTTTTTAAATGTTACAATGTTATATCATAAAGTTATTGTTTTACTTCCTTCTTTTATCTCATTTTACAATTACATTCATTTTGCAATCTGTCCCTTTGCGCCACCTGGCAGTAGTTTCGCGAATGAATTACAGTTACGGTACACACGGCGGTAAGGCCCAAGATAGGCTGTCCACCTACTGTATTTGTCACTTGTTGCTTGCCATTTCTCCGATCACAAATGCAGACATGTTTTTATTTTTATGCAGCGCGATATGCAACACAACTTAAATTTTTTTTTAATTATAATCAGTAATTATGTCCCCACAGGATACAACAAATGCCTAATTTGTAATGGGTTTTATTGGTTTTGTCTCATCACGCCGGCATCCTGACATTTTATCCTACCTGTCAGGAACACACGGCATTACAGTTTTAAGGGGCGTAACATTTCCTTCACATGCTTGAGGCATTCGGCCAATCACAACACACTGGATAGCTGGCCAATTGGAGCACACCTCACTTATCAGAACAGCGAGCTTTGTTAAAATTGATGAGTTTCAGAAAGGCAGGGCATAGAGGGAAAACAATAATGTATAGTATGTGAAATTTTTTTTTTATACCAAATACACAAAGTAATGTTCTTTTTAGCATCATATGACCCATTCAATACATGATTAACCCTTTCGAGTCGATAAATTTGTATATGCGTTATGAGTCATTTTCTCCTGATAAACCCGAAAAGAACTTAAATTACACTTTCAGTTTTGATTGTACAGATAAGAGCAATGCATCAATCGAATCTGTAAAGGGTCTACATTTTTTTTATACAGACATAATAACAACAAAACTTTGTGCATTTATAAAATAAAGATAACAAAAGGTGTGCTGTCTGCAGCCTTTGTCTGCGGTGATCATTATTTAGACACGCATCAATAAAATGAACTGTAACTCAGTGAATACT
The DNA here is from genome assembly GCF_963082965.1 of Carassius carassius. NCBI lineage: Eukaryota > Metazoa > Chordata > Actinopteri > Cypriniformes > Cyprinidae > Carassius > Carassius carassius. Next base: position 20,902,409 of record NC_081802.1, read on the forward strand.
CAATGAAGAGACATGAGAAAACTTGACATGTCTACTTTTAGACTAAACAATTGCTGCCGAAAACAAATATTCTGTGATAAAGTAATCCATAATGAAACAATGCGATGTCCGTTTTTCACGTCTCTCTTCATTATCTTCTAATGTGACCACACACCCCCGCGCTGAACGCGCTATTCAGATTATAATGTTACACTGAAGCGCGCGGCTTGAATACGCCAACACAACAGAAGACAACACAGCGAGACTGTTCAAGTGTTTTTTATTTTACTGTTTGCTTTGCGATGAGAGGAATAAGTTAGACCTTTTCCAAACTATAATTCCTGACCAAATGTATAATCAAGTAAAACATGATGAAGTTTCAATAACAATATACAATACTATACTTTACAAAAGCTTGATGTAAATAATATAAATGTAACAAATAAATGTAAATGTAACAAATGTACCAAACAATGCTGTTCTTTCAATTTATCCCAAAACAACCTGAAAAAAATATTCTCAGCTCTTTTCAATATTAATAATAATAATAATGATGATAATTTTTTGTAGAAAATCAGATTGTTAAAAGGATTTCTGAAGGATTGTGTGACTGGAGCAATGATGCAAAAAAATTCAGCTTTGAAAGTCAGCTTTGATTGTTCTTAATAAACTGTTTAACTGCACTCACAAGTGAATATTAAATTATGTTGTGGGATACTTAAATATATTCTAAATAAACTACAAACATAAAAGTATATACATTTATTTTGTTCTCACATTCTTTCGTGTAGCTCTTCCCTGTCAGTCACAAACCTGACTGAAAGGCTCATTATGCATCTCATTATTTTCACATAATTTAGAAAGAAAAATTCTAGGCTACAAGCTCCAGTTCTCAAAAGTCCCGGGAACCAATGTTCTCTATAATGTTCAATGTACAATGTTCTCAGGGGAGTGCATGGTGATCACCAACACCTGAACCTCATCAGCAGAACAGCTTTTAAGCAAAGGGAAAGGAGAGTAAGTTGAGCTTCGACTCCAGAACGAGACTAACGCTGTGTTCTGGCTCTCTTTCATATTCAGGTGTCTGAGGAACAGCACGTCATGCGGCACCCACGGGTACTTTTTGCTGCACAACCAGGACTCCTGCACTAGAGGACGCCAGCACTGCACAGTCTACTTGCACCCACTGCTCAATAAACCACCCCACTGGGGACTTTATTGCATTACTGTCGTCTGTGTGAGCACTCTCTCCACCACAATGGGATTTATGGCCTATTCAAGTGATTTAACATTTTTAGTTTTTCACTAACCAAGCATAATTTTTTTCTCTAAATCACAATCATGTACATACGTGCTGCTCACATATTATTATAGCCAAGTTTGTGCTGATTACAGTGATATTAGACTTTAGCCATTAGATGTTTATAAGTAACTGAAAAAAGCACAAATGTCAGGGCATGACAAAACTTCTCCAGGCCCCAAAATACCCTTAGACCTCAGAGGGTTAAACACTTACAGAGCTTTTCTGCAGTTGATCACAGCTGGTATCAGTCTTCTTCTCCCCTCATTTGATGTGTTGTATTTCTTAAGGTCCATTTCATCCAGCAACTCCTCTGATATCTGAAGCATGTAGGTGATTGTTGAGCAGTGAGCAGAAGATAGTTTCTTCTGTGTGTGTTTGTCTGATTTCATAAACTCCTGAATCTCTCTGGACAGAGTCTGATCTTTCACTTCCAGCAGACAGAGAAACAAACTGATGGATCTTTCAGTGGAGAGTTCACGTCCATCTTTAATCTTCTCTTTAATGCACTGTGCGATTTCTCTGATGCTCTCTGATCTGTTCTCTGTTTGTGTCAGTAGATCCTGTAAGAGTCTCTGATTAGATTCCAGGGAGATGCCCAGCAGGAACCGCAGGAACAAATCCAGCTGTCCATTCTCAGTCTCAATGGCTTTGTCCACTACTCTTTCATAGAATTTGTGCAGTGAATCAAAACACTCTTGTGTAGTGCTACTTATGTGGTAGTAAAACACATGGAAAGCAGCAAGAAACTCCTGAACACTCAGATGAATAAAGCTGTAGACTTTCCTCTGATGAATCACAGATTCCTCTTTAAAGATCATAGTGCAAATCCCAGAATAAACCGAGGCGTCAGTGACGTCTATGCTGCTCTCAATCAGGTCCTCCTCATAGAACATCACATTAACCTTCATCAGCTGTTTGAAAGCCGCTTCAGCAAGTTTCAGAATCACTTCTCTGTTGGACGGCAGGAGTTTTTCTGAATCTCTCTCTTCATACTTCTGCTTCCTCATGTTGATCTGAATCAGCAGGAAGTGGATGTACATTTCAGTCAGAGTTTGAGGGATTTCTGCACTCTCATCTTGTTTCAGGAGGTTCTGTAGCACAGTGGATGAGATCCAGCAGAAGACAGGGATGTGGCACATGATGTGGAGGCTTCTTGATCTTCTAATGTGTGAGATGATTTTGCTGGCTTGATGCTCATCACTGATTCTCTTCCTGAAATATTCCTCCTTCTGAGGCTCAGTGAATCCCTGAATTTCTGTCAGAAGGTGGATGTATTTGGAGGGGATCTGATTGGCTGCTGCTGGTCTGGAGGTGATCCAGATGAGAGCAGAGGGAAGCAGCTCTCCTTTGATGAGGTTTGACATCAACACAGCCACTGATGAAGTCTCAGTCACATCACAAACTTTCTGAGCATCTGAAAACATCAGTGTGATTCTGCTTTCATCCAGACCATCAAAGATGAACACAACTTTACACTGCTCATAAATCTGTGAGTCCAGATCTTGAAGTTCAGGATGAAAGTCCAGCAGAAGTCTGTGAAGACTGTACTGCTGATCTCGGATCAAGTTCAGCTCTCGAAATGGAAGCACAAACATGAAATCTACATCCTGATCGGCTTTTCCCTCGGCCCAGTCCAGAATGAACTTCTGCACAGAGACAGTTTTTCCGATTCCAGCGATGCCTTTAGTAAGAACGGTCTTGATCTGCTCTTTCTCCTTGCATCCTGCTTCAGGTGAAGCTTTAAAGATGTAATTGCAGTCAATTTGAGTGTCTTGTGAGTGTTGTGTTCTGGCTGTTTTCTCCATCTGTAAAACCTCATGTTCTTCATTCACTCCTTCTCTCTCTCCCTCTATGATGTAGAGCTGTGTGTAGATCCTGTTCAGGAGGGTTTCATTCTCTTGGAGTTTGGTTCCTTCAAATAATTTTTCATACCTTTTTTTCATGATGATTTTGTGCTGGTCTTTGACTGTCTTCTGGTCTCCAGTCTCTAGTATTTGTGTCTGCAGGATTTCTTTACTTCTTTTCTCTCTGAAATGAGTCTGATCATGGTATGTAGAGGATGGAAAATATTGGATTGGCTCATATATCTCTTTCCTGTTTAAATAATAAAAAATTAATAGAAATGACAATGAGTGATTACAATGACAATTACAGTTAAAGACAAGAAAAAAAATATTCGTTATCAGATATGATTTTAAAGCAAATGCAAGTATGAATGTATATTTAATGTTACTTCATTGAGTCTATTTAGTGACTAATCATATGAAACCTTAGACATTTTCTGGATCCTATTGGGCAGAGTGTGTCTGTTTCTTATTGGTCTTCCCCATGTTAATTGTTTATTTAAAGTATATAGTTTATTTTTAGTATTTTGTGTTAAATAGGATAGGTACTCTGTGAGATGGTTTCTCAGGAGTGCCTCTGGATCTTGTTGACATTTATTTTCCCTTGGCATTTCTTATAACATATAGTTAAAGTTTTGTTGATGTTATATTTCCTTTTTTCTTCATTATCCCTACACTTATGTTTATTATCATTACTGACTGTTGTTGTATTAGTTAAATTAAAACATTTTGCATTGATTATTTTTTGTTGTTAATGTTTGATTCCTCTTTTTTGTTGCAGATTTATATGAGTGGGTCATAACAATTGTGAATTTGCAACTTCATGTTCATACTAACAGAAGGTCAGAGGTCACTGGTCCATCACTAAATTGAAATGGGTGATCCATGGATGTGTTACTCTTCACAGAAACACAGCTGGGTTCTGGAGACTCTGATCTCGGTCTCCTGATACCAACAAAAGACAAAAATGGCATTTTACAGCATTAACTAAACTCAGTATGCACCACGGATATACATTTACTCATTGTTGATACTTTACTTCAAGTTTATTGGGATAAAAGTGTGTATGCAAAAACAGTGTCTCACTTGGTACCAGAGGCCATTGTATCATTCAGTTCAAGGATATGATTCATCAAAGACTGGTCATTCTGTAATGGAACTTGATTCAGGATATGGAGAACTCATTTTAGAGGCAGTATCCTCTTTTTCTAATTTCCTAAAATAGAGGTTGGTTTATGCATTAAAGGATGCTGTAGTGCCTTTAAAATGCTTTAACACATGATTTACTAAAATACACAATAAACCCTTGAAGTAAAAGAGAGATATCTCCTCACTTTCCTCATAAAATAAAAAGTAAACCTACAGTTCAATGTAGTATAATCTTTATACTGAAAGAAAGTGTTTGACATTTGTATTCAAATTTATGTTCTATTTCTTGTTTTTAGTCTTTACAGATATAATTTGTTCATAAATGGAAAACAAATATGACTGAACTAAATTTTGTATTCAGTTTCACATGACTTAATCCGAGGACAAACAATACAAAGAGGAAGTGATTATTACAGAAAAAAAAAAAAAAAAAAAAAAAATATATATATATATATATATATATATATATATATATATATATATATAAAATGACAGGTGGTAAAGACATTATAGAAGACCATAAAATATATTTATCAAATTTCAACCTTCATTTTCTGATATGTGCTTTAAATAACACTAATATAAACAAAAAAAGTAGTTTAATATAATACCAGGTAGAGATAAGGATCATTAAAAAATAATAATTCCTTTATCAAAACTAAACCATTACAGATAAGGTTCAGTACAATAGAAATTAAAACAAAGTATTATAGCAATTAATTTATAGGTGCATCTAGACAATCAGCTTGTAGGTGTCTTATCTTCTCCCATTTGTGCAAAGAAAATCAATAATTACTAACTCAATGATGTTAATATGATCACAGTACTTAAACATTTTTTACTGTAAACTTCTCATTCTGTACAGATCTAGAAATATTTTTAAACAATTACACATCTTAAGTTTCAGATTTCTGAAATTATTTGAAAATATCATAAGGAATTTCACATGAAATGATCCTAGTTTGAAATCTCATGAAGACCAAAAATCTAAACGGCAGCTCATTTTATATGACTACATGTTTATAAAGACAACTTATCATGAAATATGAAATACTTACCGTGAAATGTGTGGCTGTTTAAATGGAGTATCAAAGGTTTACAACCTCAGAACAGTGCCTCTTTTATTCTTCACTTCCTGTTCTGGAAAATCCTCTCAGCATTTTTCTGTTCTCAAAAGACATTGGGGGAAATCCATAATTTACATTTTTTTACGAGTACATTTACACTGTGGAAGTGTCAGGGAATCACTAAAGTCACAATCACCAGCCCTGACACACACCCAGGGCCTTCGCAAGTGGGGTGAAAGGTAGTGACTATTATAGGGGCCGACGGCCGAGGGGGGGCCGACGGCCGAGGGGTGGCCCCCGGCGATCTCAAACATCTGGCTGAGGCTAGCCTTAAAAGACGATCAGGACAGTTGACAGGCCACTACTGCATGTCGTCACGAAAGCTTATCATTTTCATGTGTTTTTAAGCCTGACCACTTTCCAATTTAAACATTCAAAAGAGTTTAAACCATTCAAACACAAGACGCGGAAAATCTCAACTCGCGCGCTATGTTCGGTGCGCAAGCATCTCACAGTCTCAAAACCGCATCTGACAGACAGCGACACTAAACCGAGCTCTCCTTTGCGAAGTTCTCCTCGAACTTCCTCCTGCACCTGAACGAACAAATACAAATCGCAGTTTAAACAAACAGAAAAGGATGTGAAAGAGCCCACTTCAGCACCACAGTGTTCTGGTGTTCAGGGCTCACGCAGAGAGAGGCGTCTCAAAACACTTTTTAACAGAATTTGCCTCTTTTTGCTCTTGTACCGACAAAAACATACAAAATATGTCAAAATATCCGTCTTGGAAAGCATGTTCGAAAAAACTGTCGGTTATGTCTTAAGTGAAAGTAAACAGTTAAGAAAAATATCGGATGTATATTATATTGGATGCTTCATCGTCTCTTAAAGTGACCGCGCCTAATTTAGCTACTAGCTGCTGTAATTTTAATCCAAGAAAATTAAAGAAATACATTTATATTTTTTTTTAAGTTTTAATAGTAGGTGCAGGACACTATAATTAATTTAGGTAAGCGAGTATAGCAAAATAAATCGAGCTGTGACATATTATACCCAAAAAATCTTCATACATTGGTTTCATCGGCCCCGAGCACAGTCCTCTCTTGCCTGCGGGTGTCGCTGTTGGACAGTGTTTTCTCTACTTCCTGTTGGCCTTCTGTAGCAAATTGTAGCTCCGTGTAGCTGTTTTTATTTTATTTTTTTCTCTAGAATCTTTATCTTACTATCACTCTCTGTTTTTTAAAGTGGTAAAATATAACTTAATTCACACCATATTTCTGATATTATCGATCAATCTTATCAGATTAACTTTGATCGTTCACTTTTATTTTATTTCCGTGAGTGCAGTACACCTGCAAAGCGTTAGCACTCGTTAGCTTGTCATTAGCGTCTTCATTCGAACCTATCGCTGTTTTCTTTTCTCCTCTCCCTCGCTCCAGTTTTTCACAAGTTCATCAAACAACCGCAGTAAGAATTTTCATCAAGCACGGTGAGTAATGGCTTCTCCTATCATTGTTTCTTGCACCTCTTGCCACATGTACAGTTTATCTATCTCTGTCGCTGATGAGGGATTCACATGTGATAAATGCAGGGAAATAGTTAGGCTGACAGAGAAGATTTCAGAATTAGAGACACGCATCCAAACTTTAATTGAGGATAGTAAAAATGTTAGGGCTCTAGATACGGCTTTGGATGCGTCTAGCTCAGGGATTCCTGTACATTGTTCGGTTCCGGAAACAGAGCCCCTGCAGCAGGGCAACTGGGTGACGGTGAGGCAGCGTAGTCGTGGGTCAAAACACCGCTCTTCTGTTCCGATCAAAACATTAAACAGGTTCTCCCCACTAAGTGATGCACCCACTGAGAAACCTGATGAAAGTGCTCTAGTTATTGGTGATTCTATTGTACGGAACGTGAATATAGAGACACCAGCCACCATAGTCAAATGTTTACCGGGAGCCAGAGTGCCTGACATCTTGGCAAATTTAAAAGTGCTGGCTAATGCTAAACGTAAATACAGTAAGATTGTTATTCATGCCGGCGCTAATGATGTTCGACTTCGCCAGTCGGAGATCACTAAAAATAACATTAAAGAGGTGTGTGAACTTGCAAGCACGATGTCAGACACTGTAATATGCTCTGGTCCCCTCCCTGCTTACCGTGGTGATGAGATGCATAGCAGATTGTCATCACTCAATGGCTGGATGTCTAAGTGGTGCCCACAGAATAACATAGGTTTCATAGACAAATGGACGAGCTTTTGGGGCAGACCTGACCTGTTTAAAAGAGATGGTCTTCATCCCTCCTGGGGTGGCGCCACTCTTCTCTCTAGAAATATGGCAAATAGTCTTAGTGTTTATACTTGACTAACTGGGGCCCAGGTCAGGAAGCAGACAGACTGGCTAAACCGACCGTCTGCTAGCTGCCTCCCGTCACAGAGGTCAGTTAATTCTCAGCACATAGAGACTTTTTCACCTAGATATCACACTATAGAGACTGTGTCTGTTCCCCGAACTAGAAAAAACAAAAAACGTCCAAACCAGGTTAAGATTAACAATTTAATTGAGGTTCAACAAATAAAAAACAGAAGCAATATGGATAAACAAATGATAAAGCTTGGCTTATTGAATATCAGATCCCTTTCTACGAAAACACTTTTTGTAAATAATATGATCACTGATCATAATATAGATGTACTCTGTTTGACAGAAACCTGGCTAAAACCTGATGATTACATTATTTTAAATGAGTCCGCCCCCCAAGATTACTGTTATAAACATGAGCCACGTCTAAAAGGCAAAGGTGGAGGTGTTGCTTCAATTTATAACAACGTTTTCAGGATTTCTCAGAGGGCAGGCTACAAGTATAACTCGTTTGAAGTAATGGTACTTCATATAACATTATCCAAAGAAACAAATGTTAATGATAAATCCCCTGTTATGTTTGTACTGGCTACTGTATACAGGCCACCAGGGCACCATACAGACTTTATTAAAGAGTTTGGTGATTTTACATCTGAGTTAGTTCTGGCTGCAGATAAAGTTTTAATAGTTGGTGATTTTAATATCCATGTTGATAATGAAAACGATGCATTGGGATCAGCATTTATAGAAATTCTGAACTCTATTGGTGTTAGACAACACGTTTCAGGACCTAATCATTGTCGAAATCATACTCTAGATTTAATACTGTCACATGGAATTGATGTTGATGGTGTTGAAATTATTCAGCCAAGTGATGATATCTCAGATCATTATTTAGTTCTTTGCAAAATTCATATAGCCAAAATTGTAAATCCTACTTCTTGTTACAAGTATGAAAGAACCATCACTTCTAACACAAAAGACTGCTTTTTAAGTTATCTTCCTGATGTATCCAAATTCCTTAGCATATCCAAAACCTCAGAACAACTTGATGATGTAACAGAAACTATGGACTCTCTCTTTTCTAGCACTTTAAATAAAGTTGCTCCTTTACGCTTAAGGAAGGTTAAGGAAAACAGTTTGACACCATGGTATAATGAGCATACTCGCACCCTAAAGAGAGCAGCCCGAAAAATGGAGCGCAGCTGGAGGAAAACAAAACTAGAGGTATTTCGTATTGCTTGGCGGGAAAGTAACATATCCTACAGAAAAGCATTAAAAACTGCTAGATCCGATTACTTTTCTTCTCTTTTAGAAGAAAACAAACATAACCCCAGGTATTTATTCAATACAGTGGCTAAATTAACGAAAAATAAAGCCTCAACAAGTGTTGACATTTCCCAACACCACAGCAGTAATGAGTTTATGAACTACTTTACTTCTAAAATCGATACTATTAGAGATAAAATTGCAACCATTCAGCCGTCAGCTACAGTATCACATCAGACAGTGCACTATAGACCCCCTGAGGAACAGTTCCACTCATTCTCTACCATAGGAGAGGAAGAATTGTATAAACTTGTTAAATCATCTAAACCAACAACATGTATGTTAGACCCTATACCATCTAAGCTCCTGAAAGAGGTGCTTCCAGAAGTCATAGATCCTCTTCTGACTATTATTAATTCCTCATTGTCATTAGGACATGTCCCCAAAACCTTCAAACTGGCTGTTATTAAGCCTCTCATCAAAAAACCACAACTTGACCCCAAAGAACTAGTTAATTATAGACCAATCTCGAATCTCCCTTTTCTGTCCAAGATACTAGAAAAGGTGGTATCCACACAATTATATTCCTTCTTAGAGAAAAATGGTATATGTGAGGATTTCCAGTCAGGATTTAGACCATATCATAGTACTGAGACTGCTCTTCTTAGAGTTACAAATGATCTGCTCTTATCATCTGATCGTGGGTGTATCTCTCTATTAGTTTTATTGGATCTTAGTGCTGCGTTTGACACAATTGACCACAACATTCTTTTGCATAGACTTGAATACTTTGTTGGCATCAGTGGAAGTGCATTAGCATGGTTTAAATCGTACTTATATGACCGCCATCAGTTCGTAGCAGTGAATGAAGATGTATCCTATCGATCACAAGTGCAGTATGGAGTACCTCAAGGCTCAGTACTAGGGCCGCTACTCTTCACGCTTTATATGTTACCCTTGGGAGATATCATCAGGAAACATGGTGTTAGCTTTCACTGTTATGCTGATGATACTCAGCTCTATATTTCTTCGCAGCCCGGTGAAACACATCAATTTGAAAAACTAATGGATTGCATAGTCGATATAAAAAACTGGATGACGAGTAATTTCTTACTGCTAAATTCTGAAAAAACAGAGGTGTTAATTATAGGACCTAAAAACTCTGCTTGTAATAACCTAGAACACTGTCTAAGACTTGATGGTTGCTCTGTCAATTCTTCGTCATCAGTTAGGAACCTAGGTGTGCTACTTGATCGCAATCTTTCCTTAGAAAGCCACGTTTCTAGCATTTGTAAAACTGCATTTTTCCATCTCAAAAATATATCTAAATTACGGCCTATGCTCTCAATGTCAAATGCAGAAATGTTAATCCATGCATTTATGACCTCAAGGTTAGATTATTGTAATGCTTTATTGGGTGGTTGTTCTGCACGCTTAGTAAACAAACTACAGCTAGTCCAAAATGCAGCAGCAAGAGTTCTTACTAGAACCAGGAAGTATGACCATATTAGCCCGGTCCTGTCAACACTGCACTGGCTCCCTATCAAGCATCGCATAGATTTTAAAATATTGCTTATTACTTATAAAGCCCTGAATGGTTTAGCACCTCAGTATTTGAATGAGCTCCTTTTACATTATAATCCTCTACGTCCGCTACGTTCTCAAAACTCAGGCAATTTGATAATACCTAGAATATCAAAATCAACTGCGGGCGGCAGATCCTTTTCCTATTTGGCGCCCAAACTCTGGAATAACCTACCTAACATTGTTCGGGAGGCAGACACACTCTTGCAGTTTAAATCTAGATTAAAGACCCATCTCTTTAACCTGGCATACACATAACATACTAACATGCTTTTATTATCCAAATCCATTAAAGGATTTTTAGGCTGCATTAATTAGGTAAACCGGAACCGGAAACACTTCCCATAACAACCTATGTACTTGCTACATCATTAGAAGAATGGCATCTACGCTAATATTTGTCTGTTTCTCTCTTGTTCCGAGGTCACCGTGGCCACCAGATCCAGTCTGTGTCCAGATCAGAGGGTCACTGCAGTCACCCGGATCCAGTACGTATCCAGACCAGATGCTGGATCAGCACCTAGAAAGGACCTCTACATCCCTGAAAGACAGCGGAGACCAGGACAACTAGAGCCCCAGATACAGATCCCCTGTAAAGACCTTGTCTCAGAGGAGCACCAGGACAAGACCACAGGAAACAGATGATTCTTCTGCACAATCTGACTTTGCTGCAGCCTGGAATTGAACTACTGGTTTCGTCTGGTCAGAGGAGAACTGGCCCCCCAACTGAGCCTGGTTTCTCCCAAGGTTTTTTTCTCCATTCTGTCACCGATGGAGTTTCGGTTCCTTGCCGCTGTCGCCTCTGGCTTGCTTAGATGGGGACACTTCATCTACAGCGATATCGTTGACTTGATTGCAAATAAATGCACAGACACTATTTAACTGAACAGAGATGACATAACTGAATCCAATGATGAACTGCCTTTAACTATCATTTTTGCATTATTGACACTCTTTTCCTAATGAATGTTGTTCAGTTGCTTTGACGCAATGTATTTTGTTTAAAGCGCTATATAAATAAAGGTGACATTGACATTGACATTGACTTCTAGTGAAATAGAAAAAAAATTGGACCAAAATATTTTCAGACACTTTGACCTCACCATGTTTTGCTTACGTGTTTTTTTTCCTGAATTGCTAATGCAACCTTTTCACACCACAGACTGAACAAAATTAAGCATTGTTTGGTAATTGTTCAACAAAGTATTGATAGTTGTGCAAATATTGTCATACTAACAGTTGTCTGAAGTTTTGGTTGATTGTAATCCATTACATATCTTTCTATTAAAGTTATCTGACATTATCAAGATGAATTTGTTCTGACAGTTCAACTCTGAGTTCGTGTCATATTTTATTACCATTTTATAAACTAGAGAAAATAAACTGTGATAATGTAAGAAATGTTGAAGGTGTCTGACTACATTTTGGTTTGACTGTTAATTCAATTTTTACAGTGAAGACTATGCAGTGCTTTTTTTTTTAGATTTAATAATTTGTTTTCTGTACCTGGACACCTACAAACATGAAACAACTTAAACATTGTGCAATTAGCACAAATAAATAAATAGATTAACATATAAATTAAACAATTTCAAACACCGCTTACCCCAGCTCCGGCCCTGCACACACCAGATCCCAATCACCTGAATTCTAAACATTGTTAGAACATCATCCTCTAACATTCTAATAAAGCTTCCCATCACACTAGATGTGGACTTACATTGCTCAAACTCTAGCGTAAATAACTCCAAAAACAGTATTACCAACTGCACTTATTATAAACAAGATTTATTTATGTCATAAAAGTAAGAAAGTTCTTATTGAGATTAACAGAGGTGTTGATGGTTTATTGATAATAATAGTTTAGTTTGACATCACCATTATGGGTATCAGTACTTAGGCAGTATGATTCTTTTCAGTGTTACTGTTCATTTAACTGCTGTAACTATATATGTAATGGCAAACACAGTGAGAGAAAAATGTCATCAGATGACGTTGTTTACTTGCTGATATTAAAAATTTCCTCATGTAACAATCTAATCAACTGGTTTTATCGGGAGTCTAATCTATTCAATTAATTTATTATAAGCGACTATAGCAGATGTGTAGCAATGCACAAGATCCTGCAGATTTATATCATATAAATATATTTTGTCTGTTCTTTTTTGAAAGTACATTGCTCATGAGCCAAAGAAGGCTTACACACACAGAGACCTCAAGAATTAGTGCATGAATCTCAACAATGGTGACATGCTTCATGCCACAATGCATTCTGGGTGCCATGGATGAGTTTTGTATGATGTACCCAGAATACATTGCAGCATGAAGCATGTCACCATTGTTGAGATTCATACACTGAATCTTGTTGTTTGTGTGACAAAGAAAAGTATTTTTTCAAATCCTTGAAATTATCTGCTTTAAATTCAGCTGGGTCTCAGACTGTTGACCCATTGAGTCACTTTAATAAATAATACTTTACTAGCCATATACATTATACTGGGTGAAACCAGATAAACAGAGCACATATGTGATGATGTATTAATCATCAGCATGCAACCAGCATCATCTAACCACATGTTCACTTGCTGTTGTTTCACAACTAATGCCAACACTTACCACCATTATGGTGACATCAAACCAAACTATTACTTTTAAACTGAAATCAACATCAACAGCTTTACCTCTGTTTAAATCTTAATTAGAATGTTATGGGAAAATGTTCTAATAATGTTATTAATACACATTTTAGAATGTTTTAGAGAATGTTATCCTATCTTTTGAGAGAATGTTCTGGGAACAAAAATAAAAAAAATGCTAAAAAGATTGTTAGAACAATCCATGGTAATGTTCTTAGAACATTTTTAGAACAAAAAAATTCTAGCTGGGAAGTCAATTCTAGTTAACATACCCTAGGCCCTAGGATATTTACTAATCTCAATTAAGATTTAATCGTAAATCTAATCAGTGCTAGAAGTAGTAAAAAAAGAAGTGGTGGTACTCACCAATTTCACTTATTCATTTATTCCATTATTTATTTATATTAAATAAATAAGTACTTTTTAATCATTCACAATGTATGTAGTCAAGTCAAGTCGCCTTTATTTATATAGCACTTTTAACAATATAGATTGTGACAAAGCAACTGAACAACATTAAATAGGAAAATAGTGTCAATAATGCAAAAAAGCTGTTAATTATTGAATTCAATGATGTCATCATCCAGCTCAGTTCAGTTTAAATAGCATCTCTGGAATCAAGTCAACATATCGCTGGAAATAAAGTGTCCCCAACTAAGCAAGCCAGAGGCAACAGCGGCAAGGAACCAAACCTCCATCGGTGTTGGATGGAGAAAAAACCTTGGGATGAACCAGGCTCAGTCTGGGGGCCAGTTCTCCTCTGGCAATGAAAGAGAATGAATGAAAGAAGGAAAGAGCTCACAGGGAAAAGCAGAGGTAGGGGCGTTTGTTTCTTTATCAACAACTTATGGTGTGATTAAAGGAACCTACACTCTATTAAAGCCCATCTTTCAAGTTGAAGATCCCTGTGAATGGACGTGTAAATAAATAGTGTAGGAACTCGATTTGCCTGAAGAAATGAATCATAAATGTAAACATTGTTTCAAAAGAAATTGTGAGTAAAATTACTTCCTCTGTCAAAAACGCTCTGAATGGAAGTGATGCAATGGCCGGTAAATCTCATCTCTTCGTAATAGAGTCAGAAAGTGAAGAGGTTGCAGTAGGGGTTAATGTCAACTCTTACGACGGGCCATTGCCGTATAATTATGAGCCGCCTAGGCGAGAGAGGGGTCAGGCAGAGTTAAGGGGAAGGGTAAATGGACAGAGGAGAGAGATAGAGTTGTGGTGTTAGGAGAATCGGTAGAGTGACCACGGGCTATAGCTAATTGTGGCTAACATTGTCTCCATTTTTATCACATTGCAGTATCTTTAATAAATCATATTTAGCAATATTGCTGTCGACTTTGTTGTTTTTCAAGCATCCATGTAGATTGTCACCATCTATGCCAGCAACATGTGTCTTAAAATTTTTAATTTAGCTCTCAGATTTTAAATGAATGCTGTAGGCTGGCGGTCAGCTAGTCTGGACAGGGATGGAAATGCTGTGCTGTGAAATTTTGTAGAAATTGCTGGCTGATTTTTCAATCAATAACTGCTTTCAGACCTAGCTGTCCGCATGTTCTGCTTCTGTGGATGTCAAGCGTTTGGGCCGTATATCTGAACAACATAACCGGCCAGCTGGAATTCCGAACTTAGCCGGCTGTTATACTACTCCGCTCTTAGTATTTCCAACTGACATTATGTAAATGAGCTCGCGTGTACTACGGAGTACGTGTATGAAAGTAGTTAGTGTTCCGGTTAGGACGGGAATATGCTGTTCATGTAAATACAGTCATTTTTACAAAAACCTACTATTACTATAATAACGACAAACTCTCTTTTCTGTTACCACTCTCAGACTGCGTAAACCCAGGGTGCACAATACTACTCCTGGTGATCAGCTGTCCTGCAAAGTTCTGCAAAATCACATGCTTAAATGACTGGAAGCCCGTTGCTCTTACACCCATCTTCAGCAAGTGTTTTGAGAGACTTGTCAGAGACTACATCTGCTCTGTGCTGCCTGCCTCACTGGATTCGTTCCACAGACGATGCTATTGCTTTCACCCTACACACTGCTCTCTCCCACCTGGAAAATAAGAACACTTATGTGAGAATGTTGTTTGTGGACTACAGCTCAGCATTTAAAACCATAGTGCCTCCTACACTTGATGCAAGGCTCCATAGTCTGGGACTAAACAGATCTCTATTCAGCTGGATCCTGGACTTCCTGACAGGCAGAAGTCAGGAGGTCAAAATGACACTTCATCCCAGCTGACCCCCAACACTGGTGCTCCTCAGGGATGTGTCCTCAACCTACTCCTGTACTCCCTGTACACACATGACTGTACAGCCACACACAGCTCCAATGTCATCGTCAAATTCGCTGACGAGTGATAGGCCTGATCACCAACAATGATGAGACAGCCTTCAGAGAGGAGGTGAGCACCCTGACTAAATGGTGTCAGGAGAACCATCTCTCTCTCAATCGACAAGACCAAGTAGCTGGTCGTGGATTTCAGGAGACAGAGCAGATAACACACAACCATAACCATCGACAAGACACCTGTGGAATGGGTAAACAGCTTTAATTTCAGTGAGGATTTCAACTGTAGAATGTAGAACCTCATAATGTAGAATGTGTGCATACTGTGTATAGTGTATAATGTGTAGTGCTAACTGTATGTATGTACATATTGCGTATAATGTGTAGTGTTAACTGCAAGTATGTCTAATAGTACGCTGTGTGTACTGACTATGTATGTGCATACTGCACATTGTCATCTGTTGAAGTCTGTATGGTTATATGTAATTTTTTCTGCAGTTTCAAGAGCATGTTCCCAAGAATTCCACTCACCAAGGCACATGTGCTGTGGGAATGTGACAATAAAAGTGACTTGACTTGACTTCCATGTGATAAGGCAATTTGTGGCTGTCTATATGAATGTGTCTATGTATTTATTTATTTATTTATGAGGAAGGTCCCATTGAGATTAAAAGAAATCTCTTCTTCCAGGGAGTCCTGGCCAAGATGGCCGTATTAAAGTTTCACATAATTACAAAACACATAAAACAAATTCTAAACAGACAAGGTTAATACAAAAACATTAATCAAATGTCACCAAATTAATTAAAACAGCCACACACTTCATTCATTTTACATTGCAATATATTTTAAATCACATTCAAAGAAGGAATTCTTTCTAGTTGAGCAATAACTTGAAATTCATTCCACAGCCAAAGAGCAGAGTAGGAGAAAGCTGATTTTTCATGTTCTGAGTGTATCCTAGGTACTTCTAATTTAATGGCAATCGGTGATCTAGTGCTATAGTTCTTTTTATACAGGCAAAAAAGCCTAGAATTGTAATTTGGCAGCATACCCAACAATGCCTTTACTGTAAATACTAATATATGTGATTTCCTTCTTTGATGTAAGGAGGTCCAGCCTACATGGTTATATAACAATCAATGATGTGTACGTGAACAAGCATTTGTTATAAAATGCAACGCAGCATGATAAATGAGTTGCTTCCAACTTATTTACCAAACTTCTCACATTAAGATGGAAAAATCGTATACCATTACTTGATTTTAGTTCCTCTAGTGTTTGAAGCTGAGCCAACTCTGGGCCTGGGTTGGGATGAATGTTACCTGAAAGCAGTAGCATAAGCACAAACCACTTTCTCTTCGCTGCTACGCTGCAGCTCGGACTGTTGCCGCCGCAAATAGGTGTAGCATAATGGGTCACTTTTCCATTTCCTCTGACCAAAAGGCAAAACAACCTTTGTGGTGGATCACCAATCCAAACGGGCCATAAAGAGGAAAATTCAAAGCCGCTCAGCGACACAGCCAAATCTCTGGTTCGTTCTCCAGCGGTCTCAGCACTTGATACCCACAGACACAGCCCAGGTGTGTGACCGTTGTGACCAACAGATGACATTTCATCCACACCAACCATGAACGGCTCCCCGATCCGCTTCGTAGTGGCTTCATTACGCAAAACCCATGGACATGACACAGGTGCAGAAGCTGGTGCAGGTGCGCGTCCCTCCTGTTCAACAACGAAAGGCCCGTCGCCAACCAATTGCATTCTCCATATCATAGAGCAAAGTAGCCATTTCGGTATAAAAGTCCACATTTTTCAAACATGGGATGTTTCCAGTCTCCAATTAGTTTATAGAAATAAAATTAAGTGGCATAAACACAACACTAATAATTTTAGCAATCTTCAAAACGACTTCAAAAATGATTTAAAAGACTAACAAACTAACACAAAACCCACACATGCAGCCATCTTGCTTGGGTTTTAGAATTTTTTCTATGGATGCATTATTAGGTTATGTCATTCGGAAACATGGCTTTTCATACCACTGCTATGCTGATGACACTCAACTCTACCTCTCATTCCATCCTGATGATCCGATGGTTGCTATTCGCATCTCAGCTTGTCTAACAGAAATTTCCTGCTGGATGATGGACCATCACCTTCAACTCAACCTTGCCAAGACAGAACTGCTTGTGATTCCAGCAAACCCATTGTTTCATCACAATTTCACCATCAAGTTAGGCACATCAACCATAACTCCTTCAACAGCTAGAAGCCTTGGAGTTATGATCGATGATCAGCTGACTTTCTCAGACTACATTGCTTAAACTGTCCGATCTTGCAAATTTGCTTTATTCAACATCAAGAAGATCAAGCACTTTCTTTGGAACATGCTGCACAAGTCCTTGTTCAAGCTCTTGTTCTGTCCAGGCTGGACTATTGCAATGCCCTCTTGGCAGGTCTTCCAGCTAGTTTTATCAAACCTTTACAATTAATTCAGAACGCGACAGCAAGATACATTTTTAATGAGCCAAAAAGAATATACGTCACACCTCTGTTTATCAATTTGCACTGGCTACCAATAGCTGCTCGCATAAAATTCAAGGCATTGATGTTTGCCTACAAAACTACCACTAGCTCTGCACCCATTTACCTAAATTTGTTACTTCAGACTTATGCGCCCTCTAGAAGCTTGCATTCTGCAAGTGAACGTCGCTTGATTGTGCCATCCCAAAGAAGGACAAAGTCACTTTTATGGACTTTTAAATTAAATGTTCCCTCCTGTTGGAATGACCTCCCCAACTGTGTGTGTGTTTGTGTGTGTGTGTGTGTGTGTGTGTGTGTGTGTGTGTGTGTGTGTGTGTGTGTGTGTGTGTGTGTGAAGACCTCTAAAACTAGCTTGCTCTATTCTTTTTCTATTCTATTGGTTTTCTTTCTATTTATTATATTATTTAAAAGCCCATGCTATGTGTACTGTGTTAACCTAACTGAGACTTGTTATAGCACTTATATATATCATTGCTCTTTTTGTTGTTTTTGATTGCTTCCACTGCAATTTGTAAGTTGCTTTGGATAAAAGCGTCTTCTAAATGAGTAAATGTAATGTAATGTAATGTAATAAGACTTGTTTAGGTAATGAGTCAGATCTTCATCAAGCTCTGTATTTTCAGCCTGCTAATTATTACAGAGTTTTTAATTATGACTGTGGCGGGGGAGGCGTGGTTTAGCGAAGTCTGCAACGGGAGAGCGAGTGAAGAGACGAGCGGCGGTAAGTGGTTCAGGTGAGAAACAAGTAACAGCTGGATCTCGTTGCAGTGACTGGCGTGGGGAACCATCATTTAGGGAGCGCGACAGCTGGCGAAGGACGAGAGAGACAGGAACTCGTGAGAGAGCAAGAAGCTGGAAAGTGGCTCACCAAGGACAACAGTAGTGACTCCAGAGCGAGATTGTGAAGTGCGCGCACCTGCCGCGTTTGTTTTATGTTTTTGAAATTCTGTTAAATAAAACATCTCACGAGCCCCGTATGCCGACCCTGGTCTCCTTCCTCTACCTCAATCGAACTTTCATTACACTGGTGCCGAAACCCGGGAGGAAGGAGAGCATTCGCCATGCAGACTCCGTTAGTTACATCATCCTCGCCATTTGCGGACATCATTTCATCGCTCGCGGGCCTGCACCAAGAACACCACCAGGCCCTGCTGGACCTGCGGACTGACCAGGACCACCGGTTCCAGACTATGATAAGGGTCCAGCAGGAGGACCGCGAGCTGTTCCGGAGCTTGCTGGACCGGGAGGGATGGATGGGGATGGCCTCCCCCAGCGCCCCGCCCGCGCACATGCCGCTCATCAAGATGGGTCCCGCCGACGATCCGGAGGCTTTTCTGGACCTGTTTGAGCGGACGGCGGAGGCATGTGGGTGGCCAATGGACAGCTGGCCCGTCCGGGTGATCCCCCTGCTGTCGGGGGAGGCCCAGATGGCGGCCCAACAACTACCCGTCCCGAACCTCCTGGTCTACGCCGACCTCAGACGAGCCATCCTCCAGAGGGGGACCCACCAAATCTCTTCCTCTCCCTAGGTCCCATTGGGTGGGGCCACCGAGGGCTGCACCCCACTGGAGGATGGCGATGGAGCCTGCGGCCGTGGGCACGAGGTCCCGCACGAGGGATGGCAGCACCCCCGCGACGGGAGAGTGAAGACCCTCCGGCTGCTTCCCCACGTCAATTCCCTGAGCCACTTCCCGCCACTGTGGAGGTGGCCGTTAGTCCGCTCCTCCGGCATCCGCTAATTTTGGGGACGAATTGGCCTGCGTTTCAACATTTGCTGGGGTGTTTGACAGCGGGTGCCGTCAGGGGAAAGAACCGGCTGGGGGGCGGGGGGGGCGCTCAGGTGGGAGAATCTATCCCAGGACCTAGCAGGGCGGTCCCAGGGGAACCGAGCGGCGTGGCCAGGCTAAACTTTGCCAGTCGCGATGACTTTCCCCTGGAACAATCCCGGGACGAGACGCTTAAACATGCCTTCAAGCAGGTTCGCTCAATTGATGGGCGGGTCCTCCACCCTGAGCGTCCGCTATCCCACATGTATTTTGCCGTTATTAAAGACAGGTTGTATCGAGTGACCCACGACGCTCAGACAAAGGAAGATACAACCCAGCTGTTAGTACCACGGAGCCGTCGGGAAATGCTTTTCCAGACGGCGCATTGTAATCCTATGGCAGGGCACTTAGGAGTAGCAGCAACAATAAATCGTCTAACGACCCGATTCTTTTGGCCGGGCATTCACGAGAACGTGCGCAGGTGCTGTGCGTCTTGTCGAGAATGTCAGTTGGTAAACCCACCGGCCGTTCCAAAAGCGCCTTTGTGCCCTATTCCTCTAGTGCAGGTCCCCTTCGAGCGAATTCATATGGACCTGATCGGGCCATTAGAGCGATCCGCACGGGGACACCGTTTCGCGTTGGTCTTAGTGGATTATGCGACACGGTATCCTGAAGCAGTGGCGCTCCGCAACATCTCGGCAAAGAGTGTGGCGGACGGATCTCCCAAAGGAGATTCTCACGGACCAGGGCACCGCGTTTATGTCACGTACGTTAAGCGAATTGTACGGATTGTTGGGCATTAAAGCGGTGCGTACCAGCGTCTATCACCCACAAACGGACGGTCTGGTCGAACGGTTAAAAATCGCACATTAAAAACCAATGACATTATCAAGTTCAACCACTTCCATGTTGACACTATTTGCATTACTACTAAATTTAAGTTATTCTCCTGGTCTCATTTGTCTTCGCGAATTTTGGAGTCGCAAAAATATTTTTTTAATTGAATTAAATTATGAAATGAAATAACAACAAAATGAATTCTTTTTAGGAGGTTAAGTTGAACTGACAGCAGTTTGTAAGTGTTTGCCTTGTTTTTCTCATTAGATTTCAGCGTGGTTGTCATTGCTAGGAAATTTTGTTTCACGTATTGTGTTTTACCGTGGTAAATATGTGCTCAAGTCACGTTTGTTCTCACGTTTGCCTATCACGGGACTCTCCAGATTTGGTTTGCTTAATAGTAAGGCATGGCCAAAGCCAGTGAAAGTACTTATTTACCTGTTTGGAGGCTCTCTACTAAAGTCAAAGTCAAAGTCACCTTTATTTATATAGCGCTTTAAACAAAATACATTGCGTCAAAGCAACTGAACAACATTCATTAGGAAAACAGTGTCAATAATGCAAAAATGATAGTTAAAGGCAGTTCATCATTGGATTCAGTTATGTCATCTCTGTTCAGTTAAATAGTGTCTGTGCATTTATTTGCAATCAAGTCAACGATATCGCTGTAGATGAAGTGTCCCCAACTAAGCAAGCCAGAGGCGACAGCGGCAAGGAACCGAAACTCCATTGGTGACAGAATGGAGAAAAAAACCTTGGGAGAAACCAGGCTCAGTTGGGGGGCCAGTTCTACTCTGACCAGACGAAATCAGTAGTTCAATTCCAGGCTGCAGCAAAGTCAGATTGTGCAGAAGAATCATCTGTTTCCTGTGGTCTTGTCCTGGTGCTCCTCTGAGACAAGGTCTTTACAAGGGATCTGTATCTGGGGCTCTAGTTGTCCTGGTCTCCGCTGTCTTTCAGGGATGTAGAGGTCCTTTCTAGGTGCTGATCCAGCATCTGGTGTGGATACGTACTGGATCCGGGTGACTGCAGTGACCCTCTGGATAATAAAAGAATATTAGTATGTTATTTGTACGCCCGGTTAAAGAGATGGGTCTTTAATCTAGATTTAAACTGCAAGACTGTGTCTGCCTCCCGAACAATGTTAGGTAGGTTATTCCAGAGTTTAGGCGCCAAATAGGAAAAGGATCTGCCGCCCGCAGTTGATTTTGATATTCTAGGTATTATCAAATTGCCTGAGTTTTGAGAAAGTAGCGGACATAGATGATTATAATGTAAAAGGAGCTTATTCAAATACTGAGGTGCAAAACCATTCAGGGCTTTATAAGTAATAAGCAATATTTTAAAATCTATACGATGCTTGATAGGGAGCCAGTGCAGTGTTGACAGGACCGGGCTAATATGGTCATACTTCCTGGTTCTAGTAAGAACTCTTGCTGCTAACCTTGAGGTCATAAATGCATGGATTAACATTTCTGCATTTGACATTGAGAGCATAGGCCGTAATTTAGATATATTTTTGAGATGGAAAAATGCAGTTTTACAAATGCTAGAAACGTGGCTTTCTAAGGAAAGATTGCGATCAAATAGCACACCTAGGTTCCTAACTGATGACAAAGAATTGACAGAGCAACCATCAAGTCTTAGACAGTGTTCTAGGTTATTACAAGCGGAGTTTTTAGGTCCTATAATTAACACCTCTGTTTTTTCAGAATTTAGCAGTAAGAAATTACTCGTCATCCAGTTTTTTTATATCGACTATGCATTCCATTAGTTTTTCAGATTAGTGTGTTTCACCAGGCCACGAAGAAATACAGTATAGAGCTTAGTATCATCAGCATAAATTAAATTAAATTTATGCATTTAGCAGACGCTTTTATCCAAAGCGACTTACAGTGCATTCAGCCTATCAATTTTTTTTTTTTTTTTTTACCTATCATGTGTTCCTGGGGAATCGAACCCCCAACCTTGTGCTTGATATGGCAACGCTCTACCAATTGAGCTACAGGAACACAGCATAACAGTGAAAGCTAACACAATGTTTCCTGATGATATCTCCCAAGGGTAAGATATAAAGCGAGTAGCGGCCCAAGTAATGAGCCTTGAGGTACTCCATACTGCATTTGTGATCGATATGATACCTCTCATTCACTGCTACGAATTGATGGCTGTCATATAAGTACGATTTAAACCATGCTAATGCATTTCCATTAATGCCAACAAAGTGTTCAAGTCTATGCAAAAGAATGTTGTGGTCAAAAGTGTCAAACGCAGCACTAAGATTCAATAGATCTAATAGAGAGATACAACCATGATCAGATGATAAGAGCAGGTCATTTGTAACTCTAAGGAGAGCAGTCTCAGTACTATGATACGGTCTAAATCCTGACTGGAAATCCTCACAGATACCATTTTTCTCTAAGAAAGTATATAATTGTGAGGATACTACCTTTTCTAGTATCTTGGACAGAAAAGGGAGATTCGAGATCAGTCTATAATTAACTAGTTCTTTGGGGTCAAGTTGTGGCTTTTTGATGAGAGGCTTAATAACAGCCAGTTTGAAGGTTTTGGGGACATATCCTAATGACAATGAGGAATTAATAATAGTCAGAAGAGGATCTATGGCTTCTGGAAGCACCTCTTTTAGGAGCTTAGATGGTATAGGGTCTAACATACATGTTGTTGGTTTAGATGATGTAACAAGTTTATACAATTCTTCCTCTCCTATAGTAGAGAATGAGTGGAACTGTTCCTCAGGCGGTCTATAGTGCACTGTCTGATGCGATACTGTAGCTGACGGCTGAATGGTTACAACTTGATATCTAATAGTATCGATTTTAGTAAAGTAGTTCATAAAGTCATTACTGCTGTGATGTTGGGAAAAGTCAACACTTGTTGAGGCTTTGTTTTTCGTTAATTAAGCCACTGTATTGAATAAATACCTGGGGTTATGTTTGTTTTCTTCTAAAAGAGAAGAAAAGTAATCAGATATAGCAGTTTTTAATGCTTTTCTCTAGGATAGGTTACTTTTCCGCCTAGCAATATGAAATAGCTCTAGTTTTGTTTTCCTCCAGCTGCGCTCCATTTTTCGGGCTGCTCTCTTTAGGGTGCGAGTATGCTCATTATACCATGGTGCCAGACTGGTTTCCTTAACCTTCCTTAAGCGTAAAGGAGCAACTGTATTTAAAATGCTAGAAAAGAGAGAGTACATAGTTTTTGTTACATCATCAAGTTGTTCTGAGGTTTTTGATATGCTAAGGAATTCGGATACATCAGGAAGATAACTTCAAAAGCAGTCTTTTGTGGTAGACATGATGGTTCTACCATACTTGTAACAAGAAGTAGGATTTACAATTTTGGCTATATGAAGTTTGCACAAAACTAAATAATGATCTGAGATATCATCACTTGGCTGCATAATTTCAACACCATCAACATCAATTCCATGTGACAGTATTAAATCTAGAGTATGATTTCGACAATGAGTAGGTCCTGAAACGTATTGTCTAACCCCAATAGAGTTCAGAATGTCTATAAATGCTGATCCTAATGCATCTTTTTCATTATCAACATGGATATTAAAATCACCAGCTATTAAAACTTTATCTGCAGCCAGAACTAACTCGGATGTAAAATCACCAAACTCTTTAATAAAGTCTGTATGGTGCCCTTGTGGCCTGTATACAGTAGCCAGAACAAACATCACAGGGGATTTTTATCATTAACATTTGTTTCTCTGGATAATGTTATATGAAGCACCAGTACTTCAAACGAGTTATACTTGAAGCCTGCCCTCTGAGAAATCCTGAAAACATTGTTATAAATTGAAGCAACGCCTCCCCCTTTGCCTTTGCCATCAGGTTTTAGTCAGGTTTCTGTCAAACAGAGCACATCTAGATTATGATCAGTGATAATATTATTTGCAAAAAGTGTTTTCGTAGAAAGGGATCTGATATTCAATAAGTCAAGCTTTATCATTTGTTTATCCGTGTTGCGTCTGTTTTTTGTTTGTTGAACCTCAATTAAATTGTTACTCTTAAATTGGTTTGGATGTTTTTTGTATTTTCTAGTTCAGGGAACAGACACAGTCTCTATAGTGTGATATCTAGGTGAAAGAGGCTCTATGTGCTGAGAAGTAACTGACCTCTGTGACGTGAGGCAGCTAGCAGACGGTCGGTTTAGCCAGTTTGTCTGCTTCCTGACCTGGGCCCCAGTTAGTCAAGTATAAACTCTAAGAGTGGTGCCACCCCAGGAAGGATGAAGACCATCTCTTTTAAACAGGTCAGGTCTGCCCCAAAAGCTTGTCCAATTGTCTATGAAACCTATGTTATTCTGCGGGAACCACTTAGACATCCAGCCATTGAGTGATGACAATCTGCTATGCATCTTGTCACCACGGTAAGCACGGTAATTAATCTGATAAGATTGATCGATAATATCAGAAATATGGTGGGAATTAAGTTATATTTTATCACTTTAAACAACAGAGAGTGATAGTAAGATAAATATTCTAGAAAAAAAACAGCTACACAGAGCTACGATCAGCTGCAGCAAGGCCAGCAGGAAGCAGAGAAAACACTGTCCAACAGCAACACCCTCAGTTTAGCGACACCCGCAGTTCAGCAGTTCATCCCTGGTGAAACTGATCGTGTTTGTTGAACAAAAAAACAGGAAAAACAAACAAAAACAGTACAAACACTGGAGAGCCAAGCACTGAAGCAGCTGTGTGCAGCGCCATCGAGGGCTAATATGTTCGCCTCTATCTAGCGTTTTGCAGGTACGTGATCTTTCTGTGTCACCATTCAGTGCTAAAAACTGTCCTTGAGGCCTGTGAGCCGCTGTCTGTTCCTGAAATTGGTTGTGACATTGAGAGTGCTTCAGTCGCTACAGTTCAGGGCCGTTTAAAGAATTCTGAGAGGCTTGCTAATCTGGATTCTTGTTTTTTTGCATCTACCCAGTTCACAGCGTACAGATATAGAAAAGTTAAGCAATTGTCATGTTTCACTGTTTTCAGATGTTCCATCCCAATGACACATATTGCAGCATGACTCTGATATTGATGACAACACACCGATTAAACTGCACCCGTACCATGTCAACCCTGAAAAACGCCAGCGCCTCCAAAACCAGGTTAACTATATGCTGTGACATTGGATTGCGGAACCCATTATTAGTTCATGGACTCTAATTGTCTTAGTGTTATCACGTCTGATGGGTCTGACCATTTTTGTACAGACTTTAGGAAATTAACAATGTCACTAAGCCTGATTGTTATCCTCTTCCTCGCATGGAGGACTGTATAGACCGTGGTATCAGCAGCTTATGTGACAAAGTTAGACCTCTTAAAGGCTACTGCCAGCTGCCTTTATCTCCGCATGCCAGAGAAATTGGTGCATTTGTTACCCCTGATGCATTTTAACATTACAATGTAATGCCTTTTTGGGGTATGCAATGGAGCCGCTACTTTTCAGCAGTTAGTTACCCCATTTTATGGGGGGTGCCGGGGTGTAAGGCATATTTGGATGACATAGTTCTTCACTCTGCAACACAGTACAAGCATATCAATCAGTCCTCTTCCAGAGGCTGGCTAAGTCAAATCTAACTGTTGATTTGGCAAAATTTGGTTTAAGTAGTTTACCTGGGTAAAATTGTGGGTGTTGGCATGATAAAGCCAGTAAATGTAAAAATTTAGGCCATCACGTCATTCCCAGTTTCTTCCACTCATCGCAAATTACAGCAGTTCATGGGAATGGCAGGGTATTACAGTAGCTTTTATAAAAACTTTTCTTCAGTGGTTGCCCCCTCACTGCCCTGCTGTGAGAAAAAAGTAAATTTAAGTGGTCACCAAATGTCTCTAAATGTCAGGATTGGACCTGTTGTCATGTGTGTCAGTTCCTGTTTTTCCTTATTTGGTCTGTTTCCTGTCCTTGTTTACTTTGATTATTGATTGAATCCCAGCACCTCTCAGTTCCCTCATTATCCTGCCTTTAAAACCCTAGTCCTTTCAGTTCAGTTCTGTCAGGTCTACCAGTAACAAGTTATGTACATGTCTCTTCCTCCTGTTCTCCATGTTGGATTTACCTCTGTGTTGGATTAATAAAGACTCTTTTGATTATTCTTGGTTCTGTGTTCCTTCCGGCAGCATATAGCGTGACACTTGTGTACGACCGTGCTTTTAAACTAGCTATTGATGCAAGTGACGTGGGAGCTGGTGCTGTTTTGTTGCAGTATGGGCCTGAATGACATTGAGCACCCTGTGTGCTATTTTTCTAAAACATTTCTAAACAAACAAACAAACGGTACTTAATAATTAAAAAATGGGCTCTCGCTCTAATTTTGGCCCTTAATAATTTTGAGGTTTATATTGGCTCCTCCTCACGTCCAATTACTGTTTACACAGATCACCGTCCTCTCATTATTATCTATCAAATGTATAATTCCAGTCAGCACCTAATGAGATGGGCTTTGTTTGCCCAAGCTTTTAATCTAGAAATAAAACATGTAGCTGGCAAAAATAATGTCCTGGCAGATGCATTGTTGCATTTTGTTTCATGGTGATTGGTGGCTCTCTTTTTCAGCTAACCATTCAGCATCTGGGGGAAGGGGCAGGGAAGTTACGTGCACCTTGCTTATGTCCTGGCCCAGAGTCCTCAAATAAATATTAGTGCTCATATTTCTGATTGGTTGATCTAGGGAAACAAGGCTATAAAGTGGAAGGAGGCACACCCTCTCACCCTCTCTCTGCCAGCTACAGTTTTCTCTTCAGCCACACCGCCACATACTTTTTCTTTGTTTGTAATTTTAGTTTGGAGTGGGGAGTCCCAGATTGTTTCTGTTAGTTTAGTTATTTCTGCCTTTGTTGCTGGGCTCCTCATTTCTTATTTTTGGTTACTTTGTAAGTAATTTGTGTTAAAATAAAGCATTTTTTTGGAATATGTCAGCCATTGTCCATCTATTATGTGTCCCTTTCAACTCTTAAAACCTTATACAGGGACCATAACAGTCAGTGTCTGGGTTATTAGAAATGACACTATATAAATCACACTACTCAGGAAGGGTCACCTCTAATCTTGACAAATAACGTGAATGACTGCAAGCGGAGCAGGTACGCACAAAGAAGTGCTGGTGCCCTAAAGACTAAAATATAGAAGGTCTGTACCAGCCCACTTCAAACACTGAATGTATTTAAGTGTCACGGTGTGACAAAAATCGGAACGGGACTAAGTTCCTTGTGAATGCAGTGTTATTTAGAGATCTCCAGTGAACACCCGTCTCTATGCACTGCGAATATGTTGCCATGGCAGCAAGGCCAATTGCTCGATTGACAGCAGGTGTGGAGTAATTACAGGGAGCGCTGTGAGAGGGACACGTATCTTGATGGGGCTTTAAAACAGAGAGGAAGCAGACTGTGAGGGTGGTTCTCCTTCTGTGAGATACCGTGTTTGTCGACGGGTTGTTCTTTTTATTGAGGCTGGGCTGTGGAGCGGGACGAGTGGCACGAGTGAATTAGTACACCGAGTGAATTGTTGATCTGTCTCCAACGTCTGTCCTCCCCTTTGCCGAATGCGACAATAGCTCCACCCGTCTTCTGCTTTCTCTGGAGAGAAGTTGAGCCCTGGCAAAAGACGAGACTTGATCTGGTGGGAGAAAGACCGGTGGGTGAGTGCTGGCCCGAATGCACGGTGTGCGAGTGGAGATGCAGTGCCTGAAGTGACGATTCACACGGTTTGTGTTATGGAGTGAAGTTTTTTGTTTGGAGAAGTAATAGTAGTCTGCTGTGCACTCTCCCCCTACAGTCTTTCACCCGCTGTCTCCAAGGAAGGGCTTCTGATACAACAAGCGCCCAACTTACTACTTCGAGACAACCCGGCTCTGTCAATGCTGAATGTTCCATGTACTGTTGAACAGATAAACCCTGGTGCTTCGTTACAGTGCACAGCCAAAGTGGAGCGTTTCGCTCAAAGTGTCTTCCCCGCCTGGTGGTCTCCACTCGCCCTATTTTAAGCCTCTGCCCTGTTCAGAAAGAGAGAAGGTATTTCAGCTGAATGTTTCATATACTGTTGAACAGTTAAACCCTGCTACATTGTTACAGCCCACAGCTGAGGTGGAGCGTCTCGCTCAAGGTGTCCTCCCCGCCTGGTGGTCTCCACACGCCCTAATTGGAAGCCTCTGCCCTGTTCAGAAAGAGAGAAGGTATTTCCGCTGAATGTTTCATATACTGTTGAACAGTTAGACCCTGCTACATTGTTACAGTGTGCAGCCGAAGTGGAGCATCTCGCCCAAAGTGTCCTCCCCGCCTGGTGGTCCCCACACGCCCTAATCGGAAGCCTCTGCCCTGTTCTGAAAGAGAGAAGGTATTACAGCTGAGCGCTTCGTATACTGGTGAACAGTTAAACCCTGCTACATTGTTACAGTGAACAGCCGAAGTAGAGCGTCTCGCTCGAAGTGTTCTTCCTGCCTGGTGGTCTCCACACGCCCTCGCTGCAAGCCTCTGCCCCTGTTCGGAGAGGAAGGTATTATATCTGAGCGCCTCATGTACTGTTAACAGTTAGAGTCTGCTGAATCGTTGCAGTGCATAGCCGAAGGGGAGCTCCCGTCCAAAAGGGTTACTCCCATCTGGTGGTTCCTACGGGCCTCACTCAAGTTCCGCCTCCCCCTTGAGGAAAGGGTAACTCCACCTGAGTATCCTCACCTGTTGGTGTCAGCTAACTGTGTCGTTCTAGGGAATAGCCGAAGCACGTGTCTCGATCGAAGTGTCCTCCTGCTGTCTAAAGGTCTCCTCACGCCTGGGCTAAAAACCCCGTTCTACTCCTGCCCCGCAAGAAAGAAGACACCTACCGGGGTATACTTACCTGTTTCCTCTCCTGACCCGGGCCGCTCGTCGCCTGTTCACCTGCGTCCCGTCTGAGTCTGAGGCAACCGTCCCCTGAATACCTACCTGGTTCCAGCCCGAATGGGGTCCGTATAACCACGACCTCTTCTTGAGTCCTGTGAAGAGGACTTACCCAGTGACCTACCTAGGCGGTGCGAGTACCCCCCGGATCCCCCCTGCAACGAGCCACAGGCCCGCCACGACTGTTCCCCCTCTAAGGTCCAGAAGACTACCGAACGCCTTCTGGCGGCAAGAAAGATTTTAATTAGGGCTTTTCCAATTTACTGTTTTTAACTTAATAAATAAAACCGTTATTCCCTTACTTCCTTGTCTGTCTGGTCCCTGACACGTTCCTCGAGGTGGTTCCCGGGTTTCAGGGGTGGGTGCAGTCTGGCTTGGCCCACCCCGACCTGTGACAGAACTATTAAAACTACTGAAAAAAATTACATAAGTGTAAGTCAAAATTAAATACACCGATAAATAATTTTCTTTTTCCAATTCATGAATAACAGTGGCATCAAGTCTTGTACGTTTTAATCTGTAGAGTATATGAATAGTATTTATATCAGAGGGAACAGCATCCATAAATGCTACTTTCCCTAATTCAGTGTGAGTAAATAAAAAATATAAAAAATATAGTGATATCTAAACTCATCAATCACACTAATATGTCAAAATTATAGTATAATGATACTTAATTTAACCTACCTATATGAACATTATCACTTTTATAAATACGTCAAACATTTTGAAGAGTGAAAATGATTAACTAGTTCAGTTTCACAATTTGGAATCTTGTGAGTAGAGTGAATTTCAAATAATGTCTCAGCTTGTGCTGGCAAGATAAAATCTCATTATTACTGTTCCTGCTATGAGAGAGAAAAGCAGAGCTGATACAAACACAAACAATGAGGTATTCTGTCACTGAAACAAACTCTCACCCTAAAGCTTAAACAAAATCTCAGAGACCATTCATATTCTTCACTCTCTGGCAGGCTGTGTGGCTGCATTATTGGGGAGGAAGGCTGTGCTGCTCTGATTTCAGCTCTGAGATCAAACCCCTCACACTTGAGAGAACTAAATCTGAGCTGGAATAAGCCAGGAGACTCAGGAGTGAAGCTGCTCTCTGCTCTACTGGAGGATCCACACTGCAAACTGCAGAAACTACAGTGAGTTATTGAGTCAATGCTTTTAATGTGCAATTGCAAATCATGTATTTAAGCAGATATTTTACTGTATTTTATCTTTGTAAATATTTTACAGTATTTGATTGATAACAGTCACACTTACTATGGAAATTCCACAAGCTTCAAACAAGTGAATCTACACAACACGTCCTGAACAAGACAGATACAGATACTGATCCAGTAGTTTTATATTTGAAGGTATATTGTTATTAATCTGCTTAAATATGTATCTACTCTATATGCAGCCTAGCAATTTTTTGAGTCTCATTGGTACATTGTACTTGAAATTAGTGTATTCTACATACTACCTGGATGATAATGATAATAATAATAATAATAATAATAATATGATAAAAATGGTAAAAACAAACCAAATAATTTCCCAACAGTAGAATCATTTGTTTTTATTATTTTCCATATATTCTCATGACAAGTGAAGATCAGAATAAAATGAATACTGTATATCTTAACTTTATCCTAAATGCTTAGTATTTGGAGTTTATAGAATGAGTATTGAACAGTTTTTTAAAGAAATGTTGTTTAACACTGTGGTTGTCAGACTCTGGGCCAGGTTTTGTGTGTGTCTTTGCTCCCCATGGGCTCTGTTACCGAGTTTCTGTTTCTTGTGATTTAGTTCATTGGTC
Organism: Carassius carassius; assembly: GCF_963082965.1. NCBI lineage: Eukaryota > Metazoa > Chordata > Actinopteri > Cypriniformes > Cyprinidae > Carassius > Carassius carassius. Next base: position 20,933,755 of record NC_081802.1, read on the forward strand.
CCAGGTGTTTCTTTTGTTATTATCTCATTAGTTACAGGTGTCCCTTGATGTCCCTTCTCCTGATGTGTCATGTCCTGTGATCCCCAGCCTTTGTTAATAAACCCTGTGATGAGTGGGGCGGGGCCGAGAGCCGTGGGAACAGGAGCGAGGCCGGTGGAGCGATTGGAAATGAGCGACACCTGCTCGACCCACCGGTCTCAAATCCCACGGAGGAGATGGAAGGATTTTGTCTTTATTTTGTCATTAAAATGTCATTTGATTGTCCGCCGGTTCCCGCTTCCTTCTTTTCGATGATTATGAAGTTTGTACATTGTTACAGTGGTGCCGAAGCCCGGGAGAAGGAGGAATGCGCTGCAGAAGATCCCTCGCCACTGTGGTGAATTTGCGGTGCCATCGAGCAGGCGAGTGTGGAGTGTGCTGCCATGGACGCTGGAGGCGGTGGGCTGGAGTGAGTTACCGGGGACAGGCGAGCTCACTGCCGGCCGCCTGTGATGTGACATGATGTGGGTGGCTGCCGTCCGCGAGGGAGTTGAGGAGTCAGAGCCATTCGCCAGGGGGCCGGAGCCTGCTGCCATCCGTGAACAAATCTGGAGGAGCAGGGAACGGCGGACTCCTGCCGCCTGCCCAAAACCGGAGGAGCCGAGGGCCGTCCAGTGCCACCGCCAGGCACCGTGGAGGAGCTCACCCAGCTGGTGGAGGGCCAAGCGGCAGTGCGTCTGGGAACCCGATTTTTTTTCTCCTCTCTCCCCTCTCTCGTCTCTGTTGCTCCTCATCCTTCCATCTCCTTTTCTCTCGCCTCGTCTGTCCTACCCCCAGTTTCCCGCAGGTCCCCGTGAGCGGTCCCCCCCCCCCCCCCCCCGGGGGGTAGAGCACTGTCTAGAGGGTACCCCCCGGCCTGCGAGGGGCGATGGGGGTATGTGACGAATGGGGCGGGGGCGAGAGCCGTGGGAACAGGAGCAAGGCCGGTGGAGTGATTGGAAATGAGCGACACCTGCTCGACCCACGGGTCTCGAGTCCCACGGAGAAGAGGGAAGGAAATAAAAGAGGAGCGATGACAGTGAAGGACGAGAGAGGAGCAGGCCTGGGTTTTAGTTGTGTTTGGTTTTTATTTGTGCGCGTCAGTCGTCCGTGAGGGGCTGATGCGCTGTTTTGTCTTTATTTTGTCATTAAAATGTCATTTGATTGTTGGCCGGTTCCCGCCTCCTTCTTCCCGATGATTATGAAGTTTGTACATTGTTACAAACTCTTTTACTCCTCACTCCTTCATTACTGTGTTTCTCGTGTGTGCAACGTGACAGTAGTCTGAGCCAGCCCATAATATAGTCCCTTGAAATATAATGGTAGTCATTTTTCAATAGGTAGCTATTCATTCATTACTCATTCATTATAACATAAGTCAAATAAACAGTACAATAATCCATAACTCAGTGAGAGGATTCAAGAAACACCAGACAAGAATGGAAAGTAAGAGTAAATTAGTAACTTTTTAAAACTTAAAGAAAATTAGATAAATACACACTAGTTTCTAAACTAGAAACAAGACACATTAGACAACAATCAGAAATTCAAGTATGTTGTATTTCACACAAAACTTCAGGAAAACAGGAATAACATTTGCAGGAGAATTAACATTTTTATTCTCCCTTATCTGCCTTTTGATTATTTTAATTATTAAACGTATTAATACTGTTTATTTTATTATTATTATTATTGTTGTTTAATGTTTAGAACATTTTCACAGTCTGAAGCTGTAAATGCTTTGGGAATTAATTTCTATGTTGTTTTTCATGCTAATAAAATTTAACTGAACCCCAGCTGTGTTTGAATGAGGATAAGCACTTGCAGTGATAGTGTTCATGTGGAGCAGTATTTACAGCAAACCAAACACTCCAAAAACACTGGATCTTGAGCTGCTCTTCACACACAACTCTTTTGATGATTCAAAATTTGTGAACCAAGTTTCTATCCCTACATACAGTACAATTAGAGGCCGATCATACAGAATTACATTTTACATTGCACAGTGCTGAATTTCTTTTTTTTCTATATAACCATGCTCTGGACAGTTTTTAAAACATTGTGTCAGGTTAAAAGTAGTTAAACTTTTAATAAAATTGCTGATGAATGAAGCAATGCAGATGAAACTAAACATGCAAATCAGATACGATATACTTGTGGACACTTGACATTTGACAGTATTATTTACTTCACTGTACAGACACTGTTGTGTGAGAACCGAAATGAGATGATAATGACATCATTGTTTTCTCCAGAGCTGCTTTATGGATGTATGGCCACACACACACACACACAAACAGCTCAAACCCAAACAATGGACTACAGAAGAAACTCCTAGAAACAGGTACTTCCATAAACATCTGAAACAAAGTATTAACAGACTAAAACCTGAGACAGTTTAGTGCAGGGGTGCCTGTTCTACACAATCCTGTTCTCAAAACTCAGGCAATTTGATAATACCTAGAATATCAAAATCAACTGCGGGCGGCAGATCCTTTTCCTATTTGGCGCCTAAACTCTGGAATAACCTACCTAACATTGTTCGGGAGGCAGACACACTCTTGCAGTTTAAATCTAGATTAAAGACCCATCTCTTTAACCTGGCATACACATAACATACTAATATGCTTTTATTATCCAAATCTGTTAAAGGATTTTTAGGCTGCATTAATTAGGTAAACCGGAACCGGGAACACTTCCCATAACACCCTATGTACTTGCTACATCATTAGAAGAATGGCATCTACGCTAATATTTCTCTGTTTCTCTCTTGTTCCGAGGTCACCGTGGCCACCAGATCCAGTCTGTGTCCAGATCAGAGGGTCACTGCAGTCACCCGGATCCAGTACGTATCCAGACCAGATGGTGGATCAGCACCTAGAAAGGACCTCTACATCCCTGAAAGACAGCGGAGACCAGGACAACTAGAGCCCCAGATACAGATCCCCTGTAAAGACCTTGTCTCAGAGGAGCACCAGGACAAGACCACAGGAAACAGATGATTCTTCTGCACAATCTGACTTTGCTGCAGCCTGGAATTGAACTACTGGTTTCGTCTGGTCAGAGGAGAACTGGCCCCCCAACTGAGCCTGGTTTCTCCCAAGGTTTTTTTCTCCATTCTGTCACCGATGGAGTTTCGGTTCCTTGCCGCTGTCGCCTCTGGCTTGCTTAGTTGGGGACACTTCATCTACAGCGATATCGTTGACTTGATTGCAAATAAATGCACAGACACTATTTAACTGAACAGAGATGACATCACTGAATTCAATGATGAACTGCCTTTAACTGTCATTTTGCATTATTGACACACTGTTTTCCTAATGAATGTTGTTCAGTTGCTTTGACGCAATGTATTTTTTTGTTTAAAGCGCTATATAAATAAAGGTGACTTTGACTTTGACTTTGACTCTAACAAAGAAAACTGGACATTTTTCATTTTCCCAGAACCAAGACTCAATATTTGAAGAACATACTTGTAACAAAATTCTGTTTTATAATATTATAACATTGAATCTAAACTTTTTCATCATATAAAAAGTGGCAACCTGTAATTGTTACCTTAAATATTGATATAATTGTTACCTTAGCTATTTCTTATGGAAGCATGTTTCCACCATAAATAATAGTAATAATAAAAAAAAAATAAAAAAAAATAAAACAAGGTAATTGCAATGTGTGATATAAACTTGTAATTGTGAGAAAAGAAGTCAGAACTGTGGGATATGAAGTTATAATTATGTGTTATTAAGTATTGTTATAAAATATTACCAGTTATTTATTTCATTATATGTCCAGATTTATTGAGCATGATGCCAACTGTCCATTTGTGCCACCTGGTGGAGAATTTGTGGTTTGGTAATAGGCACTTTGGTTCATCACCTACTGTACATAGATGTAGTATCTCTCACTTAAAATAGTCAGACAGACATGTAGATAGACTTAGTATGTTTTAGGATTGTGTATATCGTGATTATGTAGTTGTAATGAAATTCATGTCCATACTGATGAACCACATTTTGAATTTAAGTTTTTTTTTTGTATCTTCATGAACCTTTTGTATATTGTTATATAGTATCCTGAAGATGAAAAGAAAATAAATTAGAAATTTCTAATTCATTAAATTTGATTGTTAAAATAGCATATGACAATGTGTTCATATAGTTTAGGTCCTAATGCAGACTCAAGAGGGCGCCATGAGATAAGATGCCACAGAGTTTACCAACAGCGTGCTAGTGTCTGCTGATAAACTCTGTAAAGTATGATTTGCATGTTAGATATGAATACTTTTGAAATATATCTCCAATTTAAAATAGATAAAATAGATCTAACTATGGCCCCTCTGGGATTTAAAAAATCTGCTTTAAATATTTTTTGCCAAGCTTTCATCCAATGTATATTATTCATAATGAAATAATATAATGATATATGCCAAAAGCAACTCTAGGAATTTGGTGTTAAGTTTTTTAATTCAATTTTTAGAAAATAAAATTTCAAATTTAACCAAATGGGACAAAATAAAAGAGAGGTCGAAATAAACCTGTTAATTACAACCAGAGCTGCCAGTTTACTGTTAGTTTCATATGTTTTTTAAACAGCAAGCACAAATTACCCAAAAGCATCTGCCCTTCCATCACACTCCTCTTTTTCCCATACATGTCCTCTTTCTGGGCCTTAAAAAATGTGTCCGGCCAAGATTTCTAAATCGACCAAAATGACCTGTACTTGGCTTTTACTTTCTACAGTCGCCATTCATAGTGTGCATTTTTGTTTTAGAGCCCATCAAAGACTCCTTACTCCTGCAAACATTCTAATATTGCATATAATTTTCGCATATCAGGAGACTGCTATTAATGCGTGAAGAATAATCTCTTTTGAATGAGCGCTTGCGGTTCACTTTCACTTTTGATTTTGCAAAAATGCGCCCTCTGGAAGATCAGATATTTGTCAGTGAGCTCAGGATCTGTGGAACAGCAAATCCTACAGCCTGTGTTGGATGCAGGGTTGTCAAAACTTGGTTAAAGGTTTTAAATGTTGCATAAATTACATTTGACTGAAATGGTTGTATTGAAACATTTGGCATCCTCACTATGATAAAACTGTGCTAGATGTTAAGTTTTGTGAAGAAGGGCCACTGGTAGGAAGCTTTTTAGCTGTGTTTATGACCAATATGCATAATAGTGCCTGTAAAATATGTATATTAGGAATGGAAATTACACATTTTGAGTTTTGATATTTGAGATTGCGCTACTTGGGCGCTTTCAGCACTACTTTAGCCACCAACTAACCAACCCCTCATCAATTGCTCATCACTTGGCCTCATGATGGTCATAAATATAGTGTGAGTCAAAAAGTCACATGTCTGAAAAAAATGAATACATAAAATTAGTGATATTAGAAATGTCCCTATTATGTCATTTTTTATGGTTGCTAATATTGTTTTATGAGTCTCCTAAAACAGGTTTACATGCATGTGAGGTCAAATGAGGTCAAAAAACATGTTTCAGAAAATAGATTTAAAGTGCCCCATTATGACTTTTGGACCATTCATGCATTCATTCTGTCATGTAGCTGTATTTGAACATAAACTATCTGCAAAGTTGTGAAGCCAACAGTGCACGACAGATAAAGTCATTGTCTGTCAAAAAAAAAAGAAGAAAAGAATCAGCTTGCAATCGCCTAAACGAGTCATCAGGAATTTGAATCTTATTCTGTTACGGCTCTACATCACAAAGTAATACATTTGCATAATGTCCGCCCATGTTTTAGGTCGCCAGCTTACCTTCCCCTCAAACACTGTAAAATATCTGTGTGGTTAACATCATGTTGAGAAGATGATGTATCCTACACTATGAGAGTTGTTTTAGCACATCTAATGAGGCCTAATATAATTTAAACAGATGAGTTATAAAAGAAAAATTAATCACAACTCACAGTTCTGATGAATGACAAAACTAGCTATATAGACCAAAATTATTTTTGAACCAGGCTGTAAACATTTTTTTTTTTCTGCTGTGAAGTTTTAACATGGGGAGTATGGGATTGACTCCCTTTTGCAGCCAGCCTCTAGTAGCTAGTCGATGAATTAGAATTTAAGTCACTTCCGTATGGGCTTCACGAGAGAGCGGGAGGTTGCCACTTGTTTCCGACCTGGCGGCAAGGAAGTCGACCGGAAGTTGAAGTCGGCCGTGTGCCGCCATCTTGTAGCAGAACTTCACTTGCGTTAGCATTCCCATTGACTCCCATTCATTTTGGCATCACTTTGACAGCGAACAACTTTACATCTGAGGCATTTTAAGACTCCATTTGTCCATTATTTATTTCTAAAGATACACGACAATGTATAAAGGGCTCCATTACCTTCTATGTTACATTATGGCCCCGTAGAAACAGTTTTTGTAAAAATAGGCTAAAGATTGCGTCATAACCACTCGACTCTCTGTCGCATTACCGTACAGACAGGAGGAGAAGCTCGCAGGCAATTAACTTAATATGGCGTACTGGCGTTACATTTTAAAATACTATACAAAATAATTAATCAGAATACTTACTCCTTCTCACTCACACCAAAGAACTCCCCGCTCAAGCTCGCCGTCTCTGCAAGATTAACCATGGCAGTTTGCACGCACAGCCACTAGAAGATTTACATCTGTCAGACAGGTTGCTGACGTCATCAAGCTTAGTTTGAGTCTGCGCGTCAGAAACGGAAGTGCTAAAAAACGCTAAAAATGGGCTTCTCTTGTCTCAATTGAGTTCCAATGGGGTCGCTGTGTCCATTTCTTTTACTGTCTATGTTTCCGACATACGCTGTACGCAGTAGACCAATCACAAAGGACTGCTCCTTCTGACCAATCAAAAGGAGGAGTTTAGAGAGACTGATGCTTTAAAACTGCTCCGCACGAGTTGTTTATGAATCATTTAGAAATTAGGTAAAATTAAATCTATTTTCTGTGAAAACTAACATGTTTTTTTGACCTTGCATGCGTGTAAACCTGTTTTAGGAGAACATTATTAAACATTATTAGCAACCTTAAAAATGGCAAAATAGGGGCACTTTCATTTTACCTAAATGGAAGAAAAATGCCAGGTCTGTTCATGATGCACAATATGAGTCATTGTGCCACAAGTATAAATTATTCCAATTTAAACATGACTGTTTAAATTCTAATTTAAGGCACAGTTGCTTGCTTATTAGAGGACAAAGGCTAACCTCTGATTATATTTTTTTTCCAGACACTGCACACAAGCACGATTAAACCTAGCCCACGGGTTCATGAGGCAGAAAAACCGCTGGTTTTTAAGAAAAAGACAAGCCGCCACTGGAATAGAACAAATTAATATTAATGAGCTGAGAATTCGATGTAGTATTTACATGCATTTTGTGACATATAGCTTTTAGAAATTATGTTTATTATTATTGATTAAATGAATCTTATTGAGTGTTTTTCCCTATAAATGTTACCGCGTCCATATTTTTTTTAAATTATATCGTCAAAGGTTATTTAGGTTACTTAGGTTGTTTATGGTAATAAGTTCAAACATTTAAGTGACCTTACAGGTTTATTGACAAACAGATAGTCTCTCTTATAAACAGTGCAGTTCATTTCGAACAGTTCGCGAATCGGTTCGACTGAATCACTCAATAGAACGACTCGTTAGCGAGTGGCCTACTGAACTAGAACTGGACTGGACCCCGTTATTCAGCGCCGCCTATCGACCGATCGCAGATCGCATCTGCTCCACATTTTCTTTTGAAGCTCCGCCTCTGACCACCGCAAATCTGTGTATGTGAGAGATGAGCAGGAGCAGAAAGCTGTCCGGACCTGGTGCATGAGAAGCGAGGTCCTCAACCATCCCAGTCCAGCTTGAGCGTCCGTTCGATGATGGCCGCGGCTGTGGAGAGAGGAGGGGCCCGGGCCGCCTTCATGAACCCGGGCGTCGGTGCACCCGCTCCCGCTGCCGCTGCGCCCGGAGGACCAGCCATGGCCGGAGCTGGGGGCTCGGGCTCGGGAGCGGCGGGTTTGGGTCCCATCATGCCTGTGCCAATGAATTTGTTTGCAACGTGGGAGATTGACCGCTCCTCTCCGAGTTGTGTTCCGAGGTACATCAAACCTAATACTATTGTTCATGTGTAAATAATGCTTCGGAATGTATCAAACACTGTGCATTAGTTGGATTGCATGCTTTTCTGTGCATGCAACATGGGCTTTAATTTGCGCATGTTATGCTTTAAAGAGGTCAAAACAAAACTCATGCATTCAGAGCTGTGATGATGAGTTCTGGAAACGTATTATGATACATGGAAACCTACGTATGTTCATGTTCATTTGAAAGGACCGTTATGGACATCTATGTTTGCAAGTGTCTGACGTTACACAGAAAACATCAATAGTTAACCGGATTAATGTTCATGTTTGGTAAAGCAGGTCACAACAAATCATCATGCAGTGTTGTTATGTTGAAAAACGTAATATTTGGAAACATAACGCCATATATCAGAGTATTGATAAAGGGCACATTTCTTTATGAGTTTAGTTTGGTTTATAAACATAAAATCAGTTTTAGCTTACTTGTTTCGGGTGTCATTTAAACACACCCACTAAAGTTAAAGCCTTGCAAACGCGGGGCATTAAAATCTTTAGTGCTTAATTTCAATATCTGTATTTTTTCTGAGATATGCCGTCAACATGCCATTCTTTGCATTAATATAATTTAAGTGCGATTTTGAGACATTTACTGAAAATTCGTTTCGTGTTGGTTTCAAAACGAGGATGGAGTATGTTTTTAAAAAGCCTGTTAATTGCATGGAAGCTTTTTAAGTCAATGCTCTCAAATGCCTTTTGTATTCATCACAGTCAAATCAGTGCTAATGTGCGCTTGTTGTAATAACCACGAGTGCCATTTGTTTGTAAAAAGATGCATATTCAGGATATGGAACGAAGTTAGTCAAAATTATTAGTTTTTTTTTTATTCAGTTTTGAATTATTATTTGGTATTACTTTATAAATGCTGCATTACATAATTATAGCTGTTGTTAAACATATTGAAAATCAGCGTATCTCTTAGCTATGCGCAATGTTCCTGTGTTACACATGATACATTTCTGTCCAGATAACCCGAACCACATCCTGTGTTATCGACTTAAAACTGGGAGTTAAACTGGGACCGTCATCATGACAGTAAAGTTAAAAGAGTGGCGGGAAGCTTTACACATTCAAGGGTAGCAAGTGATTCTGTCATGCTCATTGTAACATTGCATTTAACATTGCCCACTGAAAGACCCCTATCAGACAATTTTAACAAGACAAAACATAACACAAACAGAAATAATGTGATGGGGCCCATTGTTACCTTTGAATTATAGGGGGATTCATACAACACTTTTTATTTTTATTTACGTAATAGTTTGTAACTATTTTCCATTTTGGCGAATTAGTTGCACATTTGTATGATTGCATTTCGTACAATCTGCATACACTCCACTGAGAGTTGAATTACATGAATTATTATGAATTACATTGCAAAAATTCATACAAAATTTCAAGCTCATAAAATAGTTACGTTTTGTCCTGAGATTGGGTTGTTTTTTTCACACAACTTCACACATTACAATCAATGTAACATAAATTACAATTGAACACTTTTTTTTTTTTTACAGTTGTTGACTTAAAACATACGAAAACATTATGACAACTCTAGATAACACTTTTAAGAGTTGAAACTTTTTGTTGTATTTTGTTGTATTCTGTTATACTTGTGTGCAGCAGGTTGATGGATCGGATCAGGGCAAGCTCCAGTGTTTACATGCTTATGAATGGAAGTGAACACAGCACAAAATCTGCTGTTTCCTCTTCAATGCCAGATTGGATTTTGTATTAGTCAAGCATTATAAAGTTAAAGCAAGCACATCCCTGGTTTGTTGTTTTAAAGGCCAGGGTGTTTTCTGCAATCTTCAGATCCAATCTAGAAATATTTTAAGCTACTAAATGGATTTTCTTAATAATGTTTTGTGTCTGTAATATTTATGTAGTAAATGAGCATTTTGTCTAAAAAGGTCCTTTGGGTGTTACTGTATTCACAATATATCACAACTTTTTTTTAATCTAAATATGTAGCAAGTGGGGATGTGTGCTACGTTCCTGTTGTTTTTTTCTTCTGTTATTTTGGATGATGGGCTTAGGATAGCGAGTAATTGCCTTACTAAAAGCAAACCTGGTGGCACATAAAGCTTCACAGAGAGCTGTGAGAACTTGTGGGACTAGATTAATCAGCCTGGCCCAGATGTGTCCCGATGGCTTTGGGAATAAGAACAGGATTGCTTCCTGCATACAGGCGTCCTTCAAGTATCAGGACTTCAGTGGTTCACAGCTCGAGATCTGACGCTGCTGGCTGCCCTCAAGTCCTCTCAAAGAAAGGGCAAATGTGTATTTCACTGAAATGCCAAAGCTGTTTGCTTCATTTGTTCTGCTTCATAAAGCATGGCTGAATGTCCAGCAGAAATACAGCTGAGTCCCTCTACTGATTAGGGTTGGGAATCAAGAACATGTGCTGTTCTATATTTTTTTAAATACATGTAAAACATTTTCCATGACTTTCAGTTCAATTAGTGCGTAATTGTACTAAAATGTTGTAGCAGTGTTTCCTGCACTCTTACTGAATATACAGCATCATGACCCCCCAGAAAAATTTATTTTACCCAAGTTGTGATCTTGCCATCTTAATTGAAAGTGATAATGTAAAAAGATTAAAAAAAAAATACAAAGACAATAAATAGACATCACATCTTTTTAGAGATATTAATAAGCAATATATTAACACTTTATTTTAAAGGGGTCATAAGACGTTAAAAAAAGAACATTATTTTGTATATTTGGCGTAATACAATGTGTTAATGTGCTTTAAGGTACAAAAAACACATTGTTTTCCACATACTGTACATTATTGTTTCTCCTCTATGGCCTGCCTTCTGAAACACATAGATTTTTACAAAGCTCATCGTTCTGAAAAGTGAGGTGTGCTCTGAAAAGCAATAAAACACATTACAAATGAGGCATTTGTTGCATCCAGTGGGGACATATTTACTGATTATAATGACTTATACACTGCTTAAAACTCGCGTTTGAATCGTCCTTGGGAAATTCTTTAAATATGAAAACATACTTACAGGCTGTGAGTCAGAACACCCGACATTGTAGGCTACTCTCCCAGATTCCTCCGTAAAATGCATTGCACATACACAAATATTTGGGTTGGACTGTTCTGGAACAGTGTTGTAAATACAACTTAACCACTGATTTATAGTTGTGTCCTCTTTTGGAAGGCCAAACAAAGTAGTTTCTCTTTCACAACGAAACACACAGTGTCTTCACGACATGGCACAGGCGGCAACAACAATACTACAGCAAAAATAAAAGTCACGGCTTCTTTCTTTGCGTGAATATTTGGGTGGTGTTATGCAAATCTTCCCACATCATGATGTAAACATGTGGGGGCGTATTTAAATGAGGCGTTTTAGGAAAGTGTGGATTAGTCTTAACTTTTAAATATAATATCTCTTTAGATTTGAGACTTTAGCCTTTGCAACTTAAGGATCTTATCTATTCACAAACAGCTTGAAACACTCCAAAGAGAAAGGAAAACTTGAAATCACATCATAAGACCACTTTAACCTGTGCAGTGTTTCTAATCGTGTCTTGTATCATGACGTTTAGCGTGTCGTGAGGTAATCAGCAGTAGCCATTCCCAGGCTCTAGTAGGAGACTCAGCTGCTATATAGTTAAACGAATGACGAGGGACGCTGGAAGTGATTAATGGATTCCTCTTGTCCCTGAAAAGACAAATGAGTGTAAACCCATCCAGGCATAGATCGGCCTGCCATAATTAAACATGCGGCCCCAATCAGTTTATGCAGTCAATAGCATGTCAATTATTCATGCTCGTTCATTGGACCTTAATTGGTGTGGGACTACGTGTAGGGTCATTATTTCTGACGAAACGCCAGCTGATGTCGGCAAGGTACATGATGTTGTTCTTTCCCAGAGATCAATGGGGTGGAAATACGTGCAATACAGTTCATCTTAAAAACCATTGGTTTCTGTTGCTCAAGGGTCCCTCAGGAAATTAGCTGCACACGACTCATTTTCTGTTTTAAACCACTGATACACACTAAAAGCACTTTGGGGCATCAGTAAATGTCAGCGGAAATGTCTCAGTGTTATATAAATACTGAAATATGTTCTGCAGAAGAAATGAAGTCATAGAGGTTTGGAATATAAGGGTAAATGAAGACAGGTTTTTTATTTTGGGGTGAATCTTCTAGGGCTGCTACCAGTGTTGGGGGTTCAAGTAACTAGTAAAGTAATGCATTACTTTTAAATTGAAAAGAAAATATCAGTGTTACCTTTTCAAATAAGTAATGCCAGTTACTTTGTTTTCCCATGTATTGACCGACAGCTCTCCTGTCCTCATGTCGAGAGAAATCATAAGTGAGTCCAGAGGAGTTTAAAGCCCTGTCTGAACATGATGTTACTGTAGATCTAAATTAAATGTCTACATGCATTTACTCATATCACACAAAAACAGATTTGTGTTCCTCAAAATTAATAAAAACAGTGAAATGCAAACTCAGAATATGATGCAAAACTGCAATAATTAAATATGTTAAATAACACAAATATATTTTAAGATTGGGATTGGGATTTAATCCCATTTTATTAACCAGTGTCTTTGCTGCTGACATTCGATGAGCCAATTCAACCATACTAATAAGCAAAAACAACTTTAGTTGTTAAAAACAACTTTTTTTATTGCTGAACAGTGTTGAACTTTCTTTTCCTGCATCCTATTATTCATGCAATTCAGAATGGTTTGAGCTGCGCCGTCTACTGTACAGATGTGAATTTAAACTTCCTTCAGCCTGAGGCTTATTCATTTCGCTTTTGGTAGTAAACTATAACATTTTTATATTAAAAACAAAGCAAGACCATCCCAGATTGAAAATGTAACGAAAAAGTTATATAACACATTTTTGTTCCATAAAAAGTAACTAAGTAATTCAATTAGTCACTTATTTTAGGGTGTAACGCAATATTGTAATGCATTACTTTTGAAAGTAACTTTCCCGAACACTGGCTGCTACAAACAATTATTGTTTTCTATTGATTACTCTATTAATTATTATTATTATTATTATTATTAATATTATTGTCATTAAGGAACTAGAATAGCACAATTCTTTATAATTCCCATTCGTACTGAACATGCATAAATGGCTTCAGATTTACCTCAAATATAAGTAAAGTCAAGTCACCTTTTTTATATAGCGCTTTAAACAAAGCCGATTTTGTGAAAGCAACTGAACAACATTAATTAGGAAAACAGTGTGTCAATAATGCAAAATGACAGTTAAAGGCAGTTCATCATTGAATTCAGTGATGTCATCTCTGTTCAGTTAAATAGTGTCTGTGCATTTATTTGCAATCAAGTCAACGATATCGCTGTAGATGAAGTGTCCCCAACTAAGCAAGCCAGAGGCGACAGCGGCAAGGAACCGAAACTCCATCGGTGACAGAATGGAGAAAAAAACCTTGGGAGAAACCAGGCTCAGTTGGGGGGCCAGTTCTCCTCTGACCAGACGAAACCAGTAGTTCAATTCCAGGCTGCAGCAAAGTCAGATTGTGCAGAAGAATCATCTGTTTCCTGTGGTCTTGTCCTGGTGCTCCTCTGAGACAAGGTCTTTACAGGGGATCTGTATCTGGGGCTCTAGTTGTCCTGGTCTCCACTGTCTTTCAGGGATGTAGAGGTCCTTTCTAGGTGCTGATCCACCATCTGGTCTGAATACGTACTGGATTTGGATATTTTTGGATATTAGAAGCATATTAGTATGTTATGTGTAAGCCAGGTTAAAGAGATGGGATGCATTTTGGACTAGCTATAGTTTGTTTACTAAGCGTGCAGAACAACCACCCAAATAAGCATTACAATAATCTAACCTTGAGGTCATAAATGCATGGATTAACATTTCTGCATTTGACATTGAGAGCATAGGCCGTAATTTAGATACATTTTTGAGATGGAAAAATGCAATTTTACAAATGCTAGAAATAGCGTTATTTATTCGTGCAAGTCGCAACTTGGGTTTGTATTAATTACAATCTAATTTAACAGCAAGTTTATTAACAATAAATCACTTGATGAAATATTTGGTTGTACTTTGTAAATCATACAAACACCAATATGCCATTCCTCAAATACCTCAAAGATTGTCACTGTATATTTTAATGGTTTACTTCTTGTGATTCCTTGCAGCTCTCATCAGTAGTCCCAAAACAATATTGATGTATTGCAATTTTTCTCATATTATTGCATTGAAACTTCAGATCACCAAACATGACTAGCTTTATTACATTTTCTGTGTGTGGGTGATTGGTTGCTAGGATGTTGCTATGTGGTCGCTAAGGTGTTTTAGTGCATTACCATGCAGTTGCTAGGGTGCTCTGTGGGGTTGCTAGGTAGTTTCTGGGGTATTATGGGTGACAGTAGGGTGACCATGCGTCCTTTTTTCCCCGGGCACATCCTGTACAGGATTTCTATATTGCCTAAAACACTCAGGTTTTGGCTTTGTTTTCCTGTTTTCATACTTGCTAAAGGTAGTGATAGAAAAGTAGTTTGATGAATAACATGCAGGCATTGTAAACAATCAATTAATCATGGCGCGTGAGAAGATGGTGACTAAAGAGAACGATCAAAGCTGTGCAAATATGGGTACATATTAGGAGTGTTCAATTTGAAGTGGCTCTGCGCAGACCGATCAGTGTTTAACATCAAAGTACTGCAAGAGTGTTTCAAAAGCATAAGGAGCGCCTGCTCTCTAGCTCTCAAGGTACTTTGATGTCATACACCGATTAGTCTGTGCAGCACAAACAAAGCCAAAACCTGGATATTTTAGGCAATATAGAAATCCTGGCCAGGACGTGCCCTAGGTGACAGCAGCTTATCAAGTCTGTTCCTAAGTGGTTTCGAGGGTGTTTTGAGTGGTTGTTGTTAGTCCATTGCTATGTTGTTGCTTGGGTGATCAAAGTAATTATGTGAGACTGGAATGTTGGAAGCACTTTAAATTGTAGCAGACAAATGTGTGAACATCAAAGTTTAGATAAATAGTGCAAAACAGGCCAAAAGTGTTAAAACCATCTCCTTTCCTATGATTACTTAATGAGTGAATCAAAAAGAGACAGAGTGTATCTCTGGGGGCAGCGAGTGTGCTTGTGTTTGTAGGGTCTGATGTTTTCATGCTTGCATGCATCAAGCTGCAGAGATGTGGCAGATATGGTGAGAATGAACTGCATTTGTTCTCTTCCTCCTGTTGTTCTGAATGCATGTGTCTGAATGCATGAAGGCACAGTGTGTATGTACATTACTGTTCAAAAGTTTAGGCTTGGTAGATTTATTTTTTTTACTTGTTAACTTTCTATTCATCAAAGAATAAAAAAAAAGGTTTTGATGGTTTCCACAAAAATATTGTACAGCACAACTGTTTTCAACATTGATAATAATCAGAAATGTTTCTTGAGCAGTAAATCGTCATATTAGAATGATTTCTGAAGATGATGTGACACTGAAGACTGGAGAAATGATGTTGAAAATTCAGCTTTGGTCACAGGAATCAATTAATTTTTTTGCATGTAAAATTTTTTTTATTTAATATTATTTAAAAATATTACTTTTTAAGATATTTTTCAGTATCAAATAAATGTAGCCTTGGTGAACATAATAGACTTTAAACATTTTCAAAAGGGTCATATGATGCTGCTAAAAAGAACATTATTTTGTGTTTTTGGGGTAATGCAATGTGTTTATGCGGTTCAAGGTTCAAAAAACACATTATTTTATTATTGTTTCTCCTCTACACCCCGCCTTTCTGAAACGCATCGATTTTTACAAATCGTTCTAAAAAAGTGAGATGTGATCTGATTGGCCAACTATCCAGTGCGTTGTGATTGGCCGAAATGCCTGAACTAATGCCATCTCCCAGCAGGACATGGCTCAGTCCAGCTGCTCTGCTCGTGCACATCCCATCATCGGATCTCTTTTAGCAGTTCAGTCAATGTACTGTTAGGAGTAACTGAATAACTCAGGAGATTGGTTTATTTCGCGTCAGAGGACTGAAAGGCATGTTTATAAATGGAATAAGTTAAGTAACTTTAGGATTAGTGTGTACTGGAGACGCAAACTGTTTCAAACTATTGCGTTTGATATGGTGAACTAGTTCGACTGGTTCACTAAGAAGATCCAGTTAAATAGAAAGATTAGGGCATTATGCAAATCTTCCCACATACTGACTTAGATATGTGTTGGCATGTTAAAACGAGCCGTTTTAGGAGGGCGTGGATGAGTCTTAACTTTTATAAAGAATATCTCTTTGGATTTGAGACTTTAGTCTTCGCAACTTTACAGATCTTCTTTATTCACCAATATTTTGTAACACTCCAAAGAGAAAGGAAAAATTTTAATCACATCATATGACCCCTTTAACAAATCTTACTGACCCCAAACATTTTAACAGCATTGTACATGTGAATGTTTGTGAGTTTTATATGGTTTTGAAAAAAATTTTATTAGTACTTATAAAGCACATTTTAAAGGCTTATTCTGGATGACCATCTTCTGGGAACCTTAACTCGACCCAATGCCTAAACATAATTACCAAAACAAACACCTTATTAACAATCAATAGGCAGCAAATAAGCAGTTTTTTGATGAAAAACCCAATAGTGAATGTTACCTAATCTAAAGTGTTATAAAAATTTTAAACATTCACAAGAAAGGTTTAAACCTAGTAACCAAAATGTGCTAAAAATGTCAATGTTTTTTCTTTTTTTTCTGCATATTAGTTTGACCAAATGACTTTGTTTTTAACAACACATTTCTTTGGTTTGGTTTGGCAGTGAAGCATTTTTTTCTTTTTCAAATTGTAATGAATTAACCTTTGTATTCATCCGGAAGAAGGAGGCGGGAACCGGCGGACAATCAAAAACATTTTAATAAAGCAAAATAAACACAAAACAGCGCACCAGCCCCTCACGGACGACTGGTGCGCGCAAATAAAAACCAAAACACAACTAAAAGCCCAGGCCTGGTCCTCTCTCGTCCTTCACTGTCGTCGCTCCAGTTTATATCCTACCATCTCCTCCATGGGCCTCGAGACCGGTGGGTCGAACAGGTGTAGTTCATCTCCAATCACTCCACCGGCCTCGCTCCCCTGTCCCTCGGCCCCGCCCCACTCGTCACATACCCCCATCGCCCCTCGCAGGCCGGGGGGTACTCCCGAGACTGCGCTCTACTCCCCCCCCCCCCCCCCTCCCTCCGGGGGGGCCGCTCACGGGGACCTGCGGGAACCTGGGGGTAGGACAGACGAGGCGAGAGAAAAGGAGATGGAAGGAGGAGCGACAGAGACGAGAGAGGGGAGAGAGGACCAGGCCTGGGCTTTTAGTTGTGTTTTGGGTTTTATTTGTTTTTGTGTTTATTTTGTTATTAAAATGTTTTTGATTGTCCGCCGGTTCCCGCCTCCTTCTTCCGGATGAATATGAAGGTTATATCATTACAGTGGTGCCGAAGCCCGGGAGAAGGAGGGACGCGCTGCTGAAGATCCCTCGCCGCTGTGGTGAATCCGCGGTGCCAACGAGCAGGCGAGGAGTGTGCCGCCATGGACGCTCGAGGCGGTGGGCTGGAGCGAGTTGCCGGGGACAGGCGAGCTCGCTACCGGCCGCCCACGATGTGGAGAGACGGCTGCCGTCCGTGAGGGAGCGGAGGAGTCGGCGCCGTTCGCCAGGTGGCCGGAGCCTGCTGCCATCCGCCGGAACGGGGAGGAGCAGGGAACGGGGGACTCCTGCCAGCTGCCCAAAACCGGAGGAGACGTCGCCGTCCACCGGGCGGCGGAGGAGTGTCGTGCCGTCTGCCGAGGGCCGTCCAGTGCCACCGCCAGGCACCGCGGAGGAGATCACCCAGCTGGTGGAGGGCCGAGCAGCAGTGCGTCTGGGAACCGGAATTTTTTTTTTTCTCCTCTCTCCCCTCTCTCGTCTCTGTCGCTCCTCCTTCCATCTCCTTTTCTCTCGCCTCGCCTGTCCTACCCCCAGGTTCCCGCAGGTCCCCGTGAGCGGTCCCCCCCGGAGGGAGGGGGAGGGGGGGGGGAGTAGAGCGCAGTCTCGGGAGTACCCCCGGGTACTCCCGAGACTGCGCTTTTTTCATTTCATTCTTTTAATTAATTTTTTTCTTCATTATGATATCATACAATAATAATAGAATTGCGGTTAAAGTGTTCTGCCGAATGTCACAATACTTTGCTGGAAGTAACACGGAGTCGAGAATAATCAAGAGAGTCTTTATTAATGGAACACAGGAGGAAGACACACGTACTGACTTGTAGACCCGACAAACACAGACTGAAAGGACATGGGTTTTAAAGACAGGCTAGCAAGGGACTAAGGAGATACACCTGGGAACTAATCAATTAAGGAGGGACAAAAACTGGGTCAGACAGAACATGGGAAATGGAATACATGCAGGGAAAACACAACATTATGAGTCCAGGGGTGTGACATTACTCCCCACTCCCGGAAGGTGCGACATCGCACCGTAGAAACAACATAGGAAGGCGTGGGTGGGAACTTGGGAGGAGGTTCTGGTGGAGGACGGACCCCTGGGAGGGGGCCACGGAGGGAGAAGCCAGGGAGAAGACCATGGAGGGAGGAGCCAAGAGGGACCTGGAGCAGGAAGAGTCCAGCTGGACCCAGGCCGCAGCCATAATTACGGCTCACGGTGGATCCGACGGTGAGAGGAGCCATGGAGGAGGAATGGCCGCCGACACCAGCGGGTAAAAACCAACGAATTTGGAGCATGTGGAGGAGGACCCCGAGGAAGAGAGCCAAAGAACCAGGGTGACGGGGAGGATCCGGAGGTCCTAGGTGGAACCGATGGTGCCGGCGACCAACACGGAGATGTGGATCCGGGAGGCTACGGTGGAGCCAGAGTGACAGAGGACTGTGGTAGTGCCGAGGCGATGAAGGAGCCTGATGGAGCCAGAGGGATAGAGGGATGAGGCGAAGACAGACAAGTGGAGTCCCGAGGTGCAGGATGGTTGACGCCAGACCAAGGCGGAGCCGGAGGGACGAGGGAGCCAGGCGGAGCTTGTGGACTGCTTGGCCACGGCAGAGAGGAGGGAGCTAGGAGCCATGGTGGAGCCGACAAGTCAAGGGGCTGAGATGGATCCTGGGCTTAACTCAGGAACAGGAGCCCATCCTGGGCTTAACTCGGGAACAGGCACTGAAGAATTGGAAGCCCCCTCAGGGCTGAACAAAGAAACCAAGGATGAAGGAGGGCTGGACGGGACCAGCTGAGATGTCGGAGAGAGTAGGTGGGTAGTTCAACCTCCAGTTCAGATTCCCAATCTATAAGATACTCCTCATTCTTGGCACTTTTGGCACTCCATAGTCCTCTTACCCTCTGCTGCGATTCAGGGGGCAGAGCTCCTCTCCATGCTCACCCTGTCCATGTCCTTCTCCCTCGTGGCAGGTGGTGTTGCCGGCGCACACACCTGGTCTGACATCACAGCATCTGGACACACTCTCTTCCTGTAAAAACGCGCTGAAACACGGCAAATAAACCGAAATTCATAAATTCATAAAGTTTTCATAAAGTTTTATTTTGTTCTCATTATAATGTTATATATATAACAATCTCAATCATAGTTATTAATGTTGTAAGCTGCTGTTTGAGCTGTGTGCACTGAGCTAAAGATGATCACCAGCAAACTGAAGTGCTCTATTAACCCTCTATAGGCTATAGCTTAACCAAACGCATTCTATATGAGAAAAACCTGATTTATATGCATACAATAAACAAAATATTACAATGTACAATTGCTCAAAAGACTGTTAATGCACAAGCAAACTTAACTGTGCTAGTCGTGAGGATCTGTTGTGGATGCGCACTGAAACACGGGCGAACAAAGATTCCATTACATTATTTTACAGTAGCTAATAATCTCATTATAATATTACAGACTTGCCCTGCACATGTTGCAGTTCACCCTTTTTTAATTTTTGAAGTGTTTCCAATGATATTTCAAGCAATTAAAAACCATCATGGTGAACAGTGAGCATCTGAAGTGTCTCTGCAGGAAATAATGCATTATTTATCGGCTCTAAGATATCGGCCAAATTCTCTTATTGGTTCAATGACAATAACAGAAAAGTTAACATTTATCAGCTGATATCGATATGGTGGCCGATATATCGTGCATCCCTAATTTTGAATAACTCATTCAGTTTAATACTTTACATATATGTTAGTTGAGAAACCAAAATAAGTGCACTTCTTTAAAGCATGAAAGGATTATTAAAGATTACAATGTGTTAAAAAAAATATAGTGATGAATGTGTCTCTCCTTACAGACAGTACAGTTTTTTTAAATGTTCTTATAAGATGCTTGATACAATTCAATACAATGAAGAACACTTCTTTTTCAGAAGGGGCTAGCAAGGTCCAAACACAGTTTCCAGCTAAAGCAGGATTGTCTCATCAGGGAAGACATTTCCTTCAGGACTTTCATCTCTCCCACCTTCTGTCCTTTCATCTGCTTCTCTCTTTTCTGCCCTTTATCTGAGTCGACCAGGAAGATATAGCACAGGTTTCTCTCTAAATCCTGCACAAGTGGAAAATTACCCATGAGCCCCCGGGCATCGCTGAGAGCTGAGGCGACCAGTTAGCAGTGCAGGCAGCGTGAGAGTCCTGAACTTTGATAATTTCAGTAAAGTTACAGTTCACTTACACATACTGTGAACCAAACCAGAATAATATATTTTATAAATGAGGCTGATTAAGTCTGAAGTATGAGGAGCAGTAGTGATTCTTGCCTCAGCAAACACCTCTAAAAATACACTATATCATAGCGATTCTTCATAGTCCTACACTGAATAGATTAATTAGATGAATTCCTGTTCAAATATAGTCATAGGGATGACAAATGGCAATGCTTTTTTAATTTTAGCATTATTCCATATGACCACTTTTATTAACACTTTGTGGAGTATTTTTAACTGGTGTCCTTCATTATTGACTCATGTTGTGAAAGTGTGTGTGTGTGTGTGTGTGTGTGTGTGTCCAGAGGCACTCAGTTTTCCATAAGAAGTGTTTCCTCTTCAGGAAGGAGCTCCGTGCAGCCACTTCCTGTGACTGTTCAATCCATCCCAGCCGTAGTTTATAAAAGTGTTAATACACAGTCATTAAGTCAGTGGTGTAACTGTGTGAGAATTAGCGCCTAACAGAAGAGTATACTCGAAAACAACACATCTGAACAAAGAAAAACAGAATCCAGAACCCTCACTGAAACATTGCTAAAGGGTTCAGCTGCAAGTCAAATACAGTAGATTAGAGCATTATAGTTTATCTGAAGATAGATAATACAGGAGCTGATCTGAATGGACAGAATAAAGTGACAACGGAGTGACTGCAGTGAAGGGACAGAGAGCTGAGATAAGAGTAGAGACTAATGGATGTTGCGTAGCTTGAAGGTCTGTAGCGCAGAACACGCTAAAGTTAGGTTTAAGAGTATATGATGTTTCCCTTTGCTCCACCAGTAACAGGCGAGGAACACACCCATACATTCCCATGACCCTAAGAGTAAATGCATAATAATAAATAATGATGATAAAAATAACTATAATATTCATGTTGTTAATAAAAAATATGCATAGTGTAAATGTATAAATAATAATAATAATAATAACTGTATAAAATTAATGTTGTTAATAATAATATACATCATATTGAGAGTTTAACATATGAAGATGTTACTCAACACTTACACATAAAAGTTACATTTGGAAGAAATTTGGATTTACTGAATGCATAAGGCAAATGTATAATGATAATAATAATATTGTTTGGGTATTACGTATATAATAGTATAGTATTTGTTAATGTTTTTAATTAACTGTTATTTTTATATTTTCAGTTTTTATTTTAATTGTAGTTTGCATGTCAGTCATGTTTTATTTATTTTTTTAGTTTATTTTATATTTACATTTATTTCAGTTTTGGTTTAAGCAGTTTTAATGTCAATTCAACCTCTGTTTATTTAGTTGCCAAGGCAACATTTAAAATGGTCATTTTTTTAAACATATACAGCTTTAGTTCATTTACCCAATTTTTTTTTTAAGAGATTCAGATTTAGTATTAGCTAACAATACCAACACTCGTAAAACATTTTAAAAACAGTGTCCTTGTATTGATTGCAAAATGAATTCTGTCATTCAAATCCTCAAACAAACACATCTTTATATTCAGCCCTCTTGTAATAATATTCAGTTTGTGTGTCTGTGTGTGTGTGTGTGTGTGTAAGGAATTACATTTTATCTGCACGCAAGAGCAATGCTCTAAATACCATCAGACAGCACTGAAACACACCGATCTGTGAGAGTCATTAGTCACCATCACCATCTGTGTCACAGCATACAGATACATGTGTGTGTGTGTGTGTGTGTGTGTGTGTGTGTTTTAGAGAGAGAGAGAGAGATGTTTGTGTGTATGTGTGTGTGAGAGAGAGAGAAAGAGCAATATACTGTCATCTCACACGAAAGAGTGATTGAGCTGAACTGAAAGAGGAAGCCGTATGGATGTGGGACAGGGATAAAGTGTGTAAGAGCAGACGTACAGCCGCTTCATTGTTTTGAGCCGGCTGAGTGTAAGTGATGTGCATTAAACACAATCAATAGGAGATTAACAGCACTGAACAACTTCGTTCTCCACAAAAGATACACAAAAAGTTGTCTTTGCAAACAGAAGCTATTCAGGAAGTTCATTTTTTGGAATAGAAAAATAAAATTAAGATTTAATAAATTATTGTTACCATAATTGCTGTAATTTACAGAAGGCAAAATGTGATTGTATCATAATGCCATTAATGCTACTGAAAAATCACAAGCTATTAAAATGCTTTGTGTTTGCAACCCATGGAAGAAGGAAGAATAATGAAGAATAATGTCTATTGACATTGTAAACTTTTCAGTGTGCTTGAGCACTCCAAGCTGTTCTGAACCGAAATTATGTGTGTATGTGAACATATAAAAGGGCTGATCGGAGCTTGTTTGTGGGTCCTTTTGAGATTCGACTGATTTGAGCAATGTCCTTTTAAATCCACTTACGTTGTGAACACCAAAAGCACTGAGGTCACTTCGAGCTGGTTTACTTTACCTGAACTGGGATTTGGTTCGTTTTACTATATGTGAAAACACCCTTAATGATCAAATAAAACAATAGAGTCTGAATTCATGATGAATTTCATATATGTTCATTTAGAACTTACTTTGTCAATATTGCCAAGATTTGGCTTTGATTATCATTTCTTCTATTATAGGTCAGTGAAATATATTTGGAAGCAATGTTTTGTTTATATGGAGTGTTTTTTCCTTTTCCCATGAGCAGAGAGAGCTGCACTGCACACACAAGCAAGAGAAAGTCTTGCAGTTCAAGTGATTTCCTGTTTGACTCAGATCTTGTCTGGCGGATGGCAAACCTGTGGCCTGTGAGTCAGCAGAGAACGGGGCACAAACTTGCCCTCAAAGTGATCACACAATAGTCTTTGCTGAGTCAAGCGACGTGTATTCGTTTAAAAAAAGTAAAGCAGGGCGGCCGGTCTCTGGTGCTCTGCATATCTCTGCGAGATGCAACAAAGATTACAGAAACACTTCCCCATCACATGGAGGGAAAATATACCGTACTGGAAGAACAATGTGGTATTTGTCTTGCAAATATTGCAGTTTTTCATAAATGTTGGAGCCCGACCTCTGTATGAGGGTTTTTTTCCTGGGAGGGTGTTCATTATGCAAATGCTGCACGTTGTTGTTCATTATGCTTGAGATGCTGCAGCTACGAGACAAACACGAGGCTTTGATCTCAATGTCTCAGAGGGAACACGAGAGGTGGTTACGTGCCAAAGTGCACATTATTAGCATGGCCCTGCTCAGAAGTGTGCTTTCCATGCAGGAGAAGCACCTATGGGTGCTGTTTGTGTAATTATAGGAATAGAAAAATTCAAATTCTGTCATCATTTACTCGCTTCGCCATCATGTCATGCAAGACTTTTTTTATGTTGTGGGAATCAAAAGCTGAATTTTCCTGGCAACTCTTTTGCATGTAATGAAAGTGTATGGCAACTGAAGGCCTGTTCACCACCACACAAATGATTGTATGAAAATGCAGTCCTATTTCACACAGACCAAAGCGTAAAGAACAGCAGACAGGAAGAATGAAAGAGCAAATTCCCTGTAGGTGGCACTTATAGAAAATCAGAAATACCTTGTTTACCCTGGTATACTGTCAAAAAAGAAAAAAAAAATCACAGATTATTGGATCACATTTTACAATAAAATACTATTTAATTTTTTTGTACTTCAAAATTTCATGTTTAATTCAATGTGTCTTTTGTCAATTCTTTGTAAGTATTTGTGAAATTTACAAGCAATTTATTGAATTAAAATATTAAACGTTTTTTCAGTGTACACAAAATAGTGTGAAATGTTCCATTTTCACATACTTGTCACGGACAATAAAGGAAATCAAATAGTATTTTTATGTTTACAAACAGCCGCTCAGATTTATGTATTCAAACATAGTATCATAAAAAGTTTGATTTTGATTTGATTTGTCATTGATTAGCCCTGGTATATCATGGGTGTTGGTCTTCTGTCCTGCTAATGTGATTTCCTTTAATGTTACAGCCCGAGGTGGGCTACATGACCTTGAGTTGATGTCTGAAGGTCAGTACTGGCATAAGGCAAAGGTACAAGACTACATACTTAATGGGTTTAATGAGGAAATTAACTATAATCCCATAAATCAGTGTGAGATGACACAGTAAAAATTATGGATAAATATAAAAACTATTGATTAAAAGATGTTGAATTTGTTAAACAGTGCTTAATGGGAGTGAGTGGGCGCTAGAGAGTTATTTCAGAGTGTTTCATTAGTTTTGGCTCTGATTGGAGGAGATGCTCTGTAGAATCATGGGTAATGTAGTTTTTCCAACAGAGACTATTGTCCACTGTAATGAACCTTTATGGAATGGAAAGTTTCCACGGATATTAAAGGTTCTTCATGGAACCATCGATCCCAGTAAAGAACCTTATTTTTTTAAGAATGTAGTAAAACAGTCTGTTTGTAAACATCACCAAGCTATAGTTTCATGCGAAAGCAGTGGTTCTGGGTTTAAATCACACATCACATTTTGATGAGAAGCTAATTGCAATAACCGTGTATATTATATTTTTTTTCATTTAGCTACATTTTACTAACATTGTCCCAGCAATTGGTTGCTTTGGCTGTTTTTATAAGAATGTTTACAAAAGTAAAAATGTATTTGCTCATGTTTCATAAATGAGGCTCTGCATTGTAAAAAATAATACCTTTCTATGAACTTGCGCCCCCTGCAATACACACAACCTTCAGCCTACACTTTATTATTGCACAATTCACATCCTGTGGCATAACACGCACAAACAGAGGAACAAGGTGTTTTGACGGCAGATACAGATTTGTGTTTGTAGCCGTTTATGCCTCAATCTGTATTTTCACTTGCGTGACCTTAAGCTGTGCAGAGATTACGTTCATAATCAGGGTTATAGACAGACAGATCAAAACACACACACTCCTCCCTCTGGAAACAGGCTGTGTTGTTTGCTGAAGGGATTGGAGGGCAGGTACAGACTAATCGTCTGTGTTGGCGGACCATGTTTTAAGGGCTATTTATCATGACAATAACCTCCCTGTCTGACATCCACCATCCTCTGTTCAGTGTGGGAATATGTTGAAGTATTCATAATAATATCATGGCTGCTGCGTGTGTGTGTTGGTGCTTGAAGGCAGTGTGTGCTGTCTGGCCCTGTGTGCTACTGGCAACACTATCTATGTTAAGCTTCTTACAGTCAGGGAATCATTATGGAGCAACCTGTTTTTGTTCATGCCAAGAGCCTGCACTGAGATTAGCACATCCTCCCCGGACACAAAAAAATTAAACCCAGACTGAAGGTGTCTCTGTAGCACCTCTAACTTGGGTTGCTTTATCCTTCCACGAGCCAGAGTATATGAGGACATGTGCATTAGGTGTATATTGTATATTTTGTTTACATTATTACTGTACTGCATCTTTAGGACAAAGATTTCCACAGTTGACATTGCCACAAAATTATATTTGTATGGTTTTGAATTGCCATTATAACAAGATTCGAATTTTTACTGCATTTAATCAGGGTATTATATACAGGGTATTATAACAGTTGTTACTTAAAATAAAATAAATGTTAACTAAAACTAAAT
Source organism: Carassius carassius (assembly GCF_963082965.1). Lineage (NCBI taxonomy): Eukaryota > Metazoa > Chordata > Actinopteri > Cypriniformes > Cyprinidae > Carassius > Carassius carassius. The sequence goes on from NC_081802.1 coordinate 20,960,137, forward strand.
AAAATATAAGAACATCTAAAAACTTGTTTTAATTTAGGTAGTTATGATAGATATATATATATATATATATATATATATATATATATATATATATATATAAAAGTAAAAAAAAAACTAAAACTAATACAAATGACAAAAGCACACAACAATATTAAAAATAAATCCACAAATTAAAATAAAAACAGAAAATATACAGATAAAAACCAATGGGATTATTATTACAATGCTATTAATAAAAACTATAATAATATATCTGAAAAAATCAATGTCATAAATATGCTGCAAAAAAAACATAGTTTTATATATATAAATAGATTAATAAGCAATACGACATGTACTCTCATGATATACACTACTGTTCAAAAGTTTGGGCTCAGTAATACTTTTGACTTTTGAATTTTTGTATTCAACAAGGGCACGTTTAATTAACCAAAAGGGGCAGTCAAGATATTTATAATATTACAAATAAACTGCTATTTCAAATAAATTTTGTTCTGGAAATTTGTATTTCTATGAATCAACTGTTTTCAACATTGATAATAATAAAAAATATTTCTTGAGCACCAAATCAGCATATTGGAATGTTTTATGAAGGATCATGTGACACTGAATTCCACCTTAGATTTTTTTTTAATACGTACATTATATATTTTTTATGTTTAATACTGTAAAGCTGCTTGCGGGAAAGCAATCTATTGTGTAAAGTGCTATATAAAACAATGTGACATGTGACTTCATTTAACTGGAGTGCTGCATTGCAGAGCCGGTGCAATCATATCCACATCACTGTGATCAACTGCTTTCTTAACTGATGCTTTCTCACCCCTGTCATTTTAGTTTTGTGTTTATTTTGTTATTGAGGGGAAAGCACACAGCACATATTAACATATTCATAGATGATTCCAGCAGTGTGGGCAGCGATAGGCTGTTCGCTAACAGTAAACCGCTGCTCAGGTATTTCCAACATCTTTTTATCCCTAAAACAGTGGTCTCCAAACCACTCACTGTCCTGTAGAGTTTAGCTCCAACCCTAACTAAACACACCTGATAATCAATGTCTTTAGACTTACTATAAACTCATAGTGAAGTGTGTTGGAACTGGCTGGACCTGAAATCTGCAAGATGTTTGCCCTACAAAAGCAGGATTGGACAACCTTGCCCTAAGAACTTCACCGTAAGTGTATCAGGGCCTTAAGAAGGAGAAGGTTGGATGGAGACGTGGCTTGGCGAGGTAGTACACATGCTCTGACACATTGAGCAATCATAATTTATCATCTTGTTTGGGGTCAGAGGTGATTACTCGCATTGTTTTTGCGGCTAAAAATGCTGGTGTGACTGGCCAGAGTTCTGCCATGGATGTTGTGCTGAGGAGATGCTGGATCAGCAGCCGCGGTCAGGATCTTATGTAAGACTGACACTGGATCCTGAGAGACTGAGCCAGAACAGTGAATGCGCCTCTGTTTGTGCTTTTTCTCATGATCTCTGGCATGGAATGTTTGGGCCGTTCCAGGGGCTTTTCATGCCACAGGGCCTTTCAATGGCCAGCACTGAATAGCTTCAGTCGGGTGGTCGTGATTTGAGCTGACCCAGCATAAACATTTCTCTGCCTGTTCTCCATCAGAGCCATGAATGAAGAGCAGTAGAGGTTGATGGGACTACAAATAGGCAAATATGCACATCCAGTTAAAGGGGTAACTTTATGGAAAAACAGGATTTTCGTTGAACCTTTGGACATTAAAGTGCTTAAAGGGGTCATGAACTGGAAAATCAAGATGTCCTTGATATTATCACATAATCACAGAGGTGACTTTACACTGAAAAAAGGGATGATTTACTTTTAAACAATTTTCACTGAGAAATTGCTAGTAAATTTCACAACTCGCAAGTAACAAATTAAATCGGACATTTTGAAGTAAAAAGACTGAATTAGTATTTTATAGTATTTTCTGTAAAAAATAAAGTAGTGTAATAATAGTTTTGTTTACAACTTTGAAATTTCTTTTTTTATAGTAAACAATAAAAACATACTGCAAGTTTCACACCTCAAAGTTAACTCTCCCGTTTTAAATATAAATACTAGGTATGCACAAATACCACTTTTTCCAGAACCAATCCGGTTGCACTTTATTTTACAGTACGTGTACTAACATGTACTTATTGTGTACTTACAGTGTATTTATCTAAGAAAGTTCTGGTAATACAAGGTAACTACATGGGGTAGGGTTAGGTTTAGGGGTAGGTTCAGGGTTAGTACCTAGTTATTACATAGTTATTGTAATTACTATAATAAGTACATAGTATGTACATGAGGAACAGGACTGTAAAATAAAGTGCTACCACGAATCCAATACTGATACTTTCATATTTGATATTTGTCGATACCTAATACCGATACATGTATTTTCATTGCATTTGTGATTTTAAAATATATTGGATCTAGAAACCAAAAGAATATGAATCATGTTAGGTGGCTTCACATTGCAAATAGACGTTTCCTTTAGTTATTCTCACACTTAATTATGCGGGTTAAAATGTATTTTACAAGCTTTTGGTTTTTTTTCTCTGTTCATTTTATTGCTCTATGGTGTTTCATCTTTAGTTTAATTGCACAGTGCACGTTAGAGTTGCTTCATTGCAGCACATTTAATTACAACATTTTCCTGTAATAATGTTGGGAACCATTTGTTATACTTTAATCTTGTTACAGCGATGAACTGACATATAATTAATATATTAATATTAATTAATAATAATATATTAATAAATAGAGTTTTTATTGTTCATCCATCTGAAGAGCCAGGATGTGAAATTGAATTTTCAAATCGAGTTGAAAAATAACCTAAAAAAAACTTTACGGTTTAAACTTTACAACTATCATGATCTACTGTTCATTTCACATGTGAAGAGGTTAGCCAATCATTACAGAGCTCATTTACATATAATAGTTTTAAATGTGCAGCATAAAAAAACAACCTCTTTTAATTCTAAAGGTCATAGAAAGCAAAATACTAATGAAAAAAAACTAAAATTATGATGAATAAATGAACTAAAACTAATAATTATCTGTTTGTTCTAGATAGACCAAAAGTGAAATTAAAGGATGAATGACATCTTTAACGTCCTCAACACACATAGTACATAAAGTGTGGCTTGTAGTGTGTGTTTATAATGTAGGACTCAATTGTCATTAGTGTGTGTGGTTGTGTCTTTGTTGTAGAGTTACTTAGAGAGCAGAGCCGGGTTTACAAAGAGGAAAGGAGGGAAAAAACTGAGAAAAAAAAATTAAAGTGTTTAATTAAATTTAAGTAAAAATGTGTATGGGTGTGAATCTCAGGATACGACTCATTCCCATTTACTGGAACGTGAAGGTGAAGAAATCTCCATGATGAAAGTGTCGGCTGGGTAGTATCTGAAGTACAAAGTCTCCTTTCAAATACATGTTCCTTACATTTTCATTTCCAAAAATGTTCATTTCAGATTTAACAGAAAATTTAAGTGCAGTTCACAAACACATTTTGATATTTCACTAAATGTGAAGAATGATAAAACAGATTCATATGAATTTCAGTCGAAACCTACCAGGTTTAGTGCTACTTGAGGACATGATGATGTGTAGAGCACAGCTTCCTGTCTGGCCAAAGGCATTATTGATCCACCTAAACGTTCAGGACGGCAGAGTAATTAGCTGCCAGAAGACCATAAAATAAATTCTTACCTGCTTAACTCCTGAATACTCCACACCGACAGGCCACTTCAGGTGAAGTGTGTAGTTTCTATTACATTAGCAGTGGAGTTGTAAAAATAATGTTTCCAATAGGGGTGTAATGGTACGCAAAAATCACGGTTCGGTGCGTACCTCAGTTTTAATGTCACGGTTCGGTTCATTTTCGGTACAGTAAGGGAAAGAAATGCAAACATTAAACTGCAGGTTGTTTATTACTATACAGTTTAAAAAAAAATACTTTTTAATAAAATATATATAAAATAAAAATAGAATAAGAAATAAAATACTGCTGCAAAGTTCTCCACTAAATAAAATACTCTCAGTCTCAAACCAATATCATATAATAAAATATAATGAAAAGTATAAATAAATAACTATGATTACAGTGCAGCATTACCAATCCCAGCTTGTAGGCATGCTTCACCAAAATCATGCCTGACACGGCGCTGGCGCGCTGCTGCTACTGTAGGTGACATAGAGGGAGACCTCTGACAGACCAGGCTCTTGTCTTCATGACAAAAGTATCTATACTTCATCTTGAGCATAAATATAAAGCCTACTAATAAAGGACACCATCAACAGTATTGACGGCAAAATAGACTATGTTTGAAAATCGATAATTATTAATTTATTTTTTAAATTACATCAGAATTTGTGTCAACCTATAGACTATCAAACATCAAAGTGTCATGAATTAATATGTATTTGTGTACAAAATGACATATAAACATATTTTCCTATTCTATTTTGCCTGGAAACGCTTCCAACACGCTTGCGTGTTGCGTGAAAAATAGGCGTCGGTTCTATTTATAGCATGCACGCGTTTTCCAATGCGCGTCTAATAACGCAGGCAGTCTGCAAGCTCTAACCTGTCAACATGGGAGCGGAATTAAAAACGGACATGCCACGCAGCTGAGACGCTTGCACCACGCATCCAGTGTGTCGCCGGACTTAGAATCAGCTGCAGGGCGGGATTTGCGCTGAACGCGGAGACTTCCGCCACTTAATATGTTCGTTTGGAAACACGAAAATGTACTTATGTTGCGAGCACAAAATATTGCATTCAGTCATTCGGTACACACGTGCACCGTACCGAAAGCCCTGTACCGAAACGGTCCGGTACGAATACACGTACCGTTACACCCCTAGTTTCCAAGCAAGCTTTCCAAACAATCTGCCTGTCTACCATTGGTCTAAAAACAGGAAGTCCTGCCCCAAACCATGCTATTAGTTGAGCTGACATGTCATTCAAACAAACAGAACCATGTTCTGAAAGCACCATCCATATTCTTTAGGATGTTAACAAACCATCATAACAACTACAACAATCAAAACACTTTATTGAAAAGGATGGCCAGTTGTGACAATTTTACTTTACCAGGATCAAGATCTTCTTATTTTGATATTGCCGGACTCACAGCATGCACACTGGAAAATTTTGTCTTTGTCCAGTGTTTGAACTATTTCTCTCCAGAAGTCACATGAGGATTTGTCAATGGGGGCATCTGTTGATTTTGATTCTCCAGCAGCTGTTGTCTTGTCATTTCCATTTCTTGTTTGACTGTGAAACAATGGCACAGGCAAGTGCTACCACCTTGTGGATAAAATATTTATTGCAAAAAATCAAGGCACAAATGCAAGATGAGCGAACAAAGTATGAGGTGTTCGAAAAATAGCCTTTGTGTATACAATACATGTGCACTATGTTCAAGATGAGATTTTGCAGCATGTACACTGTATGCACATAAAGTCCAAAATATATTTAAGTTTTGACATGAAAGCTTAATGTATGCGTACAACCATCAAACTATACTAGATCCCTATGAAATCAGATTTTTTTTTCTAAATTCCGTTTTATACTTTTCCAAATTGCATTATTTACTGTATTTTTTTGACTATAAGTCGCACCTAAGTATAAGTTTCATCAGTCCAAAAATGTGTCATGACAAGACAAAAAAAGTCACACTGGACTATAAGTCGCATTTATTTAGAACCAAGAACCAAGAGAAAACATTACCGTCTACAGCCGCGAGAGGATCCACCCATCAAGATTAAAGCTGTTAATGACACCTCAATTGGAAACGGTATTAGTCATCAAACTAAGCCAGTCACTATCCAAGTTGGTTTATTTCATAAGGAATTATGAAGTAATCCTCAGATTCATATGGTTATCTGTTCACGACCCCGTCATTTTCTGGCATCAGGGTGAGTTGATTAAGTGGTCTACTTTGTGTGAGAGTCATTGTTTTACCCATGTTACACAAGCAGCATAGAAAGTCCAACGAGTGACAAGACAGTTAAGATTCCCCTCTGTTATGACGATCTGGCAAAGGTCTTTAGTAAACTATGCAATTACCACCTCACCACCCATGGGACTGTACTATCGACCTACTCCCGAATGCAATGCCTCCCAAGAGTAGAATTTATCCTTTGTCCAGAAATGAGACTCAAGCCATGGAGAAATATATTGAAGAGGCCTTAAGTTTTGGATTCATTCGGCCCTCTATGTCACCAGCTGCAGCGGGGTTCTTCTTTGTAGAGAAAACAGATGGAGGACTGAGACGTAAGAGTAAATTTCCGATACCCTCTGCCACTGTTTATTTCGGCCCTAGAACAGCTCCGTGTGGCTACCATATATACCAAGCTTGATCTACGGAGTGCATATAACCTGATCCGAATTAAGGATGGAGACGAATGGAAAACTGACTTCCTCACCACTATGGGGCACTATGAGTATCAGGTCATGCCGTATGGACTTGCCAACGCTCCAGGTGTCTTCCAGTCATTCATCAATGAGATTTTCAGAGACCTTCTGAAGCAGTATGTAATAGCATACATTGATGACATCCTGATCTATTCTAATTCTGAAGAGGAACATATAAACCATGTCAAGACCGTACTCACTCGACTCCTAGAGAATCAACTGTATGTCAAAGCAGAAAAATGTGAGTTTCACGTTAGACAGACATGAATACGCACAGAACTCATTGACTCACTCGTCCACAGGCCTGACTCCTTTCCAGTGCATCCTTGGTTATCAACCCCTTATGTTCCTGTGGTCTGACGCCACATCCTCCTTACCAACCAGGACAGCGGGTCTTGCTCTCCACAAGGGACCTCATGTTGCGGCTACCAAGCAGGATGCTCTGCCAAAGGTATGTTGGTCCTTTCAAGATTCTCAGAAGAATAAATGAGGTCACCTACCAGTTAGAGCTTCCTGCTAATTATCATATCTCTCCATCAATTCACGCTACTCAAACCGGTCCACCCGAATACTGACCCTAACCATGAGACTCAAGAACAGCCACCGCTGCTGGAAATTAATGGATCGCCAGCTTACAAGGTGAATGAGTTACTGGACTCAAAATGGAGAAGGGGTCAGCTTCAATACTTGGTGGACTTGGAGGGCTATGGACCTGAGGAGAGATCATGAGTAGTTGCCAGCAACATTCTGGATCCCTCTCATGGAGGACTTTCATCAAGCCAGACCCGATCGACCAGCGCCAAGACCACAGGGACGTCCACGCCGAGTGCCAGGAGGCACTCATAGGGGAGGGGATTCTGTAATGCTGCACCAGCAGGGGGAGCCCTCTCCTGAGTACTGACTGTTTAACGCTCCCTCTGGATCTCCTGTTTGACATTATTTAACTTAATTGTTTGACATGAGTTAGCGTGACCTATTCACCTGCCTACTTGTCTCTGCCTTTTGGATTCCACTTGTGCATGTTGAAAGATCGGACTGCTACTACGGTACTGACTCTGTCAATAAGATCTTTCCCTAATAAACGTCTGCAAATGGATTCTAATACTGCCCCGGCCTCCTCGTTACACCTATACTTTATTAATACATTATATTAGTAAATATATAGAGTTTGGGCTCTTTAATTTATACCACTGTCTTCGTCCATTGAGCCACGTATTTTCTTTAGGTTTTAGGTGGGGCAATTTAGCGCAATTTGCTTTCATGTTCTGGGCTGCTTGTCTGTAAAAATATGCTTATATGTTTATTATTAAGACCAATAATAAATAATAAATATAGAGCAATCTCGAATCTCCCTTTTCTGTCCAAGATACTAGAAAAGGTGGTATCCTCACAATTATATTCCTTCTTAGAGAAAAATTGTATATGTTAGGATTTCCAGTCAGGATTTAGACCGCATCATAGTACTAAGACTGCTCTCCTTAGAGTTACAAATGATCTACTCTTATCATCTGATCGTGGGTGTATCGCTCTATTAGTTTTATTGGATCTTAGTGCTGCTTTTGACACTATTGACCACAACATTCTTTTGCATAGACTTGAACACTTTGTTGGCATCAGTGGAAGTGCATTAGCATGGTTTAAATCAGGGGTTTTCAAACTGTGGGTCGCGACCCACTCGTGGGTCACGGAATGGAACAAGGTGGGTCGCACAAAGTCACTTGGCTGCAGCTAATTTTGCGTTTCAATGACACACAGACACTAACACAGTTCAGTCTAGGGCTGCACGAATGTGACGAGTGGGGCGGGGCCTAGTGCCATGGGAACAGAGCTAGGCCGGTGGAGTGATTGGGAAATGAGCAACACTCACCGGTCTCAAGAACCACGGAGGAGATCGGAAAGATACAAAAGAGGAGCGATGACAGTGAAGGACGAGAGAGGACCAGGCCTGGGTTTTATTTTGTGTTTGTTTTTTATTTGTGCACGGCAGTCATCCGAGAGGGGCTGTCGCGCTGTTTTGTGTTTATTTGGTTATTAAAACTTTGTTTGATTGTCCGCCGGTTCCCACCTCTTTCCACGAAGGAGTCATCGAGGCGGTGGGCTGGAGTGAGTTCGCCCCCCCCCCCCCCCCCGGCAACTCACTCCAGCCCACCACATCGAGCACCCTCGGCGGCAGACTCCTTCGCCCTGCTCGATGGCACTGCGGATTCACCCCAGCGGCGAAGGATCTTCGGCAGCGCGCCCCTCCTTCCTCCCTGGCTTCGGCACCAGTGTAAAACATTAAAATCTTCACAATCACAGGAAGAAGGAGGCGGGAACTGGGAACCCACTCATCACAACGATATAGCCCACCAACATTAATAATGAACTGCAATATCCTTAGTGTGATTTTCAAATTGCAATTAAGTCCGTGTGCGTTGCGTGTTTTGAAGGTCTCAGAGCAATGTCATTAAAAGGTTCAATCGGTCTTTTTTTACCTATTTCACAATTATTTTAATCTCCAAACTGTTTTAGATAGTTCTGCTTTGCTTCTTATGCTTTTCTAAAAAAGTGTTGGATTGTGCTCCGTTCTCGCCGACACACACGGAAGGATCATGAATGCAACAAAACACAGCAGCGCAGATCACACTTCACTGGAGTGAGCCTGCTTCACGTTTTTATGGACACTACATATTTTAACGCCAGTAAACAAAAATTAAAACTTGTAAATTTGTAGTGAAATTTTCAGTTGTACTCTAAAATAAAATGGTTATTTTTCTTAAATACTTAATTTCTGTCATAAAAATTTTAAGTAAGATTAGGTTTAAAGTAATTTCACTCGTTGTTTTTTTTTTTTTTTTAATATTTTGGTGGGTCGTGAAATATATTACACTTGTCTAGGTGGGTCGTGGAATGGAAAAGTTTGGGAACCACTGGTTTAAATCGTACTTATATGACCGCCATCGGTTCGTAGCAGTGAATGAAGATGTATCCTATCGATGACAAGTGCAGTATGGAGTACCTCAAGGCTCAGTACTAGGGCCGCTACTCTTCACGCTTTATATGTTACCCTTGGGAGATATCATCAGGAAACATGGTGTTAGCTTTCACTGTTATGCTGATGATACTCAGCTCTATATTTCTTCGCGGCTCGGTGAAACACACCAATTTGAAAAACTAATGGAATGCATAGTCGATATAAAAAACTGGATGACGAGTAATTTCTTACTGCTAAATTCTGAAAAAACAGAGGTGTTAATTATAGGACCTAAAAACTCTGCTTGTAATAACCTAGAACACTGTCTAAGACTTGATGATTGCTCTGTCAATTCTTCGTCAGCAGTTAGGAACCTAGGTGTGCTATTTGATCGCAATCTTTCCTTAGAAAGCCATGTTTCTAGCATTTGTAAAACTGCATTTTTCCATCTCAAAAATATATCTAAATTACGGCCTATGCTCTCAATGTCAAATGCAGAAATGTTAATCCATGCATTTATGACCTCAAGGTTAGACTATTGTAATGCTTTATTGGGTGGTTGTTCTGCACGCTTAGTAAACAAACTACAGCTAGTCCAAAATGCAGCAGCAAGAGTTCTTACTAGAACCAGGAAGTATGACCATATTAGCCCGGTCCTGTCAACACTGCACTGGCTCCCTATCAAACATCGTATAGATTTTAAAATATTGCTTATTATAAAGCCCTGAATGGTTTAGCACCTCAGTATTTGAATGAGCTCCTTTTACATTATAATCCTCTACGTCCGCTACGTTCTCAAAACTCAGGCAATTTGATAATACCTAGAATATCAAAATCAACTGCTGGCGGCAGATCCTTTTCCTATTTGGCGCCTAAACTCTGGAATAACCTACCTAACATTGTTCGGGAGGCAGACACACTCTTGCAGTTTAAATCTAGATTAAAGACCCATGCCTTTAACCTGGCTTACACATAACATACTAATATGCTTTTAATATCCAAATCCGTTAAAGGATTTTTAGGCTGCATTAATTAGGTAAACCGGAACCGGAAACACTTCCCATAACACCCTATGTACTTGCTACATTATTAGAAGAATGGCATCTACGCTAATATTAGTCTGTTTCTCTGTTGTTCCGAGGTCACCGTAGCCACCAGATCCAGTCTGTGTCCAGATCAGAGGGTCACTGCAGTCACCTGGATCCAGTACGTATCCAGACCAGATGGTGGATCAGCACCTAGAAAGGACCTCTACATCCCTGAAAGACAGCGGAGACCAGGACAACTAGAGCCCCAGATACAGATCCCCTGTAAAGACCTTGTCTCAGAGGAGCACCATGACAAGACCACAGGAAACAGATGATTCTTCTGCACAATCTGACTTTGCTGCAGCCTGGAATTGAACTACTGGTTTCGTCCGGTCAGAGGAGAACTGGCCCCCCAACTGAGCCTGGTTTCTCCCAATGTTTTCTTCTCCATTCTGTCACCGATGGAGTTTCGGTTCCTTGCCGCTGTCGCCTCTGGCTTGCTTAGTTGGGGTCACTTCATCTACAGCGATATCGTTGACTTGATTGCAAATAAATGCACAGACACTAGGGGTGTAACGATTCACTCGTTTTCTCGATGCATCGATTACAAACCCTGTCGATTCATATGCATCGATCTTGAAACATGATTTTTGAATCGTGAATCGCCGATCTTGGACAGTAATCGATTCAAAATGCTAAGAATCGAATGAATACCGATTTCTATAGCGATTCAATGCTTTCAAAATGTATACACATTAAATTACTACACGCACGAATTAATGGAGACCTTGAAGAGTGTTCGTCAATGTCAATGTCACCTTTATTTATATAGCGCTTTAAACAAAATACATTGCGTCAAAGCAACTGAACAACATTCATTAGGAAAACAGTGTCAATAATGCAAAAATTATAGTTAAAGGCAGTTCATCATTGGATTCAGTTATGTCATCTCTGTTCAGTTAAATAGTGTCTGTGCATTTATTTGCAATCAAGTCAACGATATCGCTGTAGATGAAGTGTCCCCAACTAAGCAAGCCAGAGGCGACAGCGGCAAGGAACCGAAACTCCATCGGTGACAGAATGGAGAAAAAAACCTTGGGAGAAACCAGGCTCAGTTGGGGGGCCAGTTCTCCTCTGACCAGACGAAACCAGTAGTTCAATTCCAGACTGCAGCAAAGTCAGATTGTGCAGAAGAATCATCTGTTTCCTGTGGTCTTGTCCTGGTGCTCCTCTGAGACAAGGTCTTTACAGGCGATCTGTATCTGGGGCTCTAGTTGTCCTGGTCTCCGCTGTCTTTCAGGGATGTAGAGGTCCTTTCTAGGTGCTGATCCACCATCTGGTCTGGATACGTACTGGATCCGGGTGACTGCAGTGACCCTCTGATCTGGACACAGACTGGATCTGGTGGCCACGGTGACCTCGGAACAAGAGAGAAACAGACAAATATTAGCGTAGATGCCATTCTTCTAATGATGTAGCAAGTACATAGGTTGTTATGGGAAGTGTTTCCGGTTCCGGTTTACCTAATTAATGCAGCCTAAAAATCCTTTAACGGATTTGAATAATAAAAGCATATTAGTATGTTATGTGTATGCCAGGTTAAAGAGATGGGTCTTTAATCTAGATTTAAACTGCAAGAGTGTGTCTGCCTCCCGAACAATGTTAGGTAGGTTATTCCAGAGTTTGGGCGCCAAATAGGAAAAGGATCTGCCGCCTGCAGTTGATTTTGATATTCTAGGTATTATCAAATTGCCTGAGTTTTGAGAACGTAGCGGACGTAGAGGATTATAATGTAAAAGGAGCTCATTCAAATACTGAGGTGCTAAACCATTCAGGGCTTTATAAGTAGTAAGCAATATTTTAAAATCTATGCGATGCTTGATAGGGAGCCAGTGCAGTGTTGACAGGACCGGGCTAATATGGTCATACTTCCTGGTTCTAGTAAGAACTCTTGCTGCTGCATTTTGGACTAGCTGTAGTTTGTTTACTAATCGTGCAGAACAACCACCTGGCGATTACAATACAATAATCTAACCTTGATGTCATAAATGCATGGATTAACATTTCTGCATTTGACATTGAGAGCATAGGCCGTAATTTAGATATATTTTTGAGATGGAAAAATGCAGTTTTACAAATGCTAGAAACGTGGCTTTCTAAGGAAAGATTGCGATCAAGTAGCACACCTAGGTTCCTAACTGATGATGAAGAATTGACAGAGCAACAATCAAGTCTTAGACAGTGTTCTAGGTTATTACAAGCAGAGTTTTTAGGTCCTATAATTAACACCTCTGTTTTTTCAGAATTTAGCAGTAAGAAATTACTCGTCATCCAGTTTTTTATATCGACTATGCAATCCATTAGTTTTTCAAATTGGTGTGTTTCACCGGGCTGCGAAGAAATATAGAGCTGAGTATCATCAGCATAACAGTGAAAGCTAACACCATGTTTCCTGATGATATCTCCCAAGGGTAACATATAAAGCGTGAAGAGTAGCGGCCCTAGTACTGAGCCTTGAGGTACTCCATACTGCACTTGTGATCGATAGGATACATCTTCATTCACTGCTACGAACTGATGGCGGTCATATAAGTACGATTTAAACCATGCTAATGCACTTCCACTGATGCCAACAAAGTATTCAAGTCTATGCAAAAGAATGTTGTGGTCAATTGTGTCAAACGCAGCACTAAGATCCAATAAAACTAATAGAGAGATACACCCACGATCAGATGATAAGAGCAGATCATTTGTAACTCTAAGAAGAGCAGTCTCAGTACTATGATATGGTCTTAATCCTGACTGGAAATCCTCACATATACCATTTTTCTCTAAGAAGGAATATAATTGTGTGGATACCACCTTTTCTAGTATCTTGGACAGAAAAGGGAGATTCGAGATTGGTCTATAATTAACTAGTTCTTTGGGGTCAAGTTGTGGTTTTTTGATGAGAGGCTTAATAACAGCCAGTTTGAAGGTTTTGGGGACATGTCCTAATGACAATGAGGAATTAATAATAGTCAGAAGAGGATCTATGACTTCTGGAAGCACCTCTTTCAGGAGCTTAGATGGTATAGGGTCTAACATACATGTTGTTGGTTTAGATGATTTAACAAGTTTATACAATTCTTCCTCTCCTATGGTAGAGAATGAGTGGAACTGTTCCTCAGGGGGTCTATAGTGCACTGTCTGATGTGATACTGTAGCTGACGGCTGAATGGTTGCAATTTTATCTCTAATAGTATCGATTTTAGAAGTAAAGTAGTTCATAAAGTCATTACTGCTGTGGTGTTGGGAAATGTCAACACTTGTTGAGGCTTTATTTTTCGTTAATTTAGCCACTGTATTGAATAAATACGTGGGGTTATGTTTGTTTTCTTCTAAAAGAGAAGAAAAGTAATCGGATCTAGCAGTTTTTAATGCTTTTCTGTAGGATATGTTACTTTCCCGCCAAGCAATACGAAATACCTCTAGTTTTGTTTTCCTCCAGCTGCGCTCCATTTTTCGGGCTGCTCTCTTTAGGGTGCGAGTATGCTCATTATACCATGGTGTCAAACTGTTTTCCTTAACCTTCCTTAAGCGTAAAGGAGCAACTTTATTTAAAGTGCTAGAAAAGAGAGAGTCAATAGTTTCTGTTACATCATCAAGTTGTTCTGAGGTTTTGGATATGCTAAGGAATTTGGATACATCAGGAAGATACCTTAAAAAGCAGTCTTTTGTGTTAGAAGTGATGGTTCTTCCATACTTGTAACAAGAAGTAGAATTTACAATTTTGGCTATATGAATTTTGCAAAGAACTAAATAATGATCTGAGATATCATCACTTGGCTGAATAATTTCAACACCATCAACATCAATTCCATGTGACAGTATTAAATCTAGAGTATGATTTCGACAATGAGTAGGTCCTGAAACATGTTGTCTAACACCAATAGAGTTCAGAATGTCTATAAATGGTGATCCCAATTCATCGTTTTCATTATCAACATGGATATTAAAATCACCAACTATTAAAACTTTATCTGCAGCCAGAACTAACTCGGATGTAAAATCACCAAACTCTTTAATAAAGTCTGTATGGTGCCCTGGTGGCCTGTATACAGTAGCCAGTACAAACATAACAGGGGATTTATCATTAACATTTGTTTCTTTGGATAATGTTATATGAAGGACCATTACTTCAAACGAGTTATACTTGTAGCCTGCCCTCTGAGAAATCCTGAAAACGTTGTTATAAATTGAAGCAACACCTCCACCTTTGCCTTTTAGACGTGGCTCATGTTTATAACAGTAATCTTGGGGGGTGGACTCATTTAAAATAATGTAATCATCAGGTTTTAGCCAGGTTTCTGTCAAACAGAGTACATCTATATTATGATCAGTGATCATATTATTTACAAAAAGTGTTTTCGTAGAGAGGGATCTGATATTCAATAAGCCAAGCTTTATCATTTGTTTATCCATATTGCTTCTGTTTTTTATTTGTTGAACCTCAATTAAATTGTTAATCTTAACTTGGTTTGGACGTTTTTTGTATTTTCTAGTTCGGGGAACAGACACAGTCTGTATAGTGTGATATCTAGGTGAAAAAGTATCTATGTGCTGAGAATTAACTGACCTCTGTGACGGGAGGCAGCTAGCAGATGGTCGGTTTAGCCAGTCTGTCTGCTTCCTGACCTGGGCCCCAGTTAGTCAAGTATAAACACTAAGACTATTTGCCATATTTCTAGAGAGAAGAGTGGCGCCACCCCAGGAGGGATGAAGACCATCTCTTTTAAACAGGTCAGGTCTGCCCCAAAAGCTCGTCCAATTGTCTATGAAACCTATGTTATTCTGTGGGCACCACTTAGACAATCGTGCAATAAATCGTGAACCGTGCCTCTTATCTGTCCTTCACGCGCTCCACTGTTTACCGACTGAGACTGTCACAGGATTGCGCTCGCGCGCCATTCGTCTATGACGCAGCTGACGTGTTATCTATAGGACTCGTGAAGTAGTTTTATACTTTTCTGTAGTTTGTCAATGGCTCTCTGCGTCTTACCGACGGAGTTACCGGAGCCGTCGACAGCTGTATTTATTGCATGGACGGAGCAGAAATGTAAGTGTCTAAATCATACGCACAGTTCCACTGAATGATAAATGTGTTTAAACAATGCGGATGAACCGAATATACGAAGGAAACTTTTAAAATTAACCACAGCATTAACAACGACCTTGAAATAAGATTTATCAGATTTATCTGATAATATGCATGAAAGTAGCGTTTGTTTCATTAGCAAACAGACATCTGTCACGTTTTCTCTCAGAATCATTCGCTGATGGAGAGGAAAAGTTAAATAGAGATGAAGACGTTTTCACACTGAAAGAGAAGCGATCTCGCTCTCATAGACATGCCAGGCTATATCTGCAGCTAAACTGAATAAAAGCAGAATGAACTGATGAAACTAAAAAAAAAACACAAACAATTTATGTATGATGCAGTTCTAATTGACATTTATTACAGTACAGAAACTATAAAGTATATTTTCTACCTTATTCTGTGCAGAAAATTTAAATAATTGCTAATTAAATGTAGCCTAGTATATAAAACAATCATAAAATTGCCATTAGGAAAGAAATATCGATTACAAATGATTGATTTTTGTCCAGCAGTGTATTTGATTTATTACAGCTAATTAAAAGTAATTAAAAAAGAAGATAATTCCTTGTAAAAAAAAAAATAATAATAATAATTATAATTATTATTATTATTATATAGGCTACATACATAAAATGATTGTATTTGACATTTCTGTCACTTCTGAAATTATGGCTATGCCCCTGGTGTGACAAAATGTTAGCTTATACATAATACTCTTTAAGCTCTTTTTTAAAAACTTGGCTTACATACATTTTTACGTATGCCATGTCGCATCATTAAACTAGCATTTAACAATGGACAAAAGTTTTTTTTTTTTTTTAACCTATGGTTCTCTAATCATAAATGCTACTGTAATTTGCCCCCTGACTAAGCATTTAAATAATTTAGTAGAAGCATTTAAATAATCCCATGAATGCACTTAAAGAATGCAGAATCGAATCGTTATAATCGAATCGAATCGAATTTAATTGTGAATCGAATCGAATTGAATCGTTCTAAATTTGCAAAAATCGTTCTTGAATCGAATCGAAAACCTATGAATCGTAATCGAATCGAATCGCTGCCTTGCCAAAGATTCACAGCCCTAACAGACACTATTTAACTGAACAGAGATGACATCACTGAATTCAATGATGAACTGCCTTTAACTATCATTTTTGCATTATTGACACTGTTTTCCTAATGAATGTTGTTCAGTTGCTTTGACGCAATGTATTTTGTTTAAAGCGCTATATAAATAAAGGTGACTTTGACTTTGACTTAAAAACGTGTGTCCTCTAGTGTAACTGTTTTAGTAGGATACATTAAGCCATGTTAAGCATTTGTGAAAAAGTCTGTGGACACACCACTGCAACTAATGGTACAGCCCACAACAAAAATTGTAAGATAATTTTAATTTAATTTAATCATTTTAAATTGTTTAGGTCACAATTTAACAAAAGTTAAATAAAAAAATTAAAGAAAATGGCAATTGGTCATTTATGAAGTAGCTGAAAAAATGAAAAACAAAAATTTTGGTTTCATTTTTTTCATTTCTGCATTTGCTCCATATGGTCTGAAAATTTAATTGTGAAGTGTTACACGGACCAATATATATGCGTAAAAACTGAAGTATACGTTGGGCTTTATTTTTCAAGGCTATCAGTCTTTTTAACGGGCAGACAGTAAATTAGAGACCATTGATTCTTTCTTTATAATATTTGTTATATTAAACAATAAAACTCACAATCAATCAAAATGCAGTTTGATGCTTACCTCTGTACATGAGGTAAAAAGGAAAGGACATGACGTTTGGCCAAGTATGGTGTCCCATACTTGGAATTTGGAATTTAACCCTTCAAAGTGCACAGACACAGCAGTGAACACCCGGGGAGCAGTTGGGGGTTAGGTGCCTTGCTCAATGTTCTCAATGGTCGTGGTAATGAGGGTGAAAGAGAGCACAGGATATTGACTCCCCCCACCTACAATCCCTGCTGGACCTGAAACTCAAACCTGCAACCTTTGGGTTACAAGTCCGACTCTCTAACCATTAAGCCACGACTGCCCCGTCATGTGAGCAGATAAATCAGATTGAAACAGAAACTCATAACTGGGGACTGATTTAACCATGAGGATGTGTTAATGGCACCTAACAATCTTGTCTTTATTTGTCTGTCTCTCAGGTTGTGCAGTCTGACGCTGAAGAAGCTTATCGTTTTGAAAGAGCTGGACCGTGAACTCAGTTCTGTTGTTATCGCTGTCAAGATACAGGTAAAACGACGCCATTATTATGTGACTTCTGCATGTGTTCTGGCCTGTCGAAGGTGGAGTGTTGATGTGTCGGTCAGTGTTTGATATCACATGGGCTTAGTGCTTTACACAAGGCACTGTGGTAACTGAGCTGTTGCCAAGGCGACAGCTTGCTCAGTGGGAAGATGGGATTGAACGCAATGGCATGTGGGGGGGGCGAAGAGATGCATTGTGGGATACACAGAGGGGGTAATTTCAGAGCACTTGGAGGCCCTTAGCATTCCACATAGGTCGCTTTGGTCACACTGTGTTTGGTACTTCTTTCAGAGTTTAAAGAGAAATATTTTGACTTCTATGTATATTATAAAAAATACTAGATATTCATTTTCTTAGGGAAATAGCACAGCTTGCAAGGCAATAAAAAAATCATGTTTTAGGGGCCTTCTTTGCATCTTAAAACATGAGACACAGCACTCCAGAATGGTTTTAAAAAAGTGCAGCACAAAATGCCTCCTTCGCCATGTTGCCGTCAAATAAAACAATTTCCATGCCAACTTGCTGCTGTGAACAAAAGTTTCCAATGCTTGCCCCGCCTTTGGGGTCTTCTGATTGGTCCACTGTTTTGGAACTGACATTGATGGGCAGTGCTGTGTAAATAAATTAAAATTCTTTTAACTTGACACAGCTTCCTAAAAAATGCAGTCATGTCCGTCTAGCCTGTTTATAAAAAGAAAAATTATGGAAAATTACTGAATTACTTTAGCATAATGAAAATATAGTGCAACAAGAATGAGTAGACCAATCAAAATTCAGCAAGACACAATTCTTCATTTTTGAAAATGAAACAATGTTGCTGTTGGTTAGATTTTGATTGGCAAACATTCTATCAATGAAATTAAGGGGAGATTTTTAAACAAAGACGCTTTCAAACCAAGACAAATGGACAACCAATACATTTTTTTTTTTGGTCACATAGCTGCATGAAGAAATGATCAACAAACCTGAACAGTCAAGACAATCAAGAGGGTTTTAGGATAATTTACATTTTTTATTATTGTAAAGTATGTAAATTATCATGGTTATCAATCAAAAAAATGTGTATTCACGACAAAATGAATCTTGCCTCACAGCATCGATGTGATCTTACATGTACAAAGATATAATAATTCTCTGTATTTGCACATTAGCTTTACCTAGTTTTCATATATCACGGTAGTATTTGATGGACTGCCTTTAATTTATGCCAAGTTGAATAAAAATCACTGTATTGCTGCATTTTGTCATAAAATACAGTAATTACAGTATTACAGAAATGAGAATATAATGATAATCACTTTTGAGAATAATAAAAATCAATAGTAAAAATAATTTGCAATACAGTAATGAGAGTTATACTGTATTGCATGTGCTTAATCGTCTCAGTACAAACTGAGTGGCATTGATATTTAAAGATCAGTCTTTAAATATCAGTTTAAAGGAAATGATTCTGTCATTCATTTTGTGAGGATTAGAGCACATCCTCTTAGGTAACATGAAGTGTACTTATCTCGCCCACTCATCTTTTCCAGATGGATCATTGAAGGTTTTAAACAGGTTTACTGTGTGCTCATCAGACACTGAAAATAAAGGTTGTCTTATACTCCCAAAGTGGCGCCTCAGCGATTAAAATAATGGCTGTTCTTCAAACGGACAGAAGATAGGTTTCTGTCAGAGATCTCATTATTTCTCCTCTTCTGCTCACTGAAGCGTCTGCCTGAATCAACACTTTGAAGGCCAAACCATTCACGGCTCTTCCGCAGTCCGGACACAAGCAGACTAAGCATGCATTTGCTTTTCATTCAGAGCTTGTTAGTGCAGCAAGACATTTTGATTAGACATTGTCTCTTTGTTTTGAACTCAGAAAACAGAAGGGTTGAATGTGCTTTGCAATAGAATTCCTTTCAGTTTTGAGACTGCTTGGGTTTATTTCCAAACTTTGCTTCAGTGTTTGATTTGATTTGCTTGAGAGTGCATCTGAAGTTTCTTCTGTGATTATTAATGAATACATGTGCTCATAAGAGGCTGATATCAGATACATGTCTCTCTGTGTTCTCAGGGGTCGAAACGCATCCTGAGATCGAATGAGTACATGCTCCCACCCAGTGGCCTGATGGAAACAGACCTGGAGCTCACCTTTTCCCTGCAGGTACACCTGTCTGAGCCTTGGACTTGTTATATGTGTGTAACTGAACATACGCTGTTTAGCACTATTCTGTCAGGATTTGTTTTTCTGAGTTTCATTTATTTGCAGAGGATGTCTATGATTTCATGTGTCAATTTAGATGGGACTAGGTGTTACTTGGGTGAGAATGTCTACTGTCTGAATGAGGGTGTTATATAAGGTCATGTGATCTGAATATTTTAGGTAATAGGGCATATGTCAAACATCAACTGACCAAACCAGGAAAACAGGTCTCATCGCTTCTGCTTGTCAGAGAACATGCTAACAGCCATAATAAATAATAGCGATATCTGTGGACTTTTAAGATAATCAGTTAAACTAGCTAGCTGTTTTTATTGTTAAAGTTTTATGAAAAAAATGATAGAACTGGAGTACAAATTGGAGAACTTTCTACTTTTAGTTGTTTCAAAGTAAATCCTACGACATTTTATAGGGCTTTAAACGAATAGTTCACCCAGAAATGTCAAATCTGACATTATTTTCTTACCCTTGTGTCATACATTGCAAGAGGTGTTTTCTAAAAAAAAGTAATTACTCTGCAAGCTTTCATGTTTAAGTGTTTTGTACTCTTTGCAATGGAGTGTTTACTTCATTACCACTTTCCCTTTGTTTCTTCCAAGAACCCCCTGTTTTCCTCAGTTTGGGTCAGATATCCGGCATTTATAGCTGACACTTTAAGAGTTGCTTTGACAGGAAGTATGATGGGAAGATTTCATGAAATAAAGTGTGTGTGTGCTACAGTTGCAACAATTTTGTGGATAAAAATTATGAAATCTCAAGCAACAGTACGCTCAAATCACTGTTCTGTTGTACTTCCTTTCTGTAGTACCCACATTTCCTGAAGAGAGATGCCAACCGGCTGCAGATCATGCTTCAAAGAAGGAAACGCTATAAAAACAGAACTATTCTGGGCTACAAGACGCTGGCTGTTGGTGTTATTAATATGGCTGAGGTACGGGCAAATCAATCACACAAACCCGGTGTCCAGTTCATTGAAGCTTCTGCCACACAGACTGTGACTTCTTAATCTGACCCTTCTCCAGTAGTTAAATTATCCATGCTCACAGCTTTCATGTAAAGTCCATATGTCAATACATGATATCTTAGTGATGGGTTGGCCATTGTTGCCACAGACTTGCCAGCTCTTTGACAATAATGGCAGAACTAAAGAGCCCAATGTTTATGTGTCACCCCTCGTGAAGAACAGCTGTATTAAATGTGTTACTTTATTGAATTTTTATAGATTTGACACATTTCTCCAAATCCTGGTCACTGTTCTCTAAATAGTTTACACTTTGTAATTATCCTAAACAGATTTTCAAGTTTTCATTCGTTTTTTACAAATTAAAAAAATTAATTATACACAATGTGAATCATTTTCTTAAAACACTGTTCACAAATCTCTCAAATGTTTTCATAATAGTTCATACAACCAACAAAAGCCATTGTAGCTCCTTTTATTTCTTTTTATTATTTTTTGTCCAAACACAACAGACAAAACTCAACTAATTTGGCCCTAAATTTATAACTGCTCGTTTAATAACACAGACAACACAGGAAACACAGTTTTTCTAATTGTTCACACATTTATAACAATTGCTTTAACTATAAAGTGGAAAATATACTAAGAGCAAAAAGAATATAAAAAAATTGTAAATTTACAAGCTTGTCTCCTCCTGGAGACCAAACAAAGTCCCTACAAGGACAAGGATTTTGGATATTGCCATCATATTGCCACACACACACACACACACGTGTTTGTTTTTGTGTAAAGTGTGTTCATCCCATAGGCGTAATGGTTTTTATACTGTACAAACTGTATATTCTATGGCCCTACATGTCACGCTGTCTGGTATCTGTTTCCCTGGGTCTCCACTAGTGGTCTCACTTCCCCATAGGCACCTCACCATAGGCACTACAATTCCCATAAAGCCTTGTCCCTTCATCACAGTAATTGCACTCCTGTTAATTGCACTCAGGTGTCTTCACTTGTTAGTCATTACCCTCCCTATATTAACCAGTCCTTTTCTGTTTGTCTGCATGGAGTCCTTTCTTTCCGTCACTCAGTTTCCTCGTCTTCCGAGTTCCTCATTTTCGGAGTTCCTGTTCCCGTTCCTGTTCCTTTCCTGTTTGTTTATTTGTTGGATATATTTATGGTTTTGACCCCTGCTTGTTGATTTCTCTTTGGATTACCCATTAAACCCATACTGCGATTGGATCTCTCGTCTCCTGCGTTTCACTTGGTCTCCGATCGTAACAGAAGGACTCCATCCATGTCGAGATCCAGCGGTGTGGACTTCATACCCGTTCCCCAGCCAGTATGGTGGAACGAAGGGCACGCTACGTCAAATTGACCACCCTCCGCCAAGAGGGGATTGAGGTGGGTGCTATGGCACAAATGTTCTGGACCCTAGCTGAGGGTATGGGAAATAATGATGCGGCCCTAAAGGACACTTTCAACACTGGGCTGGATGACCCAGTCCCTCGGAATGAAATGGAGCAGTTGGACGTTTATAATTTCTGAGAGTTTGTATTCTATTTACGACATCTGTCTCCGTGGAATACCCCAGCCACACCTGTCTTTCCCGGTGGGATGGCCGATTCTAGACCGGGGTCTACAAACAGGAGGACCGCCAGCCCAGCGCCACTGCACAAGATGGCCGCCAGCCCAGCACAACTGCCCAAGATGGCCACAAGTCCAGAGTCATGGCACAAGATGGCTGCTTGTCCAGTGCCTCTGCACAGGATGACAGTCACAGTTGACCCTCCAGAGTCAAGTCAGGTTCCCGTTGACCCTCCAGAGTCGAGTCAGGTTCCCGTTGAGCCTCCAGAGTCGAGTCAGGTTCCCGTTGACTCTCCAGAGTCGAGTCAGGGCTAGTCACCGTTGACCCTCCAGAGTCAGAGCTAGTCACCGTTGACACTCCAGAGTCAGAGCTAGTCACCGTTGACCCTCCATAGTCCGGGCTAGTCACCGTTGACCCTCCAGAGTCAGGGCTAGTCACCGTTGACCCTCCAGAGTCCGGGCTAGTCACCGTTGACCCTCCAGAGTCAGAGCTAGTCACCGTTGACACTCCAGAGTCAGGGCTAGTCACCGTTGACCCTCCATAGTCCGGGCTAGTCACCGTTGACCCTCCAGAGTCAGGGCTAGTCACCGTTGACCCTCCATAGTCCGGGCTAGTCACCGTTGACCCTCCAGAGTCCGGGCTAGTCACCGTTGACCCTCCAGAGTCCGGGCTAGTCACCGTTGACCCTCCAGAGTCAGGGCTAGTCACCGTTGACCCTCCATAGTCCGGGCTAGTCACCGTTGACCCTCCAGAGTCAGGGCTAGTCACCGTTGACCCTCCAGAGTCAGGGCTAGTCACCGTTGACCCTCCAGAGTCAGAGCTAGTCATCGTTGACCCTCCAGAGTCAGAGCTAGTCACCGTTGACCCTCCAGAGTCAGAGCTAGTCACCGTTGACCCTCCAGAGTCAGAGCTAGTCACCGTTGACCCTCCAGAGTCAGAGCTAGTCACCGTTGACACTCCAGAGTCAGGGCTAGTCACCGTTGACCCTCCAGAGTCAGAGCTAGTCACCGTTGACACTCCAGAGTCAGGGCTAGTCACCGTTGACCCTCCATAGTCCGGGCTAGTCACCGTTGACCCTCCAGAGTCAGGGCTAGTCACCGTTGACCCTCCATAGTCAGGGCTAATCCTAACTCTCACAGGAAACTTTGTGCATTTTTACTTTCTAAAAAAAAACTCATTCTGTATGATTTATAAGCGTTTTGAAAAATGGGGACATGGGTTATGTCCTCATAAGTCACCCTCTCCTTGTAATACCTGTGTCATACCCATGTCATTATACAGAGTTGTGTCCTGATATGTCACAAAAACAAGAACACACACACACACACACACACACACACACACACACACACACACATATATATATATATATATATATATATATATATATATATATATACCGGGGTGCACATCAGTTTTTCAGCCTGGTTCTCATAAGAAAACCTGGAGATTTGGTTTGGTCCTCACACTGCATATATTGTGACCTATTAAATATAACTATAAAAAATTTATTAATAATAGTTATAATATTATTGCACTTAATTTAGTTTTTATTAGCGTCTAAATAATTAAATGACATTTTTTCACAATTTTCAAACTTAAAATTAGCAGGCTTTTATTTTAGCGGGTTGCTGTCAAGTATACGTGCTTCCAGATTTAGCACTGCTGCTGATTAAAAAGCTTCAGTGAAGAATGTCACAGTTTTGCAGTGTGCTTTGAAAATGGCATGGGATAGCCTAGATTTATGCTTTCAGATTGAATAGAAATATTTTATAGTACAGTTTGTTGATCTAAATTGGTATTTGTGCATTAGCTGTCAACCATGTCAGTATGCAAATGTGCTTTTTTTGTGCATTTTTTAATTTGGCCATGCATGGCATGGGATAGCCTAGATTTATGCTTTCAGATTGAATAGAAATATTTTATAGTACAGTTTGTTGATCTAAATTGGTATTTGTGCATTAGCTGTCAACCATGTCAGTATGCAAATGTGCTTTTTTTGTGCATTTTTTAATTTGGCCATGCATGCGGACCATCATTAACACTGTGTCTACACCAGACATGACAAAGCAACTGTTGAAAATCATTTGAAATTTCTGTCAATACTTCATAAAACAAAGCAGCAGCAGTTTTCTGTCAGGGATTTGTCGCGCCGCATCCAGTGTAGACCACATCACTGATTATAATGAGATCTATAGTGTTTTTTTGCCCCACGCCGCGCGGCGCCACTCGTGTCCGGTGTAGATTTAGTGTGACGTGTTAACGCATGCAATTAATTTTAAGATCCTTACTGAAGCACAATTTCTTTTCTAACTAAATTTTGCTTCTCTGATTGCAATTAAATAATAAGTGTTCAGTCCAATGATCCAGTAAACATTCCATACAAAACAGCATTAATATAAAGGAATCCGGGCTGATTACATCAGAGATTGCAGAGAACTCTCATTGCATTTTTAAGTAAATGATTCATTCAGTGTGTTTCGCTTTAAAACATGAGCTCTGTCATATTCTGTAATTGTCTCTGAAGAGCATGAGCCATCACACGTCACACGCGATGTGTGAAGTACAGACTGAATGGATTGTCAACACATTACTAACGCTGTATGGCCAGATGAGATGCAAACTATGCTTTCTCGACTGGATAACCAGTCTCGCTAGTAAAGTTTTGATGGATGAAGACTGCAATCAAGGTAAAGACGATTGTGGTGGCATGCAGGAGTCGTAGAGTAAGCACGCGTGAGTCCTTTATATTAATGCGTGTATGAGTTCTCTAGACGCAGTGATTGCACATTGTATTTATGCACAGGCACAGACATTTCCATACATTCACGTTGTTTCCACACACATTCATGATAATGTTTTGATTTGTCATTTTTTTTGTTGCTGTCTTTAGGTATATTGAATGGATCTGTGTTATGTTGTAGATATATGCAGTCAGCAGGCGATTGGTTTAGGTTTTTTTTTTTTTTCGGCATCACCATTTGGTCCTTTTGGGTATCACAACTTGGCCTCTCTAAAATGTAAAAAAGCTCTTTGCTGTTGCACTGTTAACATACTATAAAATTCAGATTTTTGTTTCTTTCCTATGTGCTTATATGGGTTCATATTATTTGGTTCTTTGGGTTTTTTTTGGAGTTTCTGAGTGTCCTTTTTTAAATTTATATTGCAGAAAATATAGATTTTAGAGAATCACACTTCAATCTTTTTGTTTACTTTGCTGGATATAGCAAATGATGACAAAATAAACATTTGAAACAAGATAAATGGTCAATGCTTAATTTCATGAAGTCTGCAATTAATTGCAATTAATCACAGAAAAAAGATGTGATTAATTATATTAAAAATATTTTTAATCGATATATATTTACCCACGACAGCACTGTAAAAGACTGGTCTTTAGTTATCAGAAGCGTTTGTTTACAATTTAAAATTTATAATGTTAAATTAAAGTCTTTTCTTCAAAATACACTGTAAATCAATTTAGTTTAATTATATTTTGTAGTGCTTTAAAGAAGTACACTTGTTGTAATGTGTTAACCAACATACTAAAGCAAATGTAAAGTACTTGATTATAATTATAACTTTGTGTTAGTCAGTACTACTTTTAAAGATAATGTTCTAAATTGCAACTTTATCATTACAAATATAATGAAAAAAATTTCAGGAAATACAGTAGATACCAATAGATTATGTGAAGTCTGTGAAAGTACCAATTCTCAGAATCTTTAGAATGCAAATATTAAGTTCTCTAAATTATTAGGTGAATATTCATTAAAAGTAAGGGATGAGTGCAAAATTTTAATTCTCTTTTGTATTTGTAAGAGTCTCTCCATTTGGGGCCACTCGAGTTATTAATAATTCGAACGTTAGAACACTCGATGACTAATATGTCTTGTTCTTATGTTTCAAGACAGTTATTCCTAAAAAGTTCTAGTGTATAGGAGTGTTGGGGGCCTTTATGTGAGCATGGACCTACTGGTATATTTTATTCCGCTATTTAGCAATTAATCTCAGCAGTTTCACCCACGCAAAATTCCAAATTCCTCTCAGCTGAGAATCCTGCGATAATCATATTCAGTTGAGACTCAAACACTGAAATATAGGGGACAATTCATCTTTCCAAGAGATCGATGGGGAATGCAACCTCGAATAGACAAAAAAATGGGGCTTTCAGATGGAGGTCATGAGCTGTAGTTGAGCTAAAAGCACAAGAAGGCGTCTGAAGAATTCTGACTCTTTTATCCAAGTGTTATTTATTTCTGAGTGTTTATGTTTAAAGGTGATGCAGCACCCAACAGATGGAGGCCAGATTTTGGGTCTCCACAGTAACGTGAAGGAAGCACCAGTGCGTGCAGCAGAACTGAGTGTTTATTCACTGTCCAGCCAACCTATTGACCCAGAAGACGGCAGCAGTCAGCCAGAGACAAAGGCCAAAGCTTCAGGTGACACAAAAATGTATCCATATATTAAAAAAGAAAATTACTCTTAAAGTGTGGTCACATTTAATGCAAAGTTCTGTCATGAAACTCTAGATGGTGCAGGCGGATAGGTTCTAACTAGTGTTGTGATGGTGAGGAAATTTTCCCACCGGTTAATCGATGTGGGGGTAGGGGCGTTCCCTCTTTTCCACGCTTTCCTTTGCTTTTAAATAGCTTGTAAATTTGTATGCACATTTAACTTCCACTTTCAAATAGCGGCAATTTAGCATAAAGCAATTTTTCTTTTTAGTTTTTTTGAATTTTGAAATTTTCCTTGCTTTCCTCACTTTTAAATAGTTTAAAAGCGCAGTGCTTTTTCAAGGAGGGGAACACATACTGGCAAAATCTTTAACCACTACATCAAACCACTTCATATACCTAGTTGTCCTTGCAATTGCATGACTGTACAAACCACAATATTCCATCAGTGATTGTTTTTGTTTTTTTGTACAGTCATTATATTAACTTAAAGATGCTAATGGGTAGTTTGAGTGCATTAAACTGCAATAAATATAAAATGTCCCCCGGAAACACTCTATACCACAAAACATCCTCCCATCCATCATCTCAGAGCACACACAAAGAAGAAGTCACTGATGCTGCAGTACATTAAAAGGGAAAGTAGCGTCAGCAGTTAAAGTGTTCTCAAATTGGAGTGATAAAATTGCTACAAGTTTTGAATGAATCATTTGATTAGTTTTTTTTTCTGTTGGATGTCAGATGGTACTGTATGCCTGAGGCCTTTGCTGCATTAAAATGTCAAGTAACATGGGGTCATTTAATGTCTCTTTCTCTTGAAGACCGTTCTCCAGATATGGATAACTATTCTGAAGATGACGATGATAGTTACTCGTCAGAGCAAGAGGCGAGTGATGACGCTGTTCAAGGCCAGGTCAGGAGTTTTTGCTAACATGTTTTTATAAGTCTTGATCTAAAACATTGCTCTAAAAAGTTAAATTTCTACGTAGCTACCTGTATTCTGCTTTGAATGTAGTCTTATTGGTGTTAGTTTGCAGCACATACGTTATCTTATTTGGAGTATTGGGAGAATTTCCCTAAAAAAAGAATTCCATCCACTGATAGCATTGTTTAATGGCTGATTATACTGGACTTCGGGTGCTTAGTGATTAAGAAACTAGTGTTGTTAATGTAAAATTTTGCGTCATATCTTTAGAAGAGATTATCTACCTAACCAAAGCATCAAATTTCCTGAAATTGTTTTGTAGGACCTTTACGATGAAGATGATGATGTTCAGCGGAAACCAAAAAAATCTCGGAGGAAAATGATTAGAACCACATCAATGACCCAAGTATGTACAGCTATATTCCCTCTGCATTTATCCTTGGGGGCCAGTAACAAAGATCTAAGCACTTTCAGAAAGATATTGGACCTAGAATTGAGCCCTGGGGAACACCATTTGTAAAACATCTTTGTATAGCAGGTATAACCGTTTTGCTTACTGATATGATAACCGTGTCAATAGCTGATATGATTAAATTGTATTATACTGTATATTGCTGTCAAATAATCCCCCCTGTTATCTATTTGTTTCTGCATGTCTGGTCTTTACAAAATCCATATTGGCTGACCAATATTCAAAAACATACAATGAAGTCTTTGTTATCACGGCAGTAGTTATATGACCCAATCTATTATCATAGATTTATTGTCTTGATACTAGTAACTTCAGGCAGCTACCTGATAGAAACATAAGACAAATTGCCTTTTTGTCCTAAAGGTGGTGTTTGGTTCAGTGTTATCTAGTTCACAGAAGGGGATTTTCTAATCCTCTTAAGCTAAGCTCACCATCAGGAACACAATTGTTAACACAGGATCAATGTGTAAACTAGAGAGACACTAATATAGATTTCCTTACACCAATGAAGCGTATTCTAAAAAATTGGAACCCACTTTATATTAAGTGTTTAAATATGATAAAATGAAATTGTGTTGTAACTCTGTACTTATATAAAAAAAAAATACTTGTAAATGTAATTACATCTACAGTATTATTAATTTCTGTAGTCACAGCATTAATTACACTTTGACTTAACCTACCCCTTAACCCAACCTTAAACATACATTTGCATTTACCAGATACTTTGATCCAAAGTGACTTAAAAACTAACCATACGTGTCCCAAACCCTAACTGTATCCCACCTTGATAGCAGCAATATTGTTTAGCAATACAACATAAGTTTGTTGTATCTAACAATTTTTTTTGATGCAAGTACACAGCAGTTAAAGACGCCTAAATAATAAGTACGACCAAGATTTTTTTGCAGATTTGCAAGATGCAGAGTTTTTTAATTTAGTCTTTTTTACTGTCTTAACTAAAACGCATACCAAAACGTACCATAATTTTTTATTTTGACATTCTCTCAATTTCTCTATAGCAACCCAACTTCAAGCAGAAGTTTGTTGCCCTGCTGAAAAGATTCAAAGTGTCTGATGAGGTGAGAATTTTATTTGTCTGTCATAAGTTACAACAAAAAAGAAATTAACTCTCCACTCTCTACTTTACAGTCCTGTGCTTTGTAATCAAAAAATCACTTCAGCCATGAAATTCAACCTTTATAAAAACAGCCCTAGGACTTGGCAATGATTGATCTAGTAGCTGAAATGTGAGAGGAGCTTTGATTTCTGCAGTGTAATATACAGTATGATATAGAGCTATTCTAAAACTAAACTTACTGCTTTGCTCTGAGAGGACAAGTCATGTGGCCATGACTTAGGTTATACATATTTCTAGAGCCTACAGGCAAGATTTAAGCAGCTTAATGGTCTCATTGTGTCTAAGCTTGTTAGTTGATAACTGCTTGACTCTTTGATTCCTTGTCCTATTGCCTTGGATGCCATGTTCCGTTATCCAAACCATACAGGAAATGATCCAGATCATTCCAGCAATTTCCTGATGCAGGGTGATGACACAGTTTTGTTGCATTGGCAGGCTGTTCCCATGAGTAGCATTGCCAACCTGAGCTTGTCAATGCAGTAGCTCACTTTGGGGGTGTCTCAAATATGTAGTGTATTTCAAAACACCTATGACTTAAACATGTAATTGACATTTGAAAAAATGGCTTAACTTTTGCGAATTTCAAACAGCAGTCAAGGCTTTCCAGTTATTTTATTTATTTATTTATTTATTTTCTTTTTTGAGAAATCATTATCCACCATTCGTAGCAATGCAAAACATACTATGGCATTAATTTGATCTATGGTGTTTTTCTGGTTAAGTTGGTTTAGCTGGTCTTCTGTCCTGGCCAAGTTAGTGCTACGCCTTCTTAAGCAGGGATAGTGGAGCAAAACAATGCTAACTTAAAGTCTGTTAGTGAACTGACACATTTTAAATCAATGTCCACGTATAAGGGATGGATCAGCTGTGAACACAATGCAGTGCTTAAGATGTATAATGAGTTAAATTTCTTTGTTTTGTTATCTTGGAAATAAAATATAATGGAATATAATAATTCATGTGTCTCCTTTACTTTCAGACCATCTTTTATGCTCGTTCTGTCTGTTGTTTACTTTTACACAATGAACTTCTGTCTTTTAGTCTCAGCTGCCTGAGGAGATGCATTTTATAGTATGAATGGGTCATTAATGGTGATTGTTCTGTCCTGTGAAAATTCTGTCTGAAAACGATTGCATTGTATGCCTGTTTTTTCAGCACATATTGGCATTTTTAAATGGCCGAATCAAACAACAACATGCTCAGGTTATATTTTCCAACAAAAAACATCTCATTAAGGCATTATAGTAATTTCTCATTAACTATAATATAAAATACCATAATGATTTTTGTTTGGCATGAACAAAAGGCAATACATCACATATTACAATTTTAAAATAATTTATTTACAAATATGCAAATATGCTTAATTGTCATAAAGTCATTGTGGTTTGACATGTGACTTGGTCATGTTCTTCATGTTCTTCTTTTATGAGGTATTTCCATACATATCTACATTTTATTTGCTTTTTTCTGACTTAAAAAGGTCTTGGACTCAGACCCGGTTGATCAAACACAGGAGGTTGAAGATTTGGATCTTCTGTATGACAGTCTGGAGGTTTATAACCAGAGTGACAGTGGCCCAGAGATGGAGGACAACGAGAGTCTTCTCAGCACTCCCAAACCCACACTAAAGTAAGAACCATGAGTCATAGCGCTAGGCTGATGCATATTACACACAAAAATGTCTACAAATTTGGCATCGGACGATGTCTACAGTGAAACTTTGCGATGGATGATGATATTTTGGGGGGGGGGTTGATGCGGGTTGGATGTGTGCCCAAAGCATGAATCCTTACAATGGAAAAAAACTAGCAATTCCTAACACAGAGTCTACACCGGATGCATGGTGCGACTCGACAAAATATTTTAGAAACTCTGATCTATAGTAGAGATCCATTATATATAGATCATTCAATAGAGCTCTCTATAATCAGTGATGATGTCTACACAGGATGCAGCATGGCGTGACACCACAAATCCCTGACAGTAAACTGCTGCCGCATTCTATTTATGACGTGCTGACACAAATTTCAAATGATTTTCAACAGTCATTTTGTTGCGTTCAGTGTTGACAGTTTTTAGCCGATGCGGCGCAGTAGTTTTGCCAAGTTGGACTACTTTAACACTTTTGCTGCATATTGTTTTTCATGTATGCAGGTTGATGCAGATTTTAAATGGGGACACCCTCAAAACACGATTGGGCTAGTTTTAGACTAGTTTGGAGAAGTGATTGGGCGGGTTATGGAAAGCCAAAGGGTATGGCAAGCCCAAAGGGTCAGAATTACGCTATAGACTAATCGCCTTTGTCAAATATGACGCTTTAAACTGTATTTGCACCGCAAAATACGCTGTTGTGATTACAAATGCCATAAAAAAATGTGCGCAAAATTTGTCATCTGCCATATGACAGCATATAAAACGCCGTTTTGGTTGCACAGAGCACACGTAATTTACGGCATTTTGTTTATAGTATAATGAACCACGCCCTCTGATTCCCGCAGCAAGTACATTTAAACGGTTTTCACCCAATTAGTGGTAAACTAAAACTGACCAGACTAATTCAGCACAGATCATTTTAGCCAAATTAATTAATAAGATATATTTCTGTACAATAGCCTATAACTTTTTGGATATTTTCATCTCTACTAACATTAAACATATTAATTAAATATTGCTCCTCTTCTTCATAGTTTAATGTAGGCTAATTGTTTCACCGTCGTACCTTTCAACATGGGTGAATACACAACTGTATATTCAATTAGAACATAGTTTGCATTTAGATCAACAATGTACATTCATAAAGGTTAAAAATCAAGTGACTGGGAGCAATGGCTTTACAACCAACTTCAATAAACTACCACATGCTCAATTTTTTTCAAACAAGTTTTATTTTGGAAACATTATGTATAAAACAGATGAAAATAATCTTTGCCTTGAAAAACCCATTGAATGAAATTAATTTAATATTTTAAGTAGAAATGTTTCTTCAAATTCTGATAAAATGTTAGAACCAACAGCCTCGTGCATATAGTGTGGTTGTGCTTCGGCTGATCCTTGAAAGTGTTCCATCTCTAGGTCCTTTCTGAAAAATTTTAAAAGCTTGATTGTAGAATCTGAGGAAGTAGAGACATTCCTATTAATAGAACAGTGGGGACAGCACGCAGCCTTAAAGGGTTACTTCACCCAATAATCAAAATTATGTCATTACTAACTCACCCTCATGTCGTTCCAAACACATGAGACCTCCGTTTATCTTCAGTACACAGTTTAAGATATTTTTGATTTAGTCCGAGAGCTCTCATTCCCTCTATCAAACTGAATCGTTTAAAATGGTTCGCGTCTCCATTAACTTTTTTAATGTGGCTGACATTCTCTCTGAGTTAAAACAAACCAATATCCCGGAGTAATTCATTTACTCAAACAGTACACTGACTGAACTGCTGTGAAGAGAGAACTGAAGATGAACACCGAACCGAGCCAGATAACGAACAAAAGATTGACTCATTCTCTAGATGTAAATGCGAACTCTAGATGTAAATACCCCCAGTTTAACTTGCTGCACTCTGTTCGTGAGAAAATGAATAATCCAGCTGTAGTTGTTCCTACTTCTAGATGCTGTAATCTCATTGGTAGTCTTCAAATCTTGGGACACACCATTAAATGTATTCCTTTTGACAAGGAATGGTTATTTTATTTTTTATTTTATTTTTTTTTGCTAAATACTATTGTTCTGGAGGATAACTTGTTTGTATAGGAATGATGAACAAGAGGAACAATTTTTAATGCTTGAACCACCAGAGTGAAAAAGTGAATGACTTCCAGTTGCATATTCTTCGCAAATCGCCACCAGTGTAAACGCCTCTTAAAGAACACTTAGGAAAAATTAACTGCTACTTTATTGCTGACCATGAAATCCAATTCTTGGCTCTAATACTGTTTTTATATTCTTAACATGTGTATGTTTTCCATTCAAGGCCGTTCTTTGAGGGAATGTCTCACTCCAGCTCACAGACAGAGATCGGCAGTTTGCACAGTCAGAAGAGCCAACCGAGAGAGAAAACCTCCACTGTATGTCTGACATTTTGAATGCTTGAATTATCAAAATTATTCTGCCTAAACAAAGGCAAATACAGAATATGCCAATGTTGATTTTATTTTTATATTTAATATCAGTTAATAGTGCAACATCATCATAACAAATGTGTAATTAGGAATATTTTAGACACAAAATATATATTTAGTTTACCATAAATGTTCATCAGTACATTCAGCAGCACTTTAACCATATTTTAAAGACAAAATAAGTTAATTATGTAAGTACATATAAAGATGAACTGAAGTCCTACTTATGTGGGACATAAAAGCTCTCTAGAGCAATTAGAATTTAATATAAATTTCAGCTACATTATATTTTAATTTAATTGCAGTTAAGTGCGAGAAAACATTACATTTGGTTCACACTTAAGTTCTTTTAAAATGGTTTCTGTAAGTACTCTTGTTAAAGGTATGCTAAAGTGTTTTTTTTTCACAAGATTATGGAGGAGATAATAAAATACTTGAAGAACCAAAGCCTGAACCCCATGCTCACTATTGTGCTTTGTTTCTGTGTGTGTGTTTGCAGGGTGGCGATCTGTTAACAGTGGATAAGAACAGGATGGCGGCTGGCCGATATCCGGATGACCCTACAGTGGTGGACTCTGCAGCTGGGGTGAGTGACAATTTTTGTATCTTTATACATTTATTATGCAGCAATTTTTATACAGCTGTCTGGAATAGTGTAGAATATCGATTACTTAAACAGATAGCTGATATCTGTTTACTATCCTTCTTTCTTTTATTCTGTTGATTACCATGGTTTTGCTTTGTGTCTATCAGTTCACATTTAAAGGGAAGAGTAACAGTGTGTGAGTATTTAAACGTGTTTACTACCCAGCATCAACACAACAACAGCTCATTTATTCGTCTTTTTGTCAACCATCTTTCTGTGGATTAGATCAAGAATAAGAAGTAATGTTTATTAAAAATCATAATTCTTAATGTTTATTCCTTTAAACTAAGTATCAGTGTTATTTTAATGTTATTGTCATGCTCTGGAGAGGAACGAGGAGACAGGGTATACACAAAACAATCTTTAATGGAGTCCAGGAACAGGGTACATCCAACACAGGGAATCACAGGAAACACACATAGCAACAAGTAGACGAACAGGAACTGAATTGACTAGGGCTTTTAAAAACAGGATAATTGGGGAAGAATGAGACACACCTGGTATCAAATTAACACAATCAATGGGAGACAAAAACTGGGTCACAGGGAGCAAAAACACACACAGACAATTATTTATTAGGGCTGGTAAGCGGTTAAAATTTTACATGATGTGGTTATTAATTCATCGAATTAATCACACATCAAATTTGGAGAAATGACTCCCAAAAGATAATTTAAAGTCATTGTTGTGTAAAGCATCGAAAAGGCATTACAAAAAATAGGTTCAGCTAGAAATATTTAGTTTGATCAAATTTAAATGATGAAATTATTTCTTTAATGAAATTATACTCTAAATAATCAACTAAAACTGCCAGTAGGTGGTGGTAAATGTCTTAATGATTAAGTCATCGAGTCATTTATTCATTGATTCGTTCAAATGGCTGATTCATTCAGGAGTGAAGTAAATGGTTCTTTATGAATGGTTCATTGAATCATTAGGCTTGTTTGACTTGAAGCAGATCATCACCATCGAACCGATCGTTGTGTGACATCAAAGAACTGCAAGAGCTTAAAGAGCAGATGACTCCTTGTGCTTTTGAATGGCTCTCGCTGTATTTGATGTCATACACTGATCCGTCTGTGCAGCGCCACTTCAAAGCCAATGCTTATGCCAATGGTTCAACGGGCCAAATGGATCACCAAATTCATTCAAAACGTGGATTAAGAATTGAAATGCCACTGTGGGTTGCTTGAAGATGAACAGTTCTGCTTTGTCTTTAACTTCTGGTTGGCAAAATTTTGCAAAACAGACAACATTGTGTCTAAAATAACAAAATATTAACTTCTTAATGAACTGTTGTATAAGATAAGTATGACATTTGTCTGGGGCGGGGCAAGTGCGTCAAATGCGTTAATAATATTAACACATTAAATTACCAGCCCTATAATTTATATATTATTATATTGACTAATATTTTGAATTAGCTTTAATTTTTATATTTTGAGTTTTAATCTTAGCACTGGATAGCTGGCCAATCAGAGCACACATCACTTTTCAGAACAATGAGCTTTGCGTCTCAGCTCTTTCTTCACCACGACAGACCGGTACATCGACCGCATTACTGCAGAAGCTGCACCGATCCGTCTGTCAATCTCCCGTTCCATCCTTCCCTCATTCGTGAACAAGACCCCAAGATACTTAAACTCCTCCACTTGAGGCAGGAACTCTCCACCAACCTGAAGTGGGCAAGCCACCCTTTTCCGACTGAGGACCATGGCCTCGGATTTGGAGGTTTAGCCAGGTTTTTTTTTTTAATAAATGAAAAAAAAGAAGGAAAAGTGCTAGTATTAGCAGGTTAAATGCTGGCGAAAATGATGAGTCTTTAGATGTTTCTTGAAAATGAGTAAAGACTCAGCTGTACGAATTTAGATTGGGAGATTTGATCTTCTTTGGGATGGCACCACAAGGCGTAGTTCACTTGCAGAGCGCAAACTTCTGGAGGGCACATAAGATTTAACCAGTGAGTTTAGGTATGTTGGTGCCGTGCCAGTGGTCGTCTTGTAGGCAAGCATCAGTACCTTAAATTTGATGCGAACGGCTACTGGTAGCCAGTGTAACCTGGTGAGGAGAAGAGTAACGTGAGCTTTTTTTGGATCATTGAAGACAACCCTCGCTGCTGCATTCTGGATCAATTGCAGAGGCTTGATAGTACATGCAGGAAGGCCTGCCAGGAAAGCATTACAATAGTCCAGTCTGGAGAGAACAAGAGCTTGGACGAGAAGTTGGGTGGCTTGCTCTGACAGGAAGGGTCTAATCTTCCTAATGTTCCTAATGTTGTATAAGGCAAATCTGCAGGACCGGGTCGTTGTAGCAATGTGGTCTGTGAAGCTTAACTGATGATCCATCACTACTCCTAGGTTTCTGGCTGTCCTCGAAGGAGTAATGGTTGACGAACCCAGCTGTATAGAGAAGTTGTGATGAAGCAATGGGTTAGCTGGAATCACCAGGAGTTCTGTCTTCGTAAGGTTAAGCTGAAGATGATGGTCATTCATCCAGCTAGAAATATCACTCAGACAGGCTGAAATGCGAGCAGCTACCGTCGGGTCATCTGGTTGGAATGAGAAATAGAGTTGGGTGTCATCAGCGTAGCAGTGATAAGAAAAGCCATGCTTCTGAATGACAGATCCTAATGATGTCATGTAGATGAAGAAGAGAAGTAGTCCAAGTACTGAGCCTTGAGGAACCCCAGTAGCAAGGTGTTGTGACTTAGAAACATCACCCCTCCAAGACACACTGAAGGATCTGTCAGAGAGGTAGGACTTAACCCACAGGAGTGCGGTTCCAGAGATGCCCATCTTTCTGAGGGTGGACAGGAGAATCTGGTGATTAACGGTGTCAAAAGCAGCAGACAGGTCCAGTAAGATGAGTACTGAGGATTTTGAAGCTGCTCTTGCCAGTCGTAGGGCTTCAGTAACCGAGAGCAGAGCAGTCTCAGTTGAGTGGCCACTTTTGAAGCCAGATTGGTTGCTGTCCAGGAAGTTGTTCTGTACAAGGAACATATTTAGAATGAATAATAATATATCTATTTTTATGAAAGCTCCCGAAAGAAAAACATTATTATATTTCTATGATAGGCTACATGGAGCTGAACTGTCGAGACGAGACTTATGGCAGATAATAAAAGTTACTAAATAAATACACGATTGTGATAGAGAATAAGAAGCTGATGTCTGATTTCTCCAAGTGGTTGCATTTACCATGTTTACTTTGGTAATGTTAATGTTTAGCGTGCATAGTCTTTTACATCGCTTATAAATATTTCTGCCTTGTTTAGTGATTAGAATCCACATCGGATCAAGTTATTTCAAACACTCGCTGGTGACTAAGAGTGAGTTTTGAGCTCAACTTATTTTATAAAGTCTTTAATACTGGTGTTAAAGCTGTTATCATTCTGTAATGATCCGCAGCGCTGAGCTCTCCAGACTCAGAGAAACTCTGCCTTTGTTCATAACCGCTTTGGCCCAAAGTTTTTGTCGGGCCAAAAAACCCTGGCCGTTGGCCCCGAGGAAGCCCCGACAAGACACGATCTAGCCACGGAAGTGCCAGTGGAAATGCGACTGGCCCTGGCACGCACTAGCATGCCTGGTTTAAGCTTTACAGTGGAAACACGGCTAGTGAAGGATGAGAGAGGACCAGGCCTGGGCTTTATTTTGTGTTTGGTTTTGTTTGTGCGCGACAGTCGTCCGTGAGGGGCTGTTGCGCTGTTTTGTGTTTATTTTATTATTAAAGTTTGTTTGGAATGTTCGCTGGTTCCCGCCTTCTTCTTCCCGTGATTATGAAGTTTGTATACCATTAAAACCATTTGTACCCAAAAATTCAGACTCATATCTACAGACCAGTAGATCAAATTGAGAGTCTGGGGGGGGGGTTGATCTGGGCCAGTAGGCAACTACCTAGAAACCACTCAGAACATTGCAAGCAATCACCAGTCACATTTTCTTAGTAAAATAAATTTTCTATCCTTCTTTCATAAGGGTCAACCTGTTTTTCTGTTTTTGTGCACTGACTGTTGATAATTCATGGTTGTGATCTGTGTCGCACACTTAATCAGTTCTAACAATATCCAGTGTGTGGAAGTCACACACACACCACAATTCTGCTTTGTGGCTAAGTGGCTGTCGCCACAGCAACATGACAATTTTCACGAGCTCTTGAAGAGAGTGATACATGTTCCCGTCTGATGTTTATCTCTCCACGCAGGAGCTGGTGGAGGACGAGGCGGGTGGCGGCATGGCAACATGTGATCCCAGCATTAGCTGGGACGTGAGCACAGAGAAATTACCAGGAACAGTGGGAAAACTCTGCAAGGCTGAGTCGCAGACTCTCATCTCACCTAGGTAATAGACACAACCTTCTATTCTTGCCTTCCTGCTTTCCTTTTCCATCTGTTTTCTATCTCAACCTCTCTCGCACTCTCAAACTCCTTTTTTCTGTCTGAAAAATCCCCTCAGTTTTCACTGTTGTATTTAATAATAGTCATAGCAGATGTTCCCGCATCTGGGTGTTTCTTTAACTTACTGAGGTCAAATGTTTGGTGCGAAAACACAGTGCGATAAAAATTTATCACAGGTTTATAAAAACCTGTTCAGACAAATGCAAACATTTGCATGCTATCCATTTGACATGTCTTTTCTATCACACTTTAGCCAAACAAAAATAAAAAAATTCATACATTTGGTCACATGCCCAGAGCCGCTGATGAGACATAAAACTATAACTTGGTGGTTCGCACGAACAGACTATATGACTAAGCGACAGTAAATAGTAGAGTAAGCATTTGGAATTGGCTCTGCCTCGTCTTCGTGTGACAAGTGACTGACAAACAGAAAGATGTGCAATGTTTTGCATCACCTACTTTCAAAGACTGTGTTTTCATTCAGCTTGTTTTCTGTTTTTTTAAACATTAGTCTCAATACATGAATCATAAATGGGAAAATCAGACCAAATCTTTGTGCTGAACATAAATTTTGGTGTCAGTAGGCCTTTACTGGACATTAAACTGGACATCATCTTTTTCTTTCACACTTTATTTTAAGGTCCAATTCACTCTATTAATTAACTATTAAAAGCACAATATGTATGCTTTGTACGCCGCTAGAGGTCGCATTTTCAACACATTAACGAAGGCGAAGCTTGATGGCGCCATGAAGGAGAGTGGAACGATAATAATGGTTTTCACGAATGACAAACAAGGTGGGGACTTGGTACTATGTATCAGTTGTTGATTGAATGGAGATGGATCTGAATTATCTAAATTTAATGCTTAAATACTTAAAATGAAACATCTGCATTCACAATAAGATTAATATCATGCATTTACAAAGTAGGTTACATCTTTATTTCATGCCCACTTTAAACCAGTGAGTCTATTTTCTAATACTCCAGAGGACTGAAAGTGCTTAGTTAAAGAGACACCCATCTGTTATATTTCTGTGGTCCATCATAACATCGTCTGTTCATCCATGTAGTTCTCTAGTTGGTTGTTCTCATAGGCCCCTACTAGACGACATATGTGTGTGTTTGCATTGGCTAATGAGCTCATTAAGACTCAGTCCCCGAGCGATGGGCTCACAGACACTTTAGTAAATGTGGAATGCAGCAGTGCATCACTGATTCGCCTCTTTTTAGCTTTTTTTTGTGGTACAATGTTCTAAAATACACCTACTGTCTTCAGCAGGATTTAGCTTGGTTTTCCAGCTTGGAAGACTTGTGTATAGTTCTTAGAGGAACTATACTATCTGTTCTCATTCCAGCAGTTCTAATATTTCTTTCTCCTTGTTGGGTGGCCAGTAAAACAGACAGTAAGCTGCAGCGGCGTCCACGAAGCACATCCATGAAGGACAGACAGAACTCTAAAGCTCAGAGCGATCGCACCAGCAGCATCGAGAGCGAGACCTCGCCAGACTCCAGGCTCATCACACAGGTTTGTGTAAGTGTGTGTTTGTGTCTGCCAGGATAAGAATAAGGAAATACTATAAGACTGATTCTCATTTTCTGACCTGATGTCCTTCCTGTCACAGGTCCCGAGGAAATCAGTGTACGATCAACTCAACCAGATCCTGAACTCTGATGAACATCTGCCAGAGAATATCATTCTCATTAACACTACAGACTGGCAGGGACAGGTATGTACTGTAAATGTTTATATATATATATATATATATATATATATATATATATATATATATATATAT
Source organism: Carassius carassius (assembly GCF_963082965.1). Classification (NCBI taxonomy): domain Eukaryota; kingdom Metazoa; phylum Chordata; class Actinopteri; order Cypriniformes; family Cyprinidae; genus Carassius; species Carassius carassius. The sequence continues at coordinate 21,000,657 of NC_081802.1, forward strand.
ATATATATATATATATATATATATATATAAATTTATGTCTAGTTTTCTGATAAAAATACTGAAACATCCTTAAATAAGATCAATTTAATTGAGAATCAAAATTGTGTGATCGGATAATAACACTTGTATAAGGTTGTATTTTTATTACCATGTTGGCAAAAAATGTTTTCTTGTTTTAAGAGTAGCCTTAACCTTATTAAACCTTTCTTAACTTTCTCAAGAAAACATATCATTTTAATGTCTTGTAAATGTTTCAGTATTTTTAGTGGAAAATAGAAAAAAAGGCATCCTAGGTGTATATGACTTTCTTCTTTCAGACGAATCCAGTCGGATTTGTATTAATAATTGTCTTTGATCTTTCAAGCTGTTTAATGCCTCTCAGCGAATGTTGCAGTGCATCAGTCCTAAAGAAGTTTAATAAGTGCCTATCCATAAATAAAGTGTCTCACACTGTTCCGGAGGGTGAACAAAGGCCTCCTGTGGCGAATCAATGCATTTTTAGAAAAAGCGTAAGAAAAAAAATCCATATTCAGAATAAAGTAATAATCACTTTAATCTAGCTTGCTTCAACAGTTGTACACAGAAGCAGTTCCGGGCAGATGACGTATATAAGGTCGGCTTGCGCATGCGCCGGTGAGTACCATGAAAACCAACGTTTGTTAACAGGAGCAAAAGAAGCAAAGTTTCCTTACTTTAGTCTCCTCTTGACTGATATTGAAATCCTCTGACATACTTCCGTGTACAGCAGTGAGCGCAAGCTACATTAAAGTGTTTATTAAGTTTTAAATATATGGATATTTTTCTTACAAAAACGCATCAATTCATCACAGGAGGCCTTTGTTCACTCCCCAGAGCTGTGTGAGGCCCTTTTTTATGGATGGGCACTTTTTATTTAACTTCTTTTGGACTGATGCATGCAACACCCACTGAGTGGCATTAAACAGCTTGAAAGATCAAAGACAATATTTATATAACTCTGACTGGATTCGTCTAAAAGAAGAAAGTCATATACACCTAGGATTCCACGGGGGTGAGTAAAACACAGCCTAATTTTCATTTTTGGGTGAAATAACCCTTTAAGATATTACTAAGGTAAAAAAGAAAAGTAAAGAAAATTACCAATTAAGAAAACATTTTAGTGTTAGTGTTTATTAGTTTTTTTTTTCTTCTAGTTCTAGTGCAGAATGAGGAATCAACTAGTCAGTCCCACATCCCTATAGTTTCTAAACGATGATGCCTTCAAAACAGTAACAGAGTTATAATTAAAGAAAAGAGGATACTTTTCCTTGATTTACTTGTCCCAGAGTTCACGGTTTAATTTATTTAATAATACATTATTTTAAAAAGAGATGGTTATGATGGTAATACAGGGCCAGTGCATTAACCTGGGGATACAAACTGTTTGTATCACTTGTCTTGTCTGTTTGGATTTATTTGGACATTCACCCTTACCCGAGGCTGATGTGTACCGCAGGGATAGCCATTATGCACATCCCAGTCCTTATAACTTGTTCTCATTCACACTGTCTCTTTAGCATTCGCACTAATTCCCTCGTGCTGTTTTTTGAACTGTGAACTTTGTTTCTGTGTCAGTATTTGAATGAGATTCTTCAGGAGCACAAGCAGCCTATTGTGTCCACCGTGTCCCCCGCAGATGTTCAGGCCGCCTTCAACACCATCGTCACCAGGATTCAACGATTGTAAGCCTCACTGGCCACAGAAATTCCTCACTGTGCACTCACAATACACAAATAAACCCTAGCACGCTTTACAAGTGAGAACATTAATTGAGTGGGTATTTTTGTGAGAACTAGAGTATGATTTTTTGTCTTTTGGTGTTTGTCGTTGTGTCAGCTGCAACTGTAATGCACAAACACCACCCACCATTAAAGTGGCAGTGGCGGGCGATCAGAGTTACCTCAGCACGGTCCTTCGCTGCTTTGTGGAGCAGCTCGCCAACAAAACGCCCGATTGGTTGAGCTACATTCGGTTTCTAGTCATTCCTGTCGGTAAGCAGAATAAAGCATCTGAAGCACATGGCAAAATTATCCCTCAAATGAGAGATGTTATGATAATGACAATGGGTTTTCATAGCTGCCTTTTCCTATACACCACCCTCAGTAAAACTGTATGTGTCAGAAAAACATGAAGACAGATTTTGTGACAGATTTTTTTTATTTCTGTTTTGGCAGCTTAATGGGAGGGTTCATACAATTCAATTAAAACATGTATTGTGTTTCTAATAGAGTTGCCACCCAGCAGGTGGTATTATTAATGCACCAAAGCCAGTTTTTAGACATATTTGGTGCTTAGTGAGTGTTTATTTTGGACTTTTTTTAATCTGATGTGAAAGACAACCAATTTATTCTCTTGTATTTCTTAAATGTGAACCAAATGTACTTTGTTTTTGATCAGGTTGCCATCCACTGGCCAAGTACATCTCAACATTTGACAGTAAGTTCAATAACATCTTCATGGACGCCGGATGGAGGGACGTGTTCGGGAGGTTAGAAGCTCCTAATTCAGGTTAGAGTCTCTGCTAATATGGGCTCTTCAAATTGATGCCTTTATTATCCGATTTAATGCTGGTTCTTATTGTGTTGTTTAAAAATGTCCACAGATAATATTGATGTGGCCGGACGGGTCTCACAGTATCTGGGTGGAGCCAACCTCTCCCACCAGTTCCCAATTTCCGAAGCAATGCTCACCTATAAACAAAAAAGGTATGGTCTTGTGTATGCATGCTTGAGAATATCTAATTAATGATGTGGCATGTGTCAGTAGACACGTTTTTATTAAAGATTTGCACAAAACTTTGGCGATATTTTATAAATGTTGATTAAAAAAGTATTGTGAATTGACGGCGTGAATTGAAGTCTTGTGATAAGTCATGGCAATGGATTTTGACTACACTAGCCATTATATTTAATTGAAGGAGGATTATGCGTGTATCTTGACAGAAGCTGTGCGGAGAGGAATGATCATGTGACTTTTTACGAACGCCACGTGACTTGTTAATGCGAGAAAAAAAAAAAAAAAGACCATTTGCATTCCATTGCAGTTTTGCGAAATATTGCTTTTTCGAATTGCCTGAAAAACCACCTCATGTAAGTGTGAAAACATGTTTCAGGTGTATTTTCAATTCGCAATTTCAATTTGCGCAATTATAAGGGTAATGGAAACGCAGCTACTGATACTTAAATGTAGTGTGTTTGTTCACCATCTGGTCAAAATACAGTTAAAAGGGTTAATCTTACAAAATTTACAGAGATACTAAAGCCATATTTTACTTCAATTTCAAAAGAAAAACGTATAAATTATGTTTTAGTTCAAGAAAATTTTGGCTTTTTTATTACAGTATACAGTAAAGAATCTAATGAAAATCACCACTGATAATGACAAAAAAGTACAACTGTGTGCTGATACACTGCACTAATGATAATTTAGGGGAAATCTGATTGATTGTCATAAAATAATCTTAATAGTACTTAAAGACTTACTCTTCTAAATGCAAAACCGTCTTTTAATGCAAAATATAAAAATATGAGGTGAAATGTTACAAGGACATGTTTAATGAGATTCACTCAACGAATTATTATGGGGATCATAATCATTATCGTCAATAAAGTCCATAAAGTAGATCAAACAATCAGTTACACTTACACTTTTTTTTTATTGTCACTTGTTTGTTTGACCTTGTTTTATTTTGTCATTAAGAAGTGGATGTGTGTTGAGGATGGCGAAGTAACCGTTATGCTTTGGGTTTTTCCCTCCTTTTGTTTTGTTTTTGCCTTCAAGGAAGAGAAGTTTGTATTTTGATTTTTACATCAGGTACCTAATCGTGTGTTTGGGATGATGTGAATGTTTGCTGTGGTTTAAATCACTCATGCTCTCAGTATGTTAACCTCACAAACCTGTCGCGTGAATACTAGTTTCTGCTCACTGTGTGTTTCATGTTCATAATTCAGTCTTTTTGTGTCTTTAACTGATTTAGTTTGGTTTGAGTTTAACAGATTTGGAGATGATGACTAACTTTGAAAAGAGACGAGTAGTGGTTAAAAATGTGGTGACTGAAAGGTTACAGGTTTGGGAATGAAGGATCATGGAAATCCTGTTTTTACCACTGGTAGTCTGTGCTAAATGAGTCCAGTGAAAAAGAATCATCCAAATACAGGATGAAACATAGTACATACTGACTGGAACATAAAAATGTGATAGTCTGCAGTTCGGCAGCCGTAGGACAAGCTTAAATACAATAGGTCATACAACCAATTATCACTTTGAAGCCGAACAAACTAGAGAAAGATAAAGAGAGATATACAGAGAGAAACCCAGGGATACAGAAAGAGATAGAACACCTATAGAGAGGTAACAGGGAAATTAATGAAGTGAGAATGGACAGCAGAGGATGAGTGTTGTACTGCAGGTGTTTCATCAGACCACATAAAAAAAATCTAAAATAACTCCAACCCTTCCTCACCATCATTTTACAATTGTATTAGCTGATGCATTTGAGCAGGGCCTAAAAAAAGTGTAATAATTTTCAGAGCCCGTTCTATTTCTATAATGTTGTGCATTACATGTTCTGAGTGAAATTTTCAATGAGGAAAATACATTTAGAACGGAACTTGATTTCACCCATTGAAAATTAATTAGAGGGTCTTGAAGTCACATTTTACAATGTTGTTTATGCTCCCTGGCCAAGCAAATCAAAACTAAAGAAAGTTAATGATTGAGAAGTTTGCTCCAATCAAAAGTCAAGTGGTTTGAACAACAAAACATGCAGGAATAAAAAACTAAAACAGGAAATCACGTCATAGAGAGACAGGCCAATACGTCTCTTAAAATACAAAATAATTAGATTAGTTTTTTTCTAACATCGCAAGGTTGGTCAATGTCATGTGGTGCAACTCTATAGTAATTTGATATTTTTTAAGAATAAGATCATTTTAAAACATTTTTTAAAAGTAATGATTAAGTTGTGCACAAATGTATTCACGGTATAGGGAAAAAATGTTGGATTTAAACTTTTACATTTAAAATTAAATTGTTAAATTTAAACTTTTCTTAAAAATGGTAAAAAACCTGGCACATGCATTATAATTATAATTAGTTGCGACACCTAAAGTAGATGTTTGGAAGCAGAGAGCTTCTTCAGATTTGTGATTGGTCTTTGTACATGTTAGCCAGACACTAAAGCTGCAATGTGGATCAGGCTTTATGCTGACAGTCAAGTCTACAGCACAATAATACATGCTGGCTCTGTTTGTCAACTACAATCAACTAAAATCAGAATCTTGGAAGTTCCTTGTGTTCTGGTTTCTTGAGTGTTGGTGAGCAGCTTTTTTCAGTTGTAGACGACTCTTGGGAAGAGTCATGAAAGATTAAAAAATTATATAACAGTGAACTCAGTAATGAAGCGCCCCCATAGCCTGCGGCCTTACACCCCCTGATTGGTGGAGGATGTAAGAAGCTATCCCAGCGTCCTCTCATGGCATGAGCCCTCACACTCACTGTGGTCTCACAGCACTATGTCAACTAGAGGGCACCACTCTGTGTCACACTATCTGATCTGACACCCCCATTCTCACCCCCCACACCCCGAAGACTTCACACACATCTCACAGACCATCCACCCTTATTGACAGCTTAACATTACACGAGCTGTCAGCCCTGTGCTAACCACTCACTCCTGTTTGACCTCCACAGCCCTGATGAAGACTCCTGCCAGAAGTTTGTCCCATTCATTGGGGTGAGAAATGCTTTCTCTTTCATTTCCTCTCTGTTGCTGTTCTAAAGTGTCGGCTGCACTTTCCACAAATATACTTGGTTGTCCAATTACAAAAACATTAGAGCCACATATCCCATGTTTGTTATAGTGGGAAGTATATATATTTCCTATATTATATTAATTATAAATAAATACTGAATCTTAAACGTATATCAGTATATCATTTAAATAGCCTAAAAACAATGTTTAAGCACCATCCTGTTATTGCATGGTTTTCCCTTGTTACACAAAATCACAAATTCCTGACACAATCTCATCCCATTTTCTAAATTTTCACACAAATTTGTAAGCTCAACCTCATGAAGCTCAACCATTCATTCCTGTTACCACAGCTATAATAACAAAACAAAAGTGTTATCTACAAAAAATTTGATGCAGGAAAATAATGATAATAATTCAGAGATTTTGGCAACAGGGTTGCAAAAATTGCAAACTTCATTTAAAATAGATATAAAATAAAACAGCTCATATAATATTTGGTTTGACCTTTTGAAGTGGGTAAGCAAACATTTTTACTTCCTTTATTTTTGTGAGAAAAAAAAATAAGACTTACACATTTTCACAAGTTTCAGGTTTTTTTTTCCAGATTTTAACAAACAGGGAACCATTAATAGCATTAACTATATGTTCTGCACTTTTAAGTGTAAAAAACAAGATTTTACACAGCTATCATATTTGTGAGTATTAGAAGTAATTTTTTATACTAAATTTAATTTGTTCATTGTGTAGAGCAAATTATGTACTGGTTACTATATATTGTATATTGTATATATTGTACTATATGATTAAATATTTGAAACAAAATTGTGTAAAAGGTAAACTTTAGATAAACAACAGTATGCTACATTTCTTTTGCATTATTGTCACAACTTGTCTTGATTACATGTGTACATTTCCAGTTATCTATAATATTGTATAACGTCGGATTAACTTTTGTAATTTTGATCAAGAACAAAATGTTATAAATCACAACTGATATCACTAACAGCTGGTTCCATCACATTAAACATGTAATGTTAAGTCTAGAGCATTGCATTGTGGGATACAGTATTGTGCACAATGCTGGATGTATATTGCACATTTTGTGGATATTCTGTGCATTCAAAAAATACTACATAAACTATGCTGTACCAAACATACCCGACCATTGTAATTTAGTTTTTGGATTTGTTTTCCTGCAGTTGGTGAAAGTGGGAATTGTGGAGCACAGCTTATCTACATCAGGTAGGATTTATTTGATTCAAGACCACAATGAAAACCAATAACAGCAGTGAAACATGATTGATGTGTTTTTGTGTGTGTCGTCGGGCAGTGGACTCTGATGACGCAGTGATGGTGGGCAGTGTGAACATGCTCTCCTCACCTCCAGCACAGACGGGAACACCATACGGGAAAGACATGACCTCCACCCCTCCGTCATCCCCCTCTGTTACTGCCAGTCTCTCTGGAGCAGGGTATGAGAAACTGTGCAAATGTGGCTAAACGCCAAAGAATCCTGATTGTTGTCCCAGACAACATACCACAAACCTTTTCAGTGGGAAATAAGGTTGGAAATTATCATGAGGATGAGTCAGACATGACCATTCAACCCTGTTACCAAAGTTACCAAGTTTAGTGTTAAGATTAAGATTAACATTAAGATTGCTGATCATTTTCCTGGACAACATAATGTAAACCATTTCAATGGGAAAAAAATTAGGTTGGAAATGGAAGTCGAACATGACCATTGATGTCAGTGGAAAAAGACACGTGAAACACCTTGCTGTACATATATTATACACTTATATCTCAAACGTATGTGTATGCAGTTCTCCAGGCACTGGGGGGGAGGTGATGGGTCTTCAAGTGGACTACTGGACGTTACAGGGCGCAGAGAAGAAGAAAGAGGGGGAAAAAAGAGATGTGGGAAGTAAGTACACGCTTAAGAGCAACTTCCGCTCGCTGCAGGTTTCCCGAATCCCCAGCGGAGGAGAGCCAACACCCCCTTCTGGAATGGCCATGACCGTTGTCATGAAGGAGAAAAACAAGAAAGGTGTGTTCGGTGAAAATGAGACTTGTAAAGCTGAAAAAGTGGTTAATTTGTCTCCCATGTGTTGTTACTACTGCTTCACGTCTGGTTTCCTTCTACTCTCAGTGATTTTCCTGAGCAAGAAGCTGAAAGAGAAGGATGTGGACTCTAAGAGTCAGGTGATAGACAGCATCAGCAGACTCATCTGCACCGCTAAACACCAGCATACCATGCTGAAGGGTAAATGACACAGACACAAACCTACACAATTCAGTGTAGAAACTCCAAGCAGAGCAAGTTCAGAATGAATGTGTAATATGTTGGTTGTACTCTACTGCCACCCTGTGGTCACTTGTCTACTTGTAATTGCAGAACCTGACTTTACCAAGTGCGACATCCCAGCTAACAGAATTTTGTCCAAATATTCAGTGTTGGATCTGGGAACATAAAAAATTGTAAAAAAAAATTGGCGTTAAAGGAATAGTTGTAAAAGTTATGATGTTCTTCAAACATACAACTTAATTTTGATTTTAAATTCAACATTCTAGGGACTTTAATTTGTAACATTCCAAAAACATACTAATGTTAGTAGAATGTTACTTGAAGGTTAGTATGATGTTCCTGAGACATTCTTTCAATAATTCAAACCCCTGCTGTGAACAAGCTGTGAGACATAAGAACACAAACTACAACTTTCTTCAGTCACAGCCTTAGATTAACTGAAAATAAAAGACACTAAATCTCTCAAGATCTGATAAAAAACTCCACAAACAGCATTTCCAGCTTCAATTTTTACTAACCACATTGACTTTATTTCTGTCAGACATCTACATCAGTTCTTATTGAGAATTAACAGAGGTTTAGATGTGGATGTCTTATTGAAATTGTTTTGCGTTGGGTCACCGTCATGGTGATCAGTGTTTGAGTTGGGCTCTTGACCCTTGACTTTTTTTGAGTTGCTTCTTTTGCAGCAATTGCAGGTGTTTTCAGAAAACGATAGTGTCGGTAAAGCCATTTATAATTTAACTAAAAATTATGTTTCAAATAAATGCTGTTCATTTGAATGTTCTATTCATCAACGCATACTGAACAAAAAAATCACAGTTTCCACTAAAGTATTAATTACAACTGTTTTCAAAATTGTTAATAATCAGAAATGTTTCTTGAGCAGCAAATCAGTATATTACAATGATTTCTGAAGATCATGTGACACTGAAGACTGGAGGAATGATGCTGAAAATTTAGCTTTGATCTCAGGAATAAATTAGATTTTAAAATATATTCAAATAGAAAAAAGTTATTTTAAATTGTAATATTGTTTTACAATATTATTGTTTACTGTATCTTTTGTACTAAGTTTTAACAGTAGTGTACGTATATCATAAACACTGTATTTCAGCATTTATTACAGATATATATCAAAACGATCAAGAAATTTGGTTCAATATGATTCAACTTAGATTTGGTGAATTAAAAATCTGGATAAGACATGATTGCAGTATGTTTTTATAATAATTATAAATTTGCTATTAGATATTTTATTGTGTGACTTCTAACAGCAGGCACTTAAACTGTCTTTGTCTCTGCAGTGTCCATCGATGGCGTAGAGTGGCATGACGTGAAGTTTTTCCAGCTGGCCGCGCAGTGGCCGACTCACGTGAAACACTTCCCTGTAGGAATCTTTGGCTACAGCAAACCCATGTGACCTGCTGCTGCCATTTACGGATGGGGGATAAAACAGACAACTGGATTTTCCTGTGGAAATGGACAATATAAAAGCCTGTGTCCTCAACAGAAATGTTGTTAGTGATGTTACTTGTCATTTTTGTTGCTTTGGCAGTGGAAGGATCATTGGTGTGTTTGAAACAAGCACTGTCTTTTATTTCAAGATGAGCAGCACATGTTGTGGTAGGAATTGTACCGGCACGTACAGCAGCTTCAGTTTGCACTTTGTTGGGTTAAAGTTTGTTATTATTTCTGTGAAATTTTCTGTGTTGATAATTGTTCTGTGTACAATATTATAGGGTGGGATTTATGAATTGAGCTTGATTGAATTTGTATTCTAAAAGTTTGTGTGGAAGAGGTTGTCTTATGACAGATTTGTGTGAGGAACAGTTCTCCGTAGCTTTTAGATCTCATCTGTGCCAGTTTGGATATCCGTGGATTGATGATGACAGAAAATTAAATTTGGTGTAAACTGTGGAAGTGGGAGGGGCCACATAACTGGTGGAAGGAGTTTGTTGATAGATTTTAGTGTTATCTGTCAATTCTAAAGGGCACTACCTTTAAATTTTAGTAAAGAACACATTTAGGTTAAGTAAAGTGTCTTTGATTATTTAATACAGTACTTTATAATTTAATTACTGGATGAATATGAAAGGCGTGTTGAGGGGGATGGGAACACATTTGGACTAGTGATGCTTTGGCAGCTTGTGTGGGTTCAATCTAAAGGGCGATCTCAGTTTGTAAAATGTTAAATGCTTTAAAAAGCCCTTTAAATCGTTTTATTCCCTCTGTGTGGGGCAATGAGCAGATATTTTCACTTTTTACTCTTTTAACATTTCTACATTCCATCTCTGATCAGTCATGGGGACAGTGTTACCAAGTGTTTTCAGAAAGGTTGTGTCTTTGTGTTGAATACAGGGTCCAGTTACTGCCGGCTAATAAGGGCTCATACTACAAGATTGTTGGGATGATAACAGGACGTCCGGACAACTTTTTGTAACTTCTGTGGTGGATCTATTTTATGTTTTTTCACTCTTCAAAGAGAGAGAGAGAGATAGAGAGAGAGAGAGAGAGAGAGAGAGAGAGAGAGAGAAAGAAAGGGGTTTTCAGTATTAATTTCATTGAGTTTGCTGTTATGGCTTATGGCGTTATTTTACAGCCAAGTGCAAACTGTGATATAGTTACAATGCGCATAAAATGGATGTTTTTTGTGTCTTTCATGAACATAACTGTTATCGTTCTTTTTATTGACTGTTTTAACCAAGTTTCTGTACTGGTTTTGTTTTCTTTTGAGGTGGACTGCTGAGGTTTGTTCAACCATTTTGGGCCTCTGGCTGTTTTTAAGCACTAATTTTAGGGCAAAATAAGATGGGTTTTTTTTCTTTTAATCTTTAAAACTGAGAGAACACTAATATTTGATCTGTCTGTTTCAAATAGAAATGCAGACATTTGCACAAACCGTATTTTTAAGTTAGTATTGATTTTGAATGAACCACTGAGGAAAGCTTCTCTTCTTCTTCTAATTCTCTGTGTGTACATAAACGTACAGTATACTGCCATTTCATATACTTTATACTGATTCGAATTGTCACACAAATACTAAAATTATTTTAACCATGGCTGCATTGTGATTTTTTTAACATTTACTATTCGTTTTTCTATTTCCTTTTTAAAGGAGTTGAACTCTTTTATAGTGTTTTTCTTTTTTGTTTTGTTTTAAGACATTGACATGTAAATGAATATAAGAAAGTGAACCAGTGTGTTTTGTTGAGTGATTTTTTTTTCAGTATTTGATAAATACTTACTGGAGAATTGTGCAAATAAATGACAAATAATAAAAATATGTTTGTGTTGTTTGTTCTGAAATTGAAGACATTAAATTGTGTAAATGTTAAAGTATGATCATTTTTAGATTCATGTATTGTCACAATAAGGGGTTTTGTCTTTGTTCTCTCTGGACTCCATTTCCCATAAGCCCCTGCCTAGGTACTCATTATTGAACAACACCTGTTTCTTATCAGTGACACTATAATGGTTGCATTCACACACACATGGCTGATTATTGTTTAGTCTGTACCCTATTCCTAGTCTCCGTGTTTCCTTGCCTTGCCTTGCCTTGGTTTGCCTTCTTATTTTTTGACCTTGGACTGTTTATCAGATTACTCTTTTGTCTCGCCCTGGATAGTACCTGTTTGCTGGTGTTTGACCCTGCCTGTTTTGACCAATATTATGAATAAAAGCTGCATTTGGATTCTCAACTCTGTTGTCACACCTCCTACGTTACAGAATAATCAGCCACACCCGGATCCAGCAGCTTTATTCAGCAAACCACCCGAACCATGGACCCAGTAGACCAGCTATTACATCTTCCTCAAGGAGGCCTATCTATTGAGGAGTATGTTCACCAGTTCTGTGAGTTGTCATATCAAGTACCGCTTTATGATGAAGTTTTGTTTAAGGACTTGTTCCGTTTTGGACTCAGTGAACCAACTAAATCATTGTTACCTGGAGTGGAGTTTAACGGTAGTTTGAGGGACAGTATGGACTATGTGCTGTTGTTATGTGGCTCTCCTTTTACTGTTGGAGAAGCAGAGTCTCTGCACAAAATGGCTGCCAGCTCAGAGACTTGCCACAAAATGGCAGCCATTCTAGAGTCTCGTCATGTCACAGCTGTCATCACAGAGTCAAGTCACCGATCTTCCTGTTTCACGTCATATCTCTGCAGATCTTCCAGAGCCTCATCACATCTCAGCTGATCATCCAGAGACTCGTCATGTCTCGGCTGACCTTCCAGAGTCTCGTCCTGTCTGCTGCAACCAGAAATCTGAGGTCAGTTCATTGGTACTCCCGACTGGTGTCTAACATACACCTGGCATACACATAACATACTAATATGCTTTTATTATCCAAATCCGTTAAAGGATTTTTAGGCTGCATTAATTAGGTAAACCGGAACCGGAAACACTTCCCATAACACCCTATGTACTTGCTACATCATTAGAAGAATGGCATCTACGCTAATATTTGTCTGTTTCTCTCTTGTTCCGAGGTCACCGTGGCCACCAGATCCAGTCTGTGTCCAGATCAGAGGGTCACTGCAGTCACCCGGATCCAGTACGTATCCAGACCAGATGGTGGATCAGCACCTAGAAAGGACCTCTACATCCCTGAAAGACAGCGGAGACCAGGACAACTAGAGCCCCAGATACAGATCCCCTGTAAAGACCTTGTCTCAGAGGAGCACCAGGACAAGACCACAGGAAACAGATGATTCTTCTGCACAATCTGACTTTGCTGCAGCCTGGAATTGAACTACTGGTTTCGTCTGGTCAGAGGAGAACTGGCCCCCCAACTGAGCCTGGTTTCTCCCAAGGTTTTTTTCTCCATTCTGTCACCGATGGAGTTTCGGTTCCTTGCCGCTGTCGCCTTTGGCTTGCTTAGTTGGGGACACTTCATCTACAGCGATATTGTTGACTTGATTGCAAATAAATGCACAGACACTATTTAACTGAACAGAGATGACATCACTGAATCCAATGATGAACGGCCTTTAACTATCATTTTTTCATTATTGACACTGTTTTCCTAATGAATGTTGTTCAGTTGCTTTGACGCAATGTATTTTGTTTAAAGCGCTATATAAATAAAGGTGACATTGACATTGACATGGAGGATCCGCCGCTGGTGTCAGCACGCACATCTGGTACCCCCAAACCAAATCACTCCTCCTGCTCATGAACTCATTCCCCTTCTGCAGCACTTCCCGTATGGGGGGTTTCTTTATGGTGTATCTGGGCCGTGCACACCACCGTCGATTTGCTAGAGGTGGCAGCACCGGCTACAACATCAGAGGTGGTGGCTTACACTGCAGAACCTTCCGAGGTAGTGGTGTCTGCTGTGCTCCCAGAGGACATGGTTTCCACTGCAGTCTCTTCGGAGATGGCGGTACTTGCCTCAGTTCTTTGGGTGGTGGTGGCGTCCTGTAATAATCTCTGTGAACTGTCTGTTCTGGCCGAGGACGCCATTATTGAACACTCTGATTGTCCAGTCACGGCTATGGAGACCGTATGCAAACTCTCTGCCTGTCCTGTGATGGCTATGGAGACCGTATGCAAACTCTCTGCCTGTCTTGTGACGGCTATGGAGACCGTATGCAAACTCTCTACCTGTCCTGTGACGGCTATGGAGGCCGTATGTGGACTCTCTGATTGTCCAGTCATGGCTATGGAGACCATATGCAAACCCTCTGCCTGTCCTGTGATGGCTATGGAGACCGTATGCAAACTCTCTACCTGTCCTGTGACGGCTATGGAGGCCGTATTTGAACTCACTGATTGTCCAGTCATGGCTATGGAGACCGTATGCAAACTCTCTGCCTGTCCTGTGACGGCTATGGAGGCCGTATGTGGACTCTCTGATTGTCCAGTCATGGCTATGGAGACCATATGCAAACCCTCTGCCTGTCCTGTGATGGCTACGGAGACCGTATGCAAACTCTCTACCTGTCCTGTGACGGCTATGGAGGCCGTATTTGAACTCACTGATTGTCCAGTCATGGCTACGGAGACCGTATGCAAACTCTCTGCCTGTCCTGTGACGGCTATGGAGGCCATATTTGAACTCACTGATTGTCCAGTCATGGCCAAGGAAGTCATTTCAGAACTCTGTGTCTTCTCTACGATGCTGAATAGTCAAGTCAAGTCACCTTTATTTATATAGCGCTTTAAACAAAATACATTGCGTCAAAGCAACTGAACAACATTCATTAGGAAAACAGTGTGTCAATAATGCAAAATGATATTTAAAGGCAGTTCATCATTGAATTCAGTGATGTCATCTCTGTTCAGTTAAATAGTGTCTGTGCATTTATTTGCAATCAAGCCAACGATATCGCTGTAGAAGAATCATCTGTTTCCTGTGGTCTTGTCCTGGTGGTCCTCTGAGACAAGGTCTTTACAGGGGATCTGTATCTGGGGCTCTAGTTGTCCTGGTCTCCGCTGTCTTTCAGGGATGTAGAGGTCCTTTCTAGGTGCTGATCCACCTGGTCTGGATACGTACTGGATCCGGGTGACTGCAGTGACCCTCTGATCTGGATACAGACTGGATCTGGTGGCTACGGTGACCTCAGAATAAGAGAGAAACAGACAAATATTAGCCTAGATGCCATTCTTCTAATGATGTAGCAAGTACATAGAGTGTTATGGGAAGTGTTCCCGGTTCCGGTTTACCTAATTAATGCAGCCTAAAAATCCTTTAACGGATTTGGATATTAAAAGCATATTAGTATGTTATGTGTAAGCCAGGTTAAAGAGATGGGTCTTTAATCTAGATTTAAACTGCAAGAGTGTGTCTGCCTCCCGAACAATGTTAGGTAGGTTATTCCAGAGTTTAGGCGCCAAATAGGAAAAGGATCTGCCACCCGCAGTTGATTTTGATATTCTAGGTATTATCAAATTGTTTTGAGAACGTAGCGGACGTAGAGGATTATAATGTAAAAGGAGCTCATTCAAATACTGAGGTGCTAAACCATTCAGGGCTTTATAAGTAATAAGCAATATTTTAAAATCTATACAATGTTTGATAGGGAGCCAGTGCAGTGTTGACAGGACACTAATATGGCCATACTTCCTGGTTCTAGTAAGAACTCTTGCTGCTGCATTTTGGACTAGCTGTAGTTTGTTTATTAAGCATGCAGAACAACCACCCTATAAAGCATTACAATAATCTAACCTTGAGGTCATAAATGTATGGATTAACATTTCTGCATTTGACATTGAGAGCATAGGCCGTAATTTAGATATATTTTTGAGATGGAAAAATGCAGTTTTACAAATGCTAGAAACGTGGCTTTCTAAGGAAAGATTGCGATCAAATAGCACACCTAGGTTCCTAACTGATGACGAGGAATTGACAGAGGAACCATCAAGTCTTAGACAGTGTTCTAGGTTATTACAAGCTGAGTTTTTAGGTCCTATAATTAACACCTCTGTTTTTTCAGAATTTAGCAGTAAGAAATTACTCGTCATCCAGTTTTTTATATTGACTATGCATTCCATTAGTTTTTCAAATTGGTGTGTTTCACCGGGGCGCAAAGAAATATAGAGCTGAGTATCATCAGCATAACAGTGAAAGCTAACACCACTAGAGGGAAGTCGTGGCCTGGTGGTTAGAGAATTGGACTCCCAATCGAAAGGTTGTGAGTTCGAGTCCCGGGCCGGCAGGAATTGTGGGTGGGGGGAGTGCATGTACAGTTCTCTCTCCACCCTCAATACCACGACTTAGGTGCCCTTGAGCAAGGCACCGAACCCCCAACTGCTCCCCGGGCGCCGCAGCATAAATGGCTGCCCACTGCTCCGGGTGTGTGTCCACAGTGTGTGTGTGTGTGTTCACTGCTCTGTGTGTGTGCACTTTGGATGGGTTAAATGCAGAGCACAAATTCTGAGTATGGGTCACCATACTTGGCCGAATGTCACTTCACTTTCATGTTTCCTGATGATATCTCCCAAGGGTAACATATAAAGCGTGAATAGTAGCGGCCCTAGTACTGAGCCTTGAGGTACTCCATACTGCACTTGTGATCGATATGATACATCTTCATTCACTGCTACGAACTGATGGCGGTCATATAAGTACGATTTAAACCATGCTAATGCACTTCCACTGATGCCAACAAAGTGTTCAAGTCTATGCAAAAGAATGTTGTGGTCAATTGTGTCAAACGCAGCACTAAGATCCAATAAAACTAATAGAGAGATACACCCACGATCAGATGATAAGAGCAGATCATTTGTAACTCTAAGAAGATCAGTCTCAGTACTATGATACGGTCTAAATCCTGACTGGAAATCCTCACATATACCATTTTTCTCTAAGAATGAATATAATTGTGAGGATTTCTAGTATCTTGGACAGAAAAGGGAAATTCGAGATTGGTCTATAATTAACTAGTTCTTTGGGGCCAAGTTGTGGTTTTTTGATGAGAGGCTTAATAACAGCCAGTTTGAAGGTTTTGTGGACATATCCTAATGACAATGAGGAATTAATAATAGTCAGAAGAATAGTCTGGAAGCACCTCTTTTAGGAGCTTAGATGGTGTAGGGTCTAACATACATGTTGTTTGTTTAAATGAATTAACAAGTTATACAATTCTTCCTCTCCTATAGTAGAGAATGAGTGGAACTGTTCCTCAGGGGGTCTATAGTGCACTGTCTGATGTGTTACTGTAGCTGACAGCTGAATGGTTGCAATTTTATCTCTAATAGTATCGATTTTAGAAGTAAAGTAGTTCATAAAGTCATTACTGCTGTGGTGTTGGGAAATGTCAACACTTGTTGAGGGTTTATTTTTCATTAATTTAGCCACTGTATTGAATAAATACCTGGGGTTATGTTTGTTTTCTTCTAAAAGAGAAGAAAAGTAATCGGATCTAGCAGTTTTTAATGCTTTTCTGTAGGATAGGTTACTTTCCCGCCAAGCAATACGAAATACCTCTAGTTTGGTTTTCCTCCAGCTGCGCTCCATTTTTCGGGCTGCTCTCTTTAGGGTGCGAGTATGCTCATTATACCATGGTGTCAAACTGTTTTCCTTAACCTTCCTTAAGCGTAAAGAAGCAACTTTATTTAAAGTGCTAAAAAAGAGAGAGTTCATAGTTTCTGTTACATCATCAAGTTGTTCTGAGGTTTTGGATATGCTAAGGAATTTGGATACATCAGGAAGATAACTTAAAAAGCAGTCTTTTTTGGTAGAAGGGATGGTTCTTCCATACTTGTATCAAGAAGTAGAATTTACAATTTTGGCTATATGAAGTGTGCACAGAACTAAATAATGATCTGAGATATCATCACTTGGCCGAATAATTTCAACACTATCAACATCAATTCCATGTGACAGTATTAAATCTAGAGTATGATTCCGACAATGAAACGTGTTGTCTAACACCAAGAGTTCAGAATGTCTATAAATGCTGATCCCAATGCATCTTTTTCATTAGTGAAAGTGAAGTGACATTCAGCCAAGTATGGTGACCCATACTCAGAATTCGTGCTCTGCTTTTAACCCATCCAAAGTGCATACACACAGTGCAGTGATAACACACACACACTGTGAACACACACCCGGAGCAGTGGGCAGCCATTTATGCTGCGGCGCCCGGGGAGCAGTTGGGGGTTCAATGCCTTGCTCAAGGGCACCTAAGTCGTGGTATTGAAGGTGGAGAGAGAACTGTACATGCACTCCCCCCACCCACAATTCCTGCCGGCCCGAGGCGCGAACTCACAACCTTTCGATTGGGAGTCCGACTCTCTAACCATTAGGCCACGACTTCCCTATCAACATAGATATTAAAATCACCAAACTCTTTAATAAAGTCTGTATGGTGCCCTGGTGGCCTGTATACAGTAGCCAGTACAAACATAACAGGGGATTTATCATTAACATTTGTTTCTCTGGATAATGTTATATGAAACACCATTACTTCAAACGAGTTATACTTGAAGCCTACCCTCTGAGAAATCCTGAAAACGTTGTTATAAATTGAAGCAACACCTCCCCCTTTGCCTTTTAGACGCGGCTCATGTTTATAACAGTAATCTTGGGCGGTGGACTCATTTAAAATAATGTAATCATCAGGTTTTAGCCAGGTTTCTGTCAAACAGAGTACATCTATATTATGATCAGTGATCATATTATTTACAAAAAGTGTTTTCGTAGAAAGGGATCTGATATTCAATAAGCCAAGCTTTATCATTTGTTTATCCATATTGCTTCTGTTTTTTATTTGTTGAACCTCAATTAAATTGTTAATCTTAACTTGGTTTGGACATTTTTTTTTTTTCTAGTTCGGGGAACAGACACAGTCTGTATAGTGTGATATCTAGGTGAAAGAGTCTCTATGTGCTGAGAATTAGCTGACCTCTGTGATGGGAGGCAGCTAGCAGACGGTCGGTTTAGCCAGTCTGTCTGCTTCCTGACCTGGGCCCCAGTTAGTCAAGTATAAACTCTAAGACTATTTGCCACATTTCTAGAGAGAAGAGTGGCGCCACCCCAGGAGGGATGAAGACCATCTCTTTTCAACAGGTCAGGTCTGCCCCAAAAGCTCGTCCAATTGTCTATGAAACCTATGTTATTCTGTGGGCACCACTTAGACATCCAGCCATTGAGTGATGACAATCTGCTATGCATCTCATCACCACGGTAAGCAGGGAGGGGACCAGAGCATATTACAGTGTCTGACATCGTGCTTGCAAGTTCACACACCTCTTTAATGTTATTTTTAGTGATCTCCGACTGGCGAAGTCGAACATCATTAGCACTGGCATGAATAACAATCTTACTGTATTTACGTTTAGCATTAGCCAGCACTTTTAAATTTGCCAAGATGTCAGGCGCTCTTGCTCCCGGTAAACATTTGACTATGGTGGCTGGTGTCTCTATATTCACGTTCCGTACAATAGAATCACCAATAACTAGAGCACTTTCATCAGGTTTCTCAGTGGGTGCATCACTGAGTGGGGAGAACCTGTTTAATGTTTTGATCGGAACAGAAGAGCGGTGTTTTGACCCACGACTACGCTGCCTCACCGTCACCCAGTTGCCCTGCTGCAGGGGCTCTGTTTCCGGAACCGAACAATGTACAGGAATCCCTGAGTTAGACGCATCCAAAGCCGTATCTAGAGCCCTAACATTCTTACTGTCCTCAATTAAAGTTTGGATGCGTGTCTCTAATTCTGAAATCTTCTCTCAGCCTGACTATTTCCCTGCATTTATCACATGTGAATCCCTCATCTGCGACAGAGATAGATAAACTGTACATGTGGCAAGAGGTGCAAATAACAATAACAGGAGAAGCCATTACTCACCGTGTTTGATAAAATATTCTTACTGCGGTTGTTTGATGAACTTGTGAAAAACTGGAGCAAGAGAGAGGAGAGGAGAAAAGAAAACAGCGATAGGTTCGAATGTAAACGCTATTGTCAAGCTAACCAGTGCTAACGCTTTGCAGGTGTACTGCACTCACGGATATAAAATAAAAGTGAACGATCAAAATTAATCTGATAAGATTGATCGATAATATCAGAAATATGGTGTGAATTAAGTAATATTTTACCACTTTAAAAAACATAGAGTTACAGTAAGATAGAGATTATAGAGAAAAAATAAAATAAAAACAGCTACACGGAGCTACGATTAGCTACAGAAGGCCAACAGGAAGTTTTGATGCCTTCAGTGTGAATCTACAATTTTCATAGTCATGAAAATAAAGAAAACTCTTTTAATGAAAAGGTGTGTCAAAACTATGAATTAACACATGTGGAATTGTATATGGAATTATATACATAACAAAAAAGTGTGAAACAACTGAAAATATGTCATATTGTAGGTTCTTCAAAGTAGCCACCTTTTTCTTTGATTACTGCTTTGCACACTCTTGGCATTCTCTTGATGAGCTTCAAGAGGTAGTCACCTGAAATGGTCTTCCAACAGTCTTGAAGGAGTTCCCCGAGAGATGCTTAGCACTTGTTGGCCCTTTTGCCTTCTGTCTGCAGTCCAGCTCACCCCTAAACCATCTCGATTGGGTTCAGGTCCGGTGACTGTGGAGGCCAGGTCATCTGGCGCAGCACCCCATCACTCTCCTTCTTGCTCAAATAGCCCTTGATGCCTTCAGTGTGACTCTACAATTTTCATAGTCATGAAAATAAAGAAAACTCTTTGAATGAGAAGGTGTGTCCAAACTTTTGGTCTGTACTGTATATTTATATATATATATATATATATATATACATATATATATATACAGTGTTGGGAAGGTTACTTTGGAAATGTAATAGGTTACAGATTACAAGTTACCCTATTTAAAATGTAATAGTAGTGTAACTTTTTTAATTACTTTAATAAAGTAATGTAACTAATTACTTTTGAGTACATTTTGATTACTTTTATAAATTTCTAATGAATGTTAATTTGCAACTGTTAATCATCTTCAACCATTTTACACCATGCAGGTTTAACCTTACAGTAGTGCTCAATACTGTCAGACTTTCACCATCCTTCATCACCTGAATTAAGATGATCACATTTGAACACATCCACCACACAATCAGACTTTAGTACTGCCTTTTACTTAGAGATTGATCTGAAGTTCAAAGCAGATTTAAAATCAAAAGAAATAGTTTATAGATACTGTTTTTGAAACCAAATCTTTGCATAACTACAGGCATCTAACTGCATCTAACAATGGTTTGGGGAAAAATAGTTAATAAAAAAAATAAAAGCATATACATCAACTCAAATACGGTTATCTAATAAGCATGTGTCCTATTTTGTTTACTAAACTCCTGAAACATTGGTGTCTTTCTGAAACACTGCTGTCTCTTTGTATATGATATGATGATAGTTTCTCAAAATAAGTAAAAAATGCTCATGAAGTGACTGTTCTAGAGATTAATTTCCATGAGGGGCGGACTGGGAAAAAAAATAGGCTGGGAAATCTCACACTCATACACCCACAACCCATTCTGAAACATGGACAACACTATTTTGTGTATGGACCTGACATGAAAAAGATTTGAATCCTTAGGTTGGGGGACTTGCAACCTAATTAAGAGTTCTCTCCTGAACTGCCCCGTCACTTCCATTATCCATCCATCTCTCTCATGACTTTAATACTGAAGATTTTTATTTGACTTTTACCATGTTTTGTAAGTGCAATTTTGTTTTTTTGGCAAATGAATTACCACTTGTATTTATTTTTACTACAAATTCCATAGTTAAACCATGGTTAGTGCCATACCAAAGGCTATATTAATTTTCCTAAGGGTTGTGTTTTTGTATCCACTAGCTCCCCCTAAACCTATGATAAAATATGATGATTTGTCTGCTAACTTACTACTGTAACATTACAAAAGATAATGACGTCGTTTATACAGTATTTTGAGTGATTGCGAGCAATGTGCTGCTGCTGCTTGACCAAGTAAACAAAGACAAAACTACATTAGCATATTTACAGATGAAACTGACCTGCACCTGAAACCTGAACAGAAGTGTCGCTTCTCTGCTCCAGCTGTGCGCTTACACATCTCACTCCGGTCTCTCTCTCTCGCATTGATTACTCGGAGTCTGATCCAAACCGTTCGGCGGAGGCGCGGAGAGCGCGCGAGCCCAACCATTGCCAGTCACGACTAACCGATTCATGATTTATTAGAGATTTAATTATCGTATGGCGGATTCGGAAATAATCGCTTTAGTATATTCGGCCTGCAATTATACAATAACAATATTAAAGTAGAAGGCCAAATCGTCTGCCAGGCCACCGGGAAAAGTCCCGGTTCTCCCAATGTCCAGTCAGCGCCTGATTTCCACAGACACGCAGAACGTGCAGGATTCATATTCAGTCTTTTTGCGGCTTAATATTCACAGACATCAGTCCATATCGGGTTTTGATTCAAGTGTACTGACCTACTTTTGATTTATTCATCCAAAATGTGGCATATTGCGTCCGCGTTATAGGCTGAATTCAATTTTTATGACTGGATTCGAATGTGTTTTCTGCGTCTCGGAGATTATGGGCCATATGTCTTAGTGCAATTTGGGAAAGAAATAAGCTGTATGTGGATGTGTGTAAATATTCAAATGTAATCCTCTTTGTAATCGTTACAATTTTCATAAGTAACTGTAATTTAATTACTCATTTTTTCTTAGTAAATGTAACTGATTACTGTTACATTTATTTTGTAATTAAATTACATAACGCCGTTACATGTAACTAGTTACTCCCCAACACTGTATATATATATACATATATACCGTTCACACCAATAACAACTCCTGCAACCCATCCTGATCACCTCTCCAATCAAGCGCTCTCACCATTCACACCTCCTGCATCCCCCCTCTCCCCCACACCTGCAATACAGATCAGCGAGAATGCGGTGCGCCAGGTCTTCCGGAAGCAGAAAAGGAAAAAAGCACCAGGCCCAGATTGCGTTACACCAGCCTGTCTGAAATCCTGTGCTGACCAGCTGGCCCCCATCTTCACAAAGATCTTCAACAGATCGCTGGAGCTGTGCGAAGTCCCTTCATGCTTCAAACGCTCCACCATCATCCCCATCCCAAAGAAATCCAAAATTACAGGACTAAATGACTACAGGCCTGTGGCTCTAACGTCTGTAGTCATGAAGTCATTTGAAAAACTGGTGCTGGCCCACCTGAAGGACATCACTGGACCCTTGCTGGATCCTCTTCAGTTTGCCTACAGAGCAAACAGGTCTGTGGACGATGCAGTAAACATTGGACTGCATTATGTTCTGCAACACCTAGACAGACTGGGGACTTATGTGAGGATCCTGTTTGTGGACTTCAGCTCGGCCTTTAACACGATCATCCCAAACCTCCTCCTGCCCAAACTAACTCAGCTCTCCGTGCCCACCTCCGTCTGTCAGTGGATCAACAGCTTCCTGACAGACAGGCAGCAGCTAGTGAGGCTGGGAAAATACACATCCAGCACCCGTACAATCAGCACCGGAGCTCCCCAGGGCTGTGTTCTCTCCCCACTGCTCTTCTCCTTGTACACTAATGACTGCACATCTAAGGACCCCTCTGTCAAGCTCCTGAAGTTTGCAGATGACACCACACTCATCGGCCTCATTCAGGACGGTGACGAGTCTGCTTACAGACAGGAGGTTAAAGAGCTGGCTGTCTGGTGCACTCTCAACAACCTGGAGCTTAACACGCTCAAAATAGTGGAGATGACTGTGGACTTCAGGAGAAACCCCCCTGCACTCCCCCCACTCACCATCATGAACAGCACTGTGACTGCAGTGGAGTCATTCAGGTTCCTGGGCACCACCATCTCTCAGGACCTGAAGTGGGACATTCACATTGACTCCATTGTGAAAAAGGCCCAGCAGAGGTTGTACTTCCTTCACCAGCTGAGGAAGTTTAACCTGCCACAGGATCTGCTGAAACAGTTCTACTCCACCATCATCGAATCCATCCTCTGCACTTCAGTAACTGTCTGGTTCAGCTCAGCTTCTAAATCGGACCTCAGAAGACTACAGAGGGTAGTCCGGACTGCTGAGCGAATTATCGGTACAACCCTCCCATCTATTCAAGAACTGTACTTATCTAGAGTGAGCAAAAGGGCTGTTAAAATCACTCTGGACCCCTCACACCCAGCACACTCCCTCTTTGAACTGTTGCCATCTGGTCGACGCTACAGAGCACTGAGCACCAGAACGACCAGACACAGGAACAGTTTCTTCCCTCAGGCAATCCATCTTATGAACAGCTGATACACACTGAACACACTGAACACACTACACTTTATATTTATATACACATACACTTAATTTATCTAACACACATACTTAGTATACACTTAAATTTTGCACATAATATACATGTACATACATAACTGCATTTTTGTAATATACCTGCCTACAATTGTCAATTGTATATTGTCATTCCTTGTCTACTTATTTGTATTTTTTGTATTTTTATATTCTTTTATTATGTGTTTTATGTTCTGTCGCTGTCATTCTGTTGTACTGCGGAGCTTCTGTCACGAAAACAAATTCCTCGTATGTGTAAACATACCTGGCAATAAAAGCTCATTCTGATTCTGATACTGATATATATATATATATGTATATATTGTTTAGGGTAAAACATGTTGAAGACTAGCAAACAGGATGTAGATTCATTACATTATAAGCTATTTATAAGCTATTATAAGCAAAAGTTGTTTATTCAGCGTATTACCTCCATTGACAACCATTCAAAAAAAAAAAATCTTCTTTGATCATTTATCATCTTGTATTGCTGTTAAAGCTGAGCTCATCCTCACTGTTAAGACCTGATAGTTTAGTCCTTTACAGATGTTTGGAGTATATGAAAGACCAATTATATTGTGTTACAATTCTAGCTGCATCTTATAAACAATTCCGAATAATTAAATAATTATCTTGAGTTTTATCATTTATTATAAAAATGGCTAATAATAAAAATGTATCACTGAAATTATATTTCAAAACTGATGCACATAACTGCCATGTCACCTGTCATATTTGCATGATCAGCTTCTAGGTCACGTGCACTTCTGTGTTCTGCCAACAGATGGCAGTAAAATCAAAGTAAACTGTGATCTGACGTCATCCGTCACAATATAAACATTATTATGGTGAGCGTTTTATTCTTTTATGGATTATTTAAATAACTTTCAGTTTATAATTTCAAACCCAGAAAGTAACAGTATTAACAATGTGAAGTAATAATGGCAGGAGCAAGAGACAAATGCAATTACACATCTACATTGTAAACTAAACTAAGTCTAATTCCAGCTCCATGCTGACATGATTTATGAGACACTTGCCTTAAATTAATCTGTAAATTATCAGTTTTTTTTATTCTTAAGGCCTATTCTTATGAATTTTTATTATGTGACGTTTGACTTGGCTTGTTAACCGTATATCATTAATATTCATAACCAAGTCTGTAGGTTATTTCGTCAGCTTTTTACCGCCTCCATTCGTCGAAGTGCCACCCACTTACTGCTTTTCAGCCAATCAGTAAAGGCCGTCACGTTACATAATTAATATTAATGAGCCGTGCCTTCACCATAGTAGGACTGGCTGAGCGCAGCCGCAGAGAGAGCGCAGTGCCGGTGTCCGGTTCGGTTCTCGGTGCTGCTGACCTCTCCCTGTCCGCTTCTGGATCTGGGATGTATATTCTAGTAGTTAGGCCTTGATTTAATATGCTGTCGTAGATTAGTGCAGTGGACGCAGAAGTGATCGTAAAAGGTATGTTATGATATGTTAATGAGCATCAGAGAGTATCTGTAATGTCGATATGTAACGTTACATAGTGTTCATGCTCTCCGGTAATCATTGCATTTATACAGTAATGTTTAGTAGGTTTACACTTATGTGTGTGCGTGTGTGGTATGTAGTAAGCAATGGCTCTAGGGATGTTTTAACCGCGGTTTTACCTGTTTCTGTGGCAGTGTTAGTATATATTGTGTGTTGTGTGATGAGTGTGCAGAATTGGGTTGTGTTTTTTTGGACAATGGGTCATAAACTCAGATGATGGTACAGTGATCTGTGGACTGTGTCTCACATGCATCATCAGTTATGCATCATTTCAGGACAACAGCCCATCCTCACACTCCTATACAGTATAAACACCTGGAATACAGTATCACAGCAGATCTAATGCCTGCTCTGGCTAACAACATCCTATACATACTATCATAATCATAAACACTCAGTAAAGTCCAGCAGATGTAATGTTTACTGTCTCTGACAACACCCTGTTCACGTAATGGCTGTTAGATCATCATGCAAACACATCATTGTCTGCAGCTTTTAATGTTTTGACATGTTCTGCAATTGTGCTTTATGTGGAAACGGCTGTATTAATTAGTTTTATACAAAAACATAATAATAATAATAATTAAATACACATATAAGGACTATGATTTAACCTGACTCAGTAATACTGTTATTTATTTGTGGGAAACTGTAGTGCGGTGCAACCAACATACAGAAGCATACAGAAAACACACACAGATTACAAAATGACACATTAAAAACAAGACATATCATATTACAATAAATTTAACAAAATTTCAAAGAATACTATATTTTGAGTAAATCTCAGGCTGTCATGTATCTCGCACCCTTGCTGGCACTTTTATACATCAGGAGGACGAGGTTTAGAGGGTTTATCTGTAGACACGGCCACTCCTCACTTCAGCAAACACTTCATGTCAATAATGCAGCCACCCATCACATCAATATCACACGCTCACTGCCATTCACAAAAGACAGGGCTGAAGTTCGCAATGATTGGATGTGCAGTCTAGAGTCTGACTGATCTGATGATGCTCAGTTTGAGTTATTCTGAAGAAAAAACTCAGTGCTGGTGCGCAGTGAATTGTTGCCAGGGTTGGTTGATCAGTGTTTTGACTGCGCAAGTCAAAAAAACTTTTTTAACTCTTCTACCTGGTGAGAAGTACAACAGCTCAGCAGACAAAGGTTGAGCAATATCAGCACACATAATTACCGAACTTCACTCATAATAAACAAAATGAACCAAGAACCATCAAACTCTGAACTACACATTTATTTATTTACCAGTTAATGCTTATTCATATGCATTCATAAATGTATTTAAAATGTTTATTTATTTATTTGTAAAATGAACTTCAATAAAAATGCAAAGAAATCTTACTTTAAAATTTTGCATTTAATTCAATGTTTTACTTGCTGAAAATAAATACTACACTATTTGAATTTTAGTGTAGAATTACTTCATTTTACCTCTACGACTATTTCTGTGTTGATCATGTTTTAAGACTTATTTCTAAATTACAATTCATTTTAATTATTTTTTTGGAAGTCCAAAGTGCCCTGATATCATAATGAAGAAAAAAGACCTTTTACAAAAATAAAAAAAAAACTGAAAAAGAAAAGTAGTTTGTTTTAATAATTATTTTCTTCAACAAAATATTTCAGCAAAACGGCCTATTATAATATTTGAAATATGATTGTCTGCCTATTCACGGTAGTGTGATTGAGGTAATGTGGTGCAACCAGCATGCAGAGACATGCAGAGAAAGCATAAAACAGGAAATGATATCATAGAGACAGACCACCCACCTGAAACTTTGTGTCAAGATCAGCAGGTCTCTTAAGAATGTGACTGTTTTATGACAAGGCAAGGTTAGTTCACGTGATAAAATGTCATGTGGTGCAACTCCCCAAAATGTAATGATAATCATGATTTAAAAATTTGATGTGCACACTCACATAGATTCGAGTTGTAGGGAATTTAAATGTAAACTTTTGTTGAAAATAGTCCAAATAAAAAGTGTTTTCAAACTGTATAAGACCAATATGAATACAACATGTACATATGTTTTACATTACATTTTTATTTGTCATCAACCCAGATACATTTGAAGCGTTCATGTAAGGGCTTGCCTGTGCAATGCATTAGAGGCCATCAATCACATGCAATGTATTTTGTTTAAAGCGCTATATAAATAAAGGTAACTTGACTTGACTTGACATGATAGCTCTAGCCCGTTATTGAAGTCAGACTTGGACACCTGGAAAGATGCAAAAGAGGAGTCTGTTTCTGTCAAATGAGGTCTACATGTGTCATTCATTATCTCTGTGAAACACATCCTGGTCATATTTTACCCCAAAATCAATAGGAAAAAAAGATATAACTGTATTATATATTATAAGTAAAGAAAATCTATTTGTTACAGTTTTCACATTATCATTACTGTAATGTATCAGATTTTTTTTAATTTTCCTAAATGTCAGACAGATGATTACCATTAAATCAGCATAAATGTAGAGCATTCAATGACATTATGTAATAAACAATAATTATGAGAGGATTATTTTTTGATGACCGTAATGGGATTTTTTGCATTATGATAATGAGGACTGTGAAATTAAAAGTGTCACAATGCATCTTAATTTTCTCATTTTTAACCTGCAATGTTTATCATACTGAAAACAAGGAGCATTTCTCATAACTGTTGGTCATTATAACATAATACTAAACTGACACTAATAGCACAGCCATGCTGGCATAACTGGATTAAAAGTTCAATTTTTATAACTGCACATCCACCTTGTGTTTTTCATCACTCAGATGGCATCACTGACTCAGTATTTGTGCTCTGTGTCTTTGTTGCCATGGATGTTAAAGAGGGATGAGCAGTTCGTTCACTAGAGGCTGCCTGGAATACATTCACTTTGAACAGATTTTAAAACCTAGGCACATGCCAACTTTGTAAACAGTACAGAGAAAAACTCCTCCGACTGGATGAAATTATAGTCTGAAGCTAAAAAATGATGGGCTGTGAACATCGAAGACTACTAGATTTTTTAACTGTCCAAAATCTACTGACTGACTATGACTTTCAGCAACTATAACATGGACTGTACTGAGGCCAAAATCTGGGCAAAAGTCATGTTTTGTTTTCCAGCCTTAAGTTTTCAAACTGTTCACCTCAGTAGTTCACCCAAAAATGAAAATGTGCTGAAAATGTATAGATGAGTTTAGATATAGATGAGTTTATTCATCATATTTGGATAAATTTAGTATTGCATCACTTGCTCACCAGTGTAGATAAAACATCAAAATAATCCACACCTTATCCAAACCACTCTAGTCCATTAGTTAATGTCTTGAGAAACCAAAAGCTGTGTGTTTGTGGATTATTGTGATGTTTTGGACTCTCCTTCTGACGGCACCCATTCACTGCAGAGGATCCACTGGTGAGCAAGTGATGTAATGCTAGATTTCTCCAAGTCTGATGAAGAAACAAACTCATCTATATCTCGGATGACCTGAGAGTGAGAACATTTTCAGCAGATTTTCATTTTTTGGGTGAACGATTCCTTTAATGTTACTTAAAAGGCCTCAACGGGGGAATTTTCATTTCTGACAGCTGTGGCTTGTCTTAGTTGTTCCTTCCTGGTTAATTATTAATAGAGGACTAGCAGCAGAGCAACGTTTAACTTGTAAGTAAATTATTTTCATTGTGGGAATTAACAGGTAAAAGGCATAGTCACATTAAACAATGACATGAATATATTCTTCATATATTGTGTGTGATTTCATCACACCTTTGTATTAAACCCTGTTGATGCATTATAGAACATTTATTCAAGGTTATATTTTAATAAATGGTCATTATGAGACAGAAAGGACTATTATTCATCATGTGATTGGCTTTGTTGTTTGAGCGGGATCACATGACCTACTGGAGACTGAATGGACGGGTATTACAGCTTAAGACTGATGTTGAAACCTTTACACTGAGCAGATTTTAAAACTTAGACCTTTAGCTAATGTTGTGACAACTCTGGTCAGTTAAGGGATCCAAATAGGTATTGCCACAATCATGAATTTTTGTTAAATTATAGCATACAACAAGTAATTGTGATTGATAATTTTATGGTTCCCTTCTTACATTTATTTAACATGCTGTTTAAGATTGATTCACAAATGTAAGATGTCACAAAAGTCTCCTACTTCTCCTGAGTCTCCACCGGTTCCGTCGAGTCTGAAGTCTCCTACATCTCCTGAGTCTCCACCGGTTCCGTCGAGTCTGAAGTCTCCTACATCTCCTGAGTCTCCA
Organism: Carassius carassius; assembly: GCF_963082965.1. Classification (NCBI taxonomy): domain Eukaryota; kingdom Metazoa; phylum Chordata; class Actinopteri; order Cypriniformes; family Cyprinidae; genus Carassius; species Carassius carassius. Next base: position 21,030,342 of record NC_081802.1, read on the forward strand.
CCGATTCCGTTGAGTCTTGAGTCTCCTACATCTCCTGAGTCTCCACCGGTTACGTTGAGTCTGAAGTCTCCTACATCTCCTGAGTATCCACCGGTTCCGTTGAGTCTGAAGTCTCCTACATCTCCTGAGTCTCCACCGGTTCCGTTGAGTCTTGAGTCTCCTACATCTCCTGAGTCTCCACCGATTCCCTTGAGTCTGAAGTCTCCTACATCTCCTGAGTCTCCACCGGTTCCGTCGAGTCTGAAGTGTCCTACATCTCCTGAGTCTCCACCGGTTCCGTTGAGTCTGAAGTCTCCTACATCTCCTGAGTCTCCACCTGTTCCGTCGAGTCTGAAGTCTCCTAAATCTCCTGAGTCTCCACCGGTTCCGTTGAGTCTTGAGTCTCCTACATCCCCTGAGTCTCCACTGGTTCCGTCGAGTCTGAAGTCTCCTACATCTCCTGAGTCTCCACCGGTTCCGTTGAGTCTTGAGTCTCCTACATCTCCTGAGACTCCACCGGTTCCGTTGAGTCTGAAGTCTCCTACATCGCCTGAGTCTCCACCGTTTCCGTCGAGTCTGAAGTCTCCTACATCTCCTGAGTCTCCACCGGTTCCATTGAGTCTGAAGTCTCCTACATCTCCTGAGTCTCCACCGGTTCTGTCGAGTCTGAAGTCTCCTACATCTCCTGAGTCTCCACTGGTTCCGTCGAGTCTGAAGTCTCCTACATCTCCTGAGTCTCCACCGGTTCCATTGAGTCTTGAGTCTCCTACATCTCCTGAGCTCCTGAGTCGCCAGTGGTTCTGTCGAGTCTGAAGTCTCTTACATCTCCTGAGTCTCCAGTGGATCCGTCGAGTCTAAAGTCTCCTACATCTCCTGAGTCTCCACTGGTTTCATTGAATCTGAAGTCTCCTACATCTCCTGAGTCTCCACCGGTTCCGTCGAGTCTGAAGTCTCCTACATCTCCTGAGTCACCACCGGTTCCGTTGAGTCTTGAGTCTCCTACATCTCCTGAGTCTCCACCGGTTCCGTCGAGTCTGAAGTCTCCTACATCTCCTGAGTCTCCACCGGTTCCATTGAGTCTTGAGTCTCCTACATCTCCTGAGCTCCTGAGTCGCCAGTGGTTCTGTCGAGTCTGAAGTCTCTTACATCTCCTGAGTCTCCAGTGGATCCGTCGAGTCTAAAGTCTCCTACATCTCCTGAGTCTCCACTGGTTTCATTGAATCTGAAGTCTCCTACATCTCTTGAGTCTCCACCGGTTCCGTCGAGTCTGAAGTCTCCTACATCTCCTGAGTCTCCACCGGTTCCGTTGAGTCTTGAGTCTCCTACATCTCCTGAGTCTTCACCGGTTCCATTGAGTCTGAAGTCTCCTACATCTCCTGAGTCTCCACCGGTTCTGTCGAGTCTGAAGTCTCCTACATTTCCTGAGTCTCCACTGGTTCTGTCGAGTCTGAAGTCTCTTACATCTCCTGAGTCTCCAGTGGATCCGTCGAGTCTAAAGTCTCCTACATCTCCTGAGTCTCCAGTGGTTCCACCCAGCTTCTGTTCTCCAGTATTCCATCCTGGCCTCCCTCTCCTGCCTCCTCTCCTAAAACCATCCAGTTCCTTGGCCCTGTCTCCGCTGGTTCCTGTCCCTCTGTCAGTGCCATCCAGGCACTCTTAATCGTTTCAGGCTTTCCAGTCTCCATCTTCACCTTGGTGCGAGGATCCCCTGTCTTCATCTCCAGCCACTGAGCCTTAAACTCCACCTCAGCCCTCCGATCAATCGGCTCAGCCTTGGGTCCATGTTTTAATTTCCATCATAGCCCATCATCCCAATGGGGTGGCTGGGCTCCCTCATTCCTCCAGCACTGCCTTGGTCTTTCATTGACCTGCCTCTGCCATGGGATTCCACTCCTCAGACTTCACCTTGTCCCTCAATCCCTCTGGCTTCATCGGGATTGTCCTTCCCTTCGACTCCGCAGTTGTCTTCCATTGCTCTTGCTCCACCGTTGTCTTCATATCCCTGCCTCCACCTTGGTCTCATGAGCCTCAAGGCCTGTGGTGTCACACTGGATCCATGTCTGCTCGGCTTCGCCTGTTCCTTTGCCAGCAACTCTGTCTCCTTTAAGCCTGGAACACACCAAGCCGACGGTCGGCCGTCGGGCAGTTTTTGTGTGTCGGCCGACTAAGTTTCCTCAGTGTGTTCCGTACCATCGGCTGAAATTGGTCCTCGTCGGCTTTTCTTCTGCCGATTCGACATGTTGAATCGGTGTCGGGCCGTCAGTGAAAGAGGGAACTCTGATTGGCTGTTCAGCTTAGTGAACGATTCAGTGGACGAGAATAATAGCAAAACAGTGAGTCAAATGTAAGTCAAATGCGAGTCAAAACGGTACAGATAGAGGCTGTTCTGATGATATGTCATCTTACCTGATTGTTCCTTGGCGAATATTTCAATATTAACACGAGAGGAGTGGAATAAAGAAAGTGTTTAGCAGGATTAATATTCAAAACAGTAAGCACGCACTGCTTTGTTTACGGTTTGTATAACTTCAGCCGGCAGCGTCAGTTTCCCTTTTTGAATGACGAATATAGACGAATATATCTGCAGAAATAGACAGTTGTCTCATTTACACGCAGGCACAGAACGCGCATTCTACCTAACAGTCGGCAGTAGTTCTCTCATGTGTTCAAGTGCAGCTTTTTCCCCCGACGCGAGGCGACAACACAGTTGGCTTTCATCAGCGCTAGTTCGTCGGCGTCGGCTTGGTGTGTTCCAGGCTTTACTCGTCCCCAAGGTTCCTTCCATCAAGTTGTCTGCACCATGGCTCCTCCTGCCTTTGACTCCACCTTGGGGCCTCATCCTGGCTGGCCTCTGGTTCAACATCTGGCTACTCCTGGCTCCTCCCACCCTCTTCTCCCCCATGAACTTGTCTAATAGACATGGTGTTGCTTTTCCCTCTCGAGCTCCTCGCCCTCCTTCCTCAATTGTACTATTGTACGGAGCAAGGTTACACCTTCTGGGAGGGAGATCTACATTAACATGTATGCTCTGTTTTCTGTTGCATTATGTTTTGTTTCAATCAGCTGCTCTTTATTCATGAGTTCATTCCCTTGTTTAGTCACCTCAATTATCTAATTAGTTACCTTTGTTTGGTTCATGTTTATAAGCACTCGGTCCTCCTTTAGTCTCTGTCCATTCTCATTTGTAGACTGTGGTTTCCTAAGTTGTTCCTGTTTCCTGAGCACTTTCCTTACTATTCCTTATCGATGGTTTCTACATTAACCACAATATGTAACAAATATTTACTCTAAAAACACTAATAATGTAATAACACTGTTATTGAAGTTTCATCTTTAACACATCTAAATTTTAATATTAATTTTTCTTGATACATATTATAATGTTGTGATGTCTGCGTTCCACAGTAGTATTTAAAGTTTATATAAAATGTCTAATTTATATATATATATATATATATATATATATATATATATATATATATATATATATATATTCTTTTTGTGAGTTATAAGTTAATGTTTTGTTAACTTGACCACATAGTACTGTAGTGTCTGATTAAATGTATTTGAAAAAGATATCCTTCACTTTTTGTATTCAATTATATTACTGGATTAACATATTTGACAATACATTGCAATTTAAAGTGTACAAAAAAATAGAGAATGATCAGATATAATTGAAATAATTCTCATATCATTCAAAACCCTCAACCCTGGTGATCCCTTTTCCTTCACAGGTCTCCTGACCTCCATCACAGCATGTCCACCATGGTTTACCCCCATGAGGAGAAACTGACGCAGGAGGAGATCATCTCCAGCACAAAACTGGTGATTCAGGGTCTGGAAGCTCTCAAAAGTGAGCACAACTCCATCCTGCAGAGTCTGGTGGAGACCATCCAGTGTTTAAAGAAAGATGAGGAGGCCAGTTTGGTTCATGAGAAGTCCAGCCTGCTGCGCAAGTCTGTGGAGATGATTGAGCTGGGCCTGGGTGAAGCGCAGGTGAGGGTTGAGTGAATGGATATGGTGAATACCACTGAATTTGCAGAAGGTCTTTTGTTAGCATCCATTTCTGAACTACTTAATAATGTAAAAATATTACACACTTATATTACATATCAGGTGATGATGGCCCTGTCCAACCACCTGAACGCAGTGGAGTCAGAGAAGCAGAAGCTGCGCGCTCAGGTGCGACGGCTCTGTCAGGAGAACCAGTGGCTGAGAGATGAGCTAGCCAACACCCAGCAGAAGCTCCAGAAGAGCGAACAGAGCGTCGCACAGCTGGAGGAGGAGAAGAAACATCTGGAGTTCATGAACCAGCTCAAGAAATATGATGATGGGGTCTCACCAGAGGTGAGTCTCAGTGGGGTGGAGCATCATATTGGCACAGACACCACAATAACGTCATGTTCCCCTGATTTCTTTTATATATATATATATATATTGTAGGAAATAATATATGTAAAGAACTTGACACTACCGTAAGAAAGTTAATGTGCCAGATTCGACCTCCAGTGCTATTCTGAGTTTTTATTGTTTATTAAACCTAAAACTATTAAAAATAAAATTTCACTTAATAAATGAAATAAAATAAAACATAAACATTAGAAGAAAAGCCAAAATAAGTAATGTTCCCTTGGCAACTAAATGGAATTCATTTTAATTTGAGGTACTAAAATTACTTAAACTAAAATTTAAATAAAAATAAATTAAAGCCAAATATAAATAAATAAATAATGAAAAAAAAACTCTATAGACAAAAGCACACAACAACATTTCTAAAACCTAAACTATAATTTAAATGAAAACAAAATTTTCAACTGTAAGCTAATTTAAATATTAATACATATGACAACAGTATATAAATAATACTTAAATAACACTGGTGTCATTATTTGTTATTCATATTGTGTCTGTCCATTCAAACAAAGTTGATATTTTTTCCTAATATTATTGTTATTACTATTATACCAAATATACCAAATATTTAACTTATATTCTAGAATTTTAGGAAAATATATTTGAAAAATATGCTGAGATGTATATCCCAATAAATTTTTTGAATGATTGATTGATCTATTTATCTATTATTGTCTGTTTTTATATTCAGTTTAGTTTGTTTTAGTAATGTTGTTGCCACTAACACGCCAGGTTCCACCTCCACACAATCACGGCGCACACCCTCACCTGAATACTAATCATCACCACCTGATCCGCATCACCTATCATCCACCACAGCACCTCAAAAGCCACACACACGCACCCAGTCATTGTCCGGTCACGTTCGCGACAAGATCATTCCTGCGCTAACTATTAGGACTAACTCCTCTTTACCTTCTCTCCAAGGATAACCTCCGAAGACTCTTCTTCCATCTTCTCTCCAAGGATTACCTCCAAGATCCTCCTAAAACCCCACGGTGCGCGTGTGTGGTCCCCTCGTTCCCGGCACGGATCCCAACACCCATCCACTCCTCACTTCCCGCTCCTCTGCTTGTGTCCATTCAATAAAGAACATCTTTCATCTGTTACTCCTCTGTCTCTGAGTGATCCGTAACAGATGACCGGACCAGCACCGAGAGACACAAGCATGAGACTCACGGATCCCTTCCAAGAATTAGTAGATGCACTCCGCCGTACACTAATGTCAGCACCTGCATCACCACCACCAGCGAGCACTTCCGCGGATCCCATCATCCCTCCTTCACCTGCCGTGCACGCCAGTCCCATGGCACGGCCAGCGCCCTACTCTGGTTTGGCGGAGGAATGCAGCGGATTCTTGCTTCAGTGTTCACTGGTCCTGGAGATGCAACCGCTCTCTTACCCAACGGATCGAGCTAAGGTAGCTTTCATTATCTCCCAGTTACAAGGCAAGGCTTTACAATGGGCAGACTCTCTCTGGACCCAGAATAATCCTGTAACCCAGTCATATTCTAGCTTCATCGAACACTTCCGGGAAGTTTTCGGCAAACCTGCCTGGGACTCCTCAATAGGTGAGAGATTATACAGCTTGAAACAAGGGAATATGTCTGTCAATGATTATGCCTTGCAGTTCAGAACTCTGGCGGCCTCTAGTGGGTGGAACGAACAGGCCCTTCTCACTACCTATCGCCAAGGATTGGAGCCCAGAGTGCGGTTGCATCTCGCTGCATACGAGGATACCATCGGCTTCGAGCGATTCATCCAGCTGTCCATCCGCTTCGCCACTCGTATGCAGTCGTGCTTAGAAGAGCACCAGGGCCAGGCGCATTCCTCCTCTCCGCTCTGCCGACCAGAGAACGTCAGCTCCCCAGAACCAGCCAGCGAGCCCATGCTCGTGGACTCCTACCGCTTCACTATGGCGGAGCGTCAAAGACGGCTGGCCCAGAATCTCTGTCTGTACTGTGCAGCCCCGGGGCATACCATAGCTGGGTGCCCCGTTCGTCCTCCTCGTCCCGTGGTGAGTGCCATCCTTCCTTCACAATATTCAATGAAACCACTCACCATTGTTGTGACACTTACTGCGGCTGATGTGTCTCTTCCAGTTTCCGCCCTCCTCGATTCTGGGTCAGCCAGCAACTTCATCTCCGGCGCCCTTTGCCGTCAACTCAGGCTCCCAACCTCGGCCACGCCGGCCGCTTACCAAATCCACACCATCACCGGCAAGCCGTTAAGCAAGAAGTATGTACGCCACTGCGTGGGTCCAATCTCCCTCCAAACTGGACTCCTTCTCCATGAGGACATTCATCTGCTGGTTCTGGAGGATTCCACCGCTGACGTCATCCTAGGGCGCCCGTGGTTAGAGCAGCATAACCCGGTGATCTCCTGGAAGACCGGAGAAATCCTGAAGTGGGGGAAGCCTGCTTTCAATCATGTATCTCCGGCTGTCCAGTTCCCGTGGAATGTCCCTCCGAATCACTACCAGTCTACACCACCTCTATTGAAAGGCCTGTCGTCAACCAGTCCATCTCCATACCCCAGTGCTACGCCCCCTTCAGTGATGTCTTCTGCCCGCAGCGGGCCTCCAAGCTGCCTCCACACCGTCCATGGGACTGTGCTATAGATCTGCTGCCGGGTGAACCAGTGCCTAGGGGACGGATCTTACCCCTATCCGTTCCCGAGGAGAAGGCCATGGAGGATTACATCAGGGAGGCGCTGGCTCAAGGATACATCCGCCCATCTACCTCCCCTGCTGCTTCGAGTTTCTTATTCGTGGCCAAGAAGGATGGAGGTTTGCGGCCATGTATCGACTAAAGAGCCCTGAACAAGATAACTCAGAAGTTTCGCTATCCTCTTCCCCTCGTCCCACCAGCCCTAGAACATCTCCGTGGTGCCACTGTATTCTCCAAGTTGGATCTCCGCAGCGCATATAACCTCATCCGGATACGCGAGGGGGACGAGTGGAAGACCGCCTTCATCACCCCTACTGGCCACTACGAGTACTGCGTGATGCCGTATGGGCTATTAAACGCCCCCTCCGTATTCCAGGATTTCATGCATGAGGTGCTCCGGGATTTCCTCCATCAATTCGTCCTAGTGTACATCGATGACATCTTGATATATTCCCGGAGCCAGGCCGAACATCGACGCCACGTTGCGGAGGTCTTGCAACGCCTGAGGGACTTCCAGCTCTACCTAAAGGCAGAGACGTGCTCATTCCATCAGCCCTCAGTGCAGTTCCATGGCTATACCATCGACCGCAGTGGCATCCGGATGGACGAGGGGAAGGTAAGCGCCGTCCGGGATTGGCCCATTCCTACCACCATCAAGGAACTACAGCGATTCCTTGGCTTCGCAAACTTCTACAGACGATTCATTCAGAACTTTAGTACCATCACCAGTCCTCTAACCAACCTCCTTCGTCAGAAGCCCAAGTCCCTGTCATGGACTCCAGCCGCCACCGAAGCCTTCCAGGCCCTGAAGCTGGCCTTTACGACCGCCCCACTCCTCGTGCATCCTAACCCTGATTTACCATTCGTCTTGGAGGTGGACGCCTCTACCACCGGAGTGGGTGCGGTCCTGTCTCAGCAGCAGGGGACGCCCAGCCGCCTCCATCCATGTGCCTTCTTCTCCAGGAAGCTCAACCCGGCAGAGGTAAACTACGACATTGGCAACAGGGAGCTACTTGCTATCAAGCTTGCCCTGGAGGAGTGGAGACATTGGCTGGAGGGAGCCAAACACCCCTTTCAAGTTCTCACTGACCATAAAAACCTGGAATACCTTAGGGCAGCCAAGAGACTCAACCCCAGACAAGTCCTCTGGGCGCTATTCTTCACCCGCTTCCAGTTCTCCATCACTTACCGCCATGGGGCAAAGAATGTTAAGGCCGATGCTCTGTCCAGATGTTACTCACCCGAGGAGAGGTCTGAGAACCCCGAACCCATCCTCCCAGACAAAGTTATAGTTGCCCCTATCACTTGGTCTGCCCAAACCCTACCTCCAGCCGAAACTCCTACCAACGCTCCGCCGGGTTGCCCACCAGGACACCAGTACATCCCTAGGACACGTCGCACTCCTCTAATCCACGCCACCCATACATCACTTGGCACTGGTCACCCGGGGTCAATGAAACCCTCTCGTTGCTACGGGAACGCTTCTGGTGGCCCAACATGGCCTCGGATGTCAGAAGGTATGTGAGTGGATGTAACAGCTGCGCCATGTCCAAGAGTCCTCGCCATTTACCATCTGGCAAACTCCATCCTCTGCCCGTCCCCAACCGCCCGTGGTCACACCTGGGAGTGGATTTCATGACCGACCTTCCTCCCTCTGATAATAACACATGTATTCTGATTGTTGTGGATAGATTTTCTAAAGCATGTCGTCTTCTTCCTCTGATGGGTCTCCCCACTGCCATGGAAACGGCAGAACTGATGTTTAACCATGTCTTCAGGTACTGCGGCATTCCAGAGGACATAGTGTCGGATCGGGGCCCCCAATTCATCTCCCGGGTATGGAAAGCATTTCACTCCCTCCTAGGTGTGTCCATCAGCCTGTCCTCCGGCTACCACCCGCAGTCCAACGGGCAGACGGAAAGGAAGGTCCAGGAGATTGGACGCTTCCTCCGTACCTTCTGTCACGGCCACCAGAACTCCTGGAACCAATTCCTGGGGTGGGCCGAGTACGCACAGAACTCCCTCCGTCAATCCACCACCGGACTCACACCCTTCCAGTGCGTACTCGGCTACCAGCCACCCCTGTTTCCCTGGTCTGGAGAGCCCTCTGACGTTCCGCGGTCGACTATTGGTTCCGGGAGAGCGAGAGGGTCTGGGACGCGGCCCGTCACCAACTACAACGGGCGCTCCGTAGAAGCAGGACGGCAGGCGACCTTCGCCGTTCCGAGGCTCCCCAGTACCAACCTGGTCAGAGGGTCTGGTTGTCTACCCGGGACATCCGCCTGCGTCTACCCTGCCGCAAGCTTAGTCCCAGATTCATTGGCCCATTCAATCAATCAATCATCAATCAATCAACCTTTATTTATACAGCCCTTTACAACACTCAAAGTGAACCAAAGTGCTTTTCAGGAGATATAAAATAAAAATAATAACTCCTGAAACCTCACCATCCCTCTGTTCTTCCCTCCACAGAACCTGGCGCCCACCACGACGTCGGGGTCCTCGGCCCTCAGGAGCGGGCCCTGGGGAGGGGGGTACTGTCACAAACACGCCAGGTTCCACCTCCACACAATCACGGCGCACACCCTCACCTGAAAACTAATCATCACCACCTGATCCGCATCACCTATCATCCACCACAGCACCTCAAAAGCCACACACACGCACCCAGTCATTGTCCGGTCACGTTCGCGACAAGATCATTCCTGCGCTAACTATTAGGACTAACTCCTCTTTACCTTCTCTCCAAGGATAACCTCCAAAGACTCTTCTTCCATCTTCTCTCCAAGGATTACCTCCAAGATCCTCCTAAAACCCCACGGTGCGCGTGTGTGGTCCCCTCGTTCCCGGCACGGATCCCAACACCCATCCACTCCTCACTTCCCGCTCCTCTGCTTGTGTCCATTCAATAAAGAACATCTTTCATCTGTTACTCCTCTGTCTCTGAGTGATCCGTAACAGTTGTTGTGTTTTTAAGATTTTTGTTTTCTTTTACAATATGTCTATATCATTTTTAATCATTTTTATTTCAGTTTAAAAAAAAAAATTCTAATACTTTATTTTTGTAATAGTTTATTATTTAATTTAAAGTTTATAGTTTTAGTTTTAGATAACTAAAATAACCCCAGCATATCCCTTGATCTGTTTTGATCTTGTATTCATTTTAATACATTTATAAGTCATTTACTAAATTAAAAACAAAATTACAATGTTATTGGTGCTAGAAACCATGACTAACATTATTGTAAATGGATAAAAGGGGAACTTTTCTGGCTTAAATCTCCTCTGCAGATATAGCCTGATTTCCTTGGGAAATGAGCCATGTCCTTCTTCCTCTGTGTGCAGCCAGCATTGATTTATTGGCTTTGTAGACAGATGGCTGGATGGAGAAGTTACAAAAAATATCTTCATCGTTACTGTATGATGAATTGTAATCTGTAAACTGTAATCCCTGGCAAAATCCTCTTCTTTACTTCAGTCCAATGTTTTTCATTCCTCTCTTTCTGCAGTGGAAGCATTTGAAGACACTCTTATCTGTTTAAATGACAGATGCCTCAAGCTTATCATTTATATTTCATGAGGGGCTGTTTCATGCAGTTACTTCCTGAATTAATGGAGCCATTAAAATCTCTGAACACAGTCAGAGATGCAACTGACTTTAGAAATGATCTGATATATAAGACTAATGGTAACAGAGCGTCACCAACTGTGTTTAAACAAGAATCATGCTAAATTGAATATTTCACATTTAATCTTTTTTTTCTTCTTTGATTTTGTTTTAGGAAGAGAAAAATAGCGAGACTCTCAGAGATGCCCTGGACGATTTGTTTCCCAATGATGAAGATGACCAGGGTAAGGAAGTACAAAAATTATACTGTAATCATATTATATAAGAATATTCAGAATATTCTGTTCACTTTAAGAATTATTTTTCCAGCTGACGAACAATTTTTCAAATGGATTCTTCATATCTTTAACCTGTTAACTGCTAGCAGGACACTTGGCAGCTCTACATCGATTACCTTTTTCTCTGTCATATATTTTATTTTTAGCATCTTAAATTAGGTATAATTAAAAAGCTTCAGTGCACTGAAAAGTGGAAAAACGGTATTAAAAATTCGTTACCATCTTTTTCCAATCCTAACAAAACACATATCTGAGACTCAATGTTACATATTTGGCAACAGATTTGTGATGAATGTGATGTAAAATGTATTAATTTGTGGCAGGAGAAAGCATTAATGCCTAAAAATCTTCCAGGAACTTAATTTTTGTGATATCAACTTAAAACACAACTTGGAACACAACTTCTAGCAATTTTAGAGTCCAATTTATTTTGTAAAATATATGTTTTTTTTATAAAACATTTTGTTTTAAAGTTTGGGGCTGTGTATTTGCTTTATAACTGACTTACAGTTAAACTTTTTACACTTTTACTTCAGAATTACCTGCTGAGTATTTTCTTTAAAAGGCGACAAAGCTTTGGTCTGTGTACCAAAGCATTGAAGAATTATAACCGTAAAAGTTCAGTTAGTGTATTTTCACATCTATTGAGTGTGAGAGTTTACAGATTTTAAAGAGCTCAAGCATTAAAAGTACCAGATGGCAAAATGCAGTGCCTGCTTATAATAAACAGAGCTTTACCATTGCTAATATAATTATCGTTAGAGTTGTTGTTCTTGGTGTGAACAGCCTCCTTATTGCTTATAAGCATTTTGCCATCTCATGGCCATTGATTTGTACATCCATTTTTGTCTGCTACCCAATAGTCAATGCTGCTGCACTTTATTTTACAGTATGTGTACTTACAGTGTATTTATCTAAGAAAGTTCTGGTAAATACAAGGTAACTACATGAAGTAAGGTTAGGTATAGGTATAGGTTCAGGGTTAGTACCTAGTTATTACATAGTTATTTTAATTACTATAATAAGTACATCGTATGTACATGAGGAACAGGACTGTAAAATAAAGTGCTACCATCAATGCAGCGTTACGTTACCAAAGTGTGGATTTGAGGAGAACTAGTAGAATAGCATTTGGGCAGAGCTGGAGAAACCAATCAGTTCATATTTTTTATATTAACAGTGTTACTCTCTGTCGCCCCATTCAGTCTCACACCGGCACAACAGTGCCGCGCTTGCTGCCGCTCAGCAGGGAGGGTATGAGATCCCAGCCCGCCTCCGGACCCTCCATAACCTGGTGATCCAGTATGCTGCTCAGGGCCGCTACGAGGTGGCCGTGCCTCTCTGCAAACAGGCTCTGGAGGACCTGGAGAAAACCTCTGGTCATGACCATCCCGATGTGGCCACCATGCTCAACATCCTGGCTCTGGTCTACAGGTGCGTGTTTGCTCGGGTGTAGGTGTGTGTGGAGTCATTACAAACCTGTATTTTCTTAGTTACATGAAACACAAAAGGAGACATTTAAATAACAGTAAATGGGCACATTCAAGGATCATAAAGAACACAGACGCATCATTAAAATTTTAAAAACTGTTAAAAACTTATTGTAATTCTTCAGGAAATTCCTGGCAATTAATTGCTGTGAATTTATAGCAAATAATTTACAAGTAATGTATTGTTTTTTAATACAATAAAATACTGTGTTTATACAACAGTGCTACTGTGATTATAGTACAGTAGTAGTATTACATTAAAATACTGTACTTCGTATTTTTTGTCATACAATCCTCAATAATGGTGACAATCAAAAAAAATTAAAATAAAAGAATGCTGCAATTCATGCTGAGAGCCATGAATGTGTTTTGTATGCTGGCATGAAGAATGTCATGTTTGTGTTTCATATGCCGATTGCTCATGTCTGTGAGCATATAAATGACACAAAATATGTTTTAAAAAGCTAATAATGACAGTATGTTTACACTCTTAAACATTTGGCACTTATAGTGTTTCTATTTATTTTTTATATTAGTAGAGTTATTTAAACTACTTTACTGCAGTTATTTGGCTGTTATTAAAGCAAACATGTTGATCTACTTTAATCGATGCAGAAATGTTTTCTGAAAACAAGAAATAGCTCAACAAAATATGAGGTTCAAGAACACAACTGAATTAAACACTGATCTCCATGATGGTGATCACAATAATAATAATAAACATTTTCAATAAGACATCAACATCTAAACCTCTGATAATTCTCAATAAGAACTGCTGTAGACGTGTGACAGAAATAAAGTCAATCTGGTTACTAATAATTGAAGCTGGAAATAATGTTTGTGGAGTTGTTTAATAAGATTTTGAGAGATTTAAAGTCTTGTATCTAAGGCTGTGACTGTGACAGAAGAAAGTTGTAGCTTGTGTTCTTTCTTTCGGTGCTTGTTCACAGCAGGTGTTTGAATGATTGAAAGAATGTATTAGGAACATCATCCTAACCTTCAAATAACATTCTACTAACATAAAGGAAACTGGATATTTTTGTGTTCTTGGAATGTTACAAATCAAGGTTCCTAGAATGTTTAGAACATTTAGAACATTTGAGGAACATTGTACCTTTTAAAAACGTTCCTCTAATGTCAAGAAAACTGGAAAATGTTCATGTTCCCAGAACCAACACTCAATATTTGGAGAACATTCTTATAACAACATTCTGTTAGCTGGGAAAGTACCAGTTTGAATGCTATACCACAATGCTATGCAGTGGCTGTAAAATAATGCTTCTACGGTGTATTTATAATAATATTACAGGACTGTCCATCAGTTTCCCATCATGCATTGCATTTACAATAAAAACAAATACAATGCGTTGTTGTAAAATTTATTGTCAAAATTACATCAATTGCTAACAATGTGCATGGCTATATTTAAAAGTAGGTCAGATTGTTTGTATTTTTATTGATTAAATAACAAATTAAATTACTCCAGAAATGCAGTGATTTGTAATTTAGTGCACAAGTAATTTGGACTACTACTATGTCACTTTTATAGTGTATTAACTCCGTCTTTGATGCTCCAGTTTCTATATTTTCAACGTTTCTTGTTTTGTGTTCCACCGAGAAAAATGTTTGTTTTTTTTCTATTTAAAAGCAATGTGATGGTGAGTAAACGAGGACAGAACTCTCTTTCTTTAACCAGCAAGACTTCCTTAGTCAAGCAGCTTTACCAGAAAAGTGGTTAACCAGCTTGAATAAAGTCAACTAACAAAATAAGTCTGCAGATTCTGTCTGTGCCTGTTTGTGTTTTGATGTACATAATCATTTCATCGAATGATGTCATATTTTATATATTTTTTTTCAGCATCCTCTGTACGAACTGGTGATTCTGTTTGCAAATTTGGCATGTTGTCCTGGAAAACAAATACTCCTTTAATTTAATTTAGAATAATATTTAAGTGACAGATATGGAGGCCTATTTCTGACTAAAAAATAAAACAAGGTATTTGTGAATTTTTATCTCACAATTAAAAAACAAGACGATTTTCTTACATTTCAAGATTCAAGATTTTTATTCGTCACAAACATGATTATATTGAGTATATATAGCAGCAGTGAAATGTGAGTCAGGTCCGCTTAGGGCTGGGCGATATACAAAAAAAAATTATATCTCGATATTGTCAAAATTTTTACGATATTCGATATATATCTCGATATGTTTGCATTTGCATTTAAATAATAAAAAATAAAACATGATTTTCTTTTGCCCATTAAAAAAAAAAAAAACTAGATTAAACAGCTAATTTAAGCAGTTAAAAAATCTAGACCAAGAGATCACTTACTGCTTTTTATTAAATGAATACATGTAGGCCTATATGTAACTGAAGCAGTGCAAATTAAGTAACAGTTACAGAAAGTGCATTCTGTCAACTTTTTAGTGCATGCAATTCACAATTTAAACTATGCAACTAGGATAAGTATTTTATTTTAATTTTTTTAACAAGTTTTTAAGCTAAGAACACAAGTCTGTCAACTGTCTGTGGTTTTAAGAGAAGCTCTGTGGCATGAAACTATGTTCCTACTGACACTAAAAACCCTCTTAGATGGGGAGCTAGTTGCTGAAGCACATAGCTATTTCTTATATATAAATATATATAAATGAATACCAAAGACTTTTGCATTCTCTCTGTCTATATTATGGAAACTGGTAAACATATCAGTGAAATTCCCCAATAGTAATTCCAAATGGCCATAGCCTATGTTTCTCTATTCAAACATCAGCGGTCGAGTAAGTGCATTTATTTTGCGATCACAAATGCAAACAATACAGTTGAGATCTCACGACAGAACACAGACCGACTGAACGACGCTTTCATTAGATCGCTCAATTCCAGCTTGTTAGTGTTTTCAGATTATCGTCAGCGGCTCTTCCGCAATGAGGAGTGAGCACGTGCGCATGGTTGCCAGATTGCTTAAAATAAGCAAACACCGGGCAGAAAATGTATCCTTGTAACAGTGGAGCTCTGATTGGGAGATTTAAACTCTTGTTATCTGGCAACCGCTATCATTAAAGCTCTCGTAGTAGAGGGGCGTAGAGCAGTCAGCAGTTACAGGTTCCTTTTTTGGACATTCGGCGCGTTCTTTTGGGAAAAGTATGCTTGAATTTGAAATATTCGATATTCCCGATATATACAAATTGTACATCGTCGTCAAAATTATTCCGATATTATCGCTAATATTCGATATATGGCCCAGCCCTAGGTCCGCTCCATGGACAGTGCAATTACAACACAGATTAAAATATACATAAATATAGATATGAATGACATAAAAGTAAAAAATAAAAATAAGAATAAAATGTAATGGTAAAATGTCAATGTGAGGTAGAGAATGATGAATATCTTACTGATTAAGTGATTATTAAATGGAGACATGTAGATGTTGAGAGGCTGCAAGTTTATGTCTCGCATAATTCTCATTATTATGCCTTTTTTCTCTCAATTCTGGCTTATTTTCTCAGAATTGTGAGATATAAACTCACAATTGCTAGTTATAAAGTACAATTCTGATTAAAAAAGAGACTATTTTCTTACAATTGTGAATTTAAATCTCACAATTCTGACTTTAGTTTTTCTTGCATTTTTGAGAAAGAAGTCATAATTGTGAGTTTATATCACAAAAAGAAGATTGCCCACTAGACCTACTAAAATAAGCCTCTTGAAATAAGCCTTGGTTGTATTTCTCTTCACTCAGGGACCAAAATAAATACAAGGAAGCTGCTCATCTCCTTAATGATGCCCTGTCGATCAGAGAAAAAACCCTGGGCAATGACCACCCAGCTGTAAGTACAACGAAACACATATTGCTCTAGAAACAGGGAGAATATACAGTTGTGCATGGGATAGCTACTATATTTGCTACTCACTGTCTTCCAAGATTCAGTGCCTTGAATGTCTTGCAAACTTCAAATCGAGAAACTAGTTCTTCATGTGAAGTGCTGATTGAAGCCTGAGACCTTTAAGAACGACTGTCACTCTTATAAGCTCTGCACTTTTCACATAAATGTGTAAAGACAATCGATTAGATTGGAGCCTGTGATAAGAAGCTTTAGCTGTATTTATGACAAATGGTCCAGGAACAGTAAACAGGCGTTCTGTCTGGATCCAAACCCATACCCTGTAAACAGTGTCCATATTTCGTGACTAATCCAGGTGGCAGCCACCCTCAACAACCTGGCGGTCCTCTACGGAAAGAGAGGGAAATACAAGGAAGCAGAACCACTGTGCAAGAGAGCCTTGGAGATCAGAGAGAAGGTACTATCAGAAAAACCTGTTTGTTAGGCTGCAGAAGCCTCTAGAGTCAACTGATCAGCATGATATTTGAATAAACATGTCTGTCTTTCATTGCTCAGGTGTTGGGGCGGGAGCACCCAGACGTGGCCAAGCAGCTGAATAATCTGGCTCTGCTCTGTCAGAATCAGGGGAAGTATGAGGAGGTGGAGTATTATTACTGCAGGGCTCTAGACATCTACGAGAAAAAACTGGGACCTGACGACCCCAATGTTGCCAAGACCAAAAACAACCTGGTGAATATAATCAGCACTCCTCTTGAGTTGTTGAGAGATATATTTGCAATTCAAAAGAGAAAAACACAAAAGTCTAGTTCAGATTATACACTGTATATATTGTTTTGTGACCATATAAAAGTCATCTTTTGTCACTTTTGATCAAGTTAATTCATTCATGTACAAATTAAATATTCACATTGCATCTCCTTTTTCCTTCCTTGCACGTAATGCATCATTTAAAACATTATACATTGTATCTATAATCTTTAACAGAATTAATCATACATACCACTTTTTTTAAGTGTATGCCATAATTGTAAAATTGCTTCTTTATTTTCCTTGCAGGCCTCATGCTATCTGAAACAGGGCAAGTACAAGGAAGCTGAGATCCTGTACAAAGAGATCCTGACACGCGCCCACGAGAAAGAGTTTGGATCTGTAGATGGTACGATCAATGCCTGATTACGCCTCTTCATTTTCATTAGCTGACAGACTGTGTGCTTCCTTCTTACCAAAGGGTTTTTTTCTCTCTTTTTTGCAACAATATAAAACTGAAATGTTGTTGCTGATTGATACGTTTTGATTACTTCACCAGCCAACGTGTGACTTTTGATATCGTGACCTTTCTTGACCTCTGGTTTACTGCCCTTCCCTGTGAGCCGTGGATTTCACAGAAATCCAGGAGCAAACACAAACCAATAAAACATGAAATATAGGATTAATTCACACTCTGAAGTGTTTGGGGCTAAATGTTACATGTTCTTGCCGGATATGTATATATATATGTTTTGATGTGAAGATGAATTGTCTTTCAGATATGGACGCTGAATTCTGTCTTTTACTTCTTGGAAGTTGCAAAACTTTCAGTTGAAGTTCTGTTTTAAGTCGTGTGTGACTTTTCTTTTTTGTCATTTTATTTAGTTTTCTTTATATCAGTAAATTGATTATCCCTCAAGAATTGGCCAATTTGTCTGTTGTTTGATTTTGATTATTTTGTTTATCATATTTATGTTGATTTCACCAACATGATTTCAATAAATCCACTTGATTCATTTTTATATATATATATATATATATATATATATATGTATATATATATATATATATATGTATATATATATATATCTCTTCTGTTTTATTTACATGCCAAATTATTATTTTTTATTTCATTTTTTCTCGCAATGGTTTTATTTACTGCGTAGTTGCGAGTTATAAAATCCATTTCTGAGGAAAAAAAGTACTGCCTATTTTCTTACAATCACGAGTTTATTTCTCACAATTCTAACTTTAAAACACACAATTCTGACTTTATTACTTGCAACTGTGTGTTTATATCTCACAATCATGAGTTTATATCTTGCAATTCGGAGAAAAAAGTCACATGCGTGAGTTTATATCACAATTCTAAAAAAAAAAGTCTGAATTGCAAGATACAGTAAAAAGTTGCAATTGCGAGTTATAAAGTCCAATTCTGAGGGAAAAAGACTGTCTATTTTCTTAAAGTTGCGAGTTCATGACTCGTAATTGCAAGTTTATATCCTGCAATTTTGAGCAAAAAAATCTGAATTGTTTTTTTAGAATTGTTGGACAAATTGTCGCAATTACCTTGTTTACTTTTATTTAGCGTTTGAAACGAGCTTCCATACATATGCGTAGTGATTTGAACTGGTATTGAATTTAACTATGAAACTCTATAACCTTTGTAACCTAAATTAAAAAGTGAAGGACCCCGGTCATATCTAGAAACCAGAATATCACAGCCAAGCCATTCAGAATGCCTGTCAAACAGCATAGCAAAAAAGCATGGTTTTACAGTAGTAACTATAATATTTGACAGAAACCGTCACTGTTTTTATTATGATGCATTTATTTAATGGCAGACTACAGTAGCGAACTGTTTCTCTGTGTCTGCAGCTGAAAATAAACCCATCTGGATGCATGCTGAAGAAAGACAGGAGAGCAAAGTAGGTTTCTGCCAGCGTATGTGTGTGTGTGTGTGTGTGTGTGTGTGTGTGTGTGTGTGTGTGTGTGTGGGTTGAAATGCTGAGATGCTCATGTGGGAAGCTGATACAGTGAGTACAGAAAGCCACCACCTGCTATCAAAATATTCACCTATTGTTGCTCAGAGCCTGAATAGAAAACAAACTGTTCTAGCTTTTTCTGGCTTTTCATGCACAGTAACACAATATCCCGAGGAAACGAATCCAAACAACTGTGAATGAGGACTGCACTGCAGCCATTCCATAGATTCTCAATGGGATTAAGGCTGAGCCCTGACTAGGTCATTAGAGAACAGGCACTCTCCTGTACTTTATGGTTGTTTTGGTGCTCTGATTAGGTTACTGTCATATTGAAACAGTTGAAACTCCTGGCAGAGGGCTGCAGGTTCTCCTCGGTCTTTCAGTATTTAGTATTTTTCAGTCTCGACTAGAAACTCCTACACAACAGGATTCTGACACTATCTTGTTCTTTGGCTGGTAAGATGTGATGGGGTTTGTCGAACATTATGTCTATAGACTTCTTAAAGGACTAAAGACCTTTTTATATTCTTTCCCTGTGCCTTTCTACAACGTTATGTTGTGTAAGTACTCAGTATGTTTTGAAAGGAGATTGTGGCTTTCTGCACCCACTCTTTGTGTATTTACAGCAAACTTCACTGGAAACCCGTCTGGGAAGATTTTGAACCTTCACTGTCTCTCTCTCCCTCTCTTTGTCTTTTCTTCCTCTTCATTCTCTCAGGGAAAGTTGGCAGATGGGAATCATTATGGGGAATACGGTGGCTGGTACAAAGCCTGCAAGGTGAACAGGTGAGAAACATCAGCTACAGTTACCCAAACGTACCTGCCCCACAGCTCAACCTGCCGTCTGTAATTAATCCAGCTGAAACTTCAGCTTGAAGGAATGTTCTGGAAAGTTGAATATGAGTTAAAAGTGCTGTAAAGCAACAACAATATAAGTGTTGAAATGCACTTTCAAATTTCTAAACTTACCTTTTTTACCTTTTAAGTGCTGCTACTTTCTTCAGAAAATGCAAACCTAGTCTGATATGTTAGATATGTTGGGAATTATATGAGATTGTGTGTTTTTTCATATACAGCCCCACGGTGAACACCACGCTGAGGAACCTGGGTGCTCTGTACCGTAAGCAGGGGAAAATAGAGGCGGCTGAGACCCTAGAGGAGTGTGCCTTGAGATCGCGCAGACAGGTGCAACATCTGAGAATCATACAGGTGTATGCTGGGACACATGATGTAACGTGTGTATCCATGTGTGTGTGTGTGTGTGTGTATACGTGTGTGTGTGTGTCAGGGAGCGACAGTGGATCCTCAGAGAGATGGAGAGAGGCGGAGGAGCACTGCATCAGTCTCCAGTGTGAAGTACGACTGCACCAGTGATGCTGGAGAAGAGGGCAGTGTGGAGTGGAATGGGGTGAGTGAATTATAGCTTTGTCATGTTAAGCTGCTTTCAGTGCATGGAGCCCCTCAGGGCACAAATTATGAGACGGGCGAGTATGATATATCATTTTATTGCAAATGTGTTGCGTTTTCTGTTTTCTGATTTCTCCAAGTTATCTATGTACTTTCGCAAAAATATTGCGTTCCCATGAGAAACATTGCAATCTTTCACAAAACATTTGCGTTCATTTGTAAAAGGTTTGCGTTCCCCTGAGAAACACTGCAGTCTCTCACAAAACATTTGGGTTCATTTGCAAAAGTGATGCATTCCCATGAGAAACATTGCAGTCTTTCACAAAACGTTTCTTGAGAGAATGCAAATATTAAGTGAGCAAATTTAAAGATTTCTTGAGGGAACGCAAACATTTTACCAGAGAACACAAAAGCATTTAAATATTGTTTTACCTTCCATCTCATTTATTTCTACCATCACCATGTCCATTTAGTGACTCCATAGTGGATTTATTGGAAAAACACTCATAAATTGTCCCTGCCATCTGACAGATTATCATTTATTAGCCAATCAGAAATATTTTGCATACATAAATCAGGTTTGCTAAAAAGGTTTTTTTTTTTTTTTTGAAGAGTGGCCTATGTTAAAAGTTAGCAAAGTAATGAAAGTTAGTAAAATGGCTAAATTGCTAAGTGCACCTTTAAATTACACCATACATGCATTAAAAATGCATTATCAATCCGCATTAAATCAAATTTTACCATATTAATAAATTTTAACAAATTTTACTTAATTAATGTTCCCAGTCCTATTGTAAATTATTCATTAGTACATGCCCCACACAGACATGAGGAAAAAAGATATCAGGGCTCAGAATGAAGAATTTGAGGCCATGTTTTATTATGTCATTGCCTCATTTTAGTTAAACTGTGGCCACACCGTACTTATTCGTTCCCTCGCTTTAGGGGGTGATATCTTGTTTTTGTCATATGCAGAGCTCCATACATCAGTGCATGTTTTTCTCGCATCTGTGTATTCTGTATGTATTATTGGATTAAATATGAATTGTAGTCCAGTATCTTAATTAAACACACAAAATGATTAACTGCATCTAGAGCGCAGATACTGTACAATAATGAAGCGGTGTTTTCTGGTTGTGGGATTGGTGCTGAGATAGAGACAGACTGTGGTGGTCACCGTTCAGTGTGCCACAGTGTTCGGAGCCCCCTGCTGATGTCATATCCTGTGTGACATCAGTGACATGTGACTCAGCAGTAGCAGTCATTCTCTCCTTACCCACAAACCCTCATCACTGACGCTATCATTACATTGCTACTGTTATGATGCAAAGCTATAATTAACGATTACTGCACAGCTATTTTTAATGTAACCTATAATGCCTTCTGAACTATATAATTAAACAGCTGTGATTATAAAGCAGTCCAAATCAAAAGAGTGCAATAGAGTCGTGTTCCAGAAGTAAAATACCATTCCCTTTCATATTTTAAAAGATGACATATAAAGTTTTTAAGGCATATGCGCCATAAACTGAGGATAAACAGGTTCAGTTCAGTGAGCATGAGTTTTTGCAGAAACCAGTGTGACCTGAATTTCATATTTAAAGCATGTTTAAGTATTCACTACCCACGTTTTATAACACACACACACACACACATATATACACTTCAAAAGCTTGTATTAATGTTATTGTTAACAATTTTGTGATTTCTAATAAATTATTAAAACAAAATCAAGAGTTTTGTTTATTATTATTATAATTATTATTGAATGGTCTTGAGCTAACAATGAATAGCTGTATTTTTATTAACTAATATTAACAAAGATAAATACTGTAAAAAAAAAAACAGATTATATTTAATATTGATGTTCTAGTTGCTACATTGCTTGGAAACAGTAAAAGCCTGCAGTTAAACTAATAAACTGTTATTCGACTGAGAATAATTTTTATTTTGATTAATAACTGTAACTGTTTATTTAACATTAGTATCTTGTAATATGTTGCTTCT